>NW_024387031.1:6437457-6826810 GCF_900408965.1 Simochromis diagramma | reverse complement strand
GTACTGCTGTTTATAAGGCTGAAGAAACCTGCAGTCAGCTGAGACTGAAGAAGTCACTTGGATGAGTGACAAAACGATTCTCCCACTGAAAAAGCTAAGTCCAGATGAACAGAATCAACCTTTTGGGATCTTGATGAAACAGCACACCCCTGCTGAAGGACCAGAGTCCCTGCAGCTCTTCGCTGTTTCAGGACTCCGAAGTTCTGCTGTCTCTACAAAAAATAAAATATAAATAACTAAAACTTAAGAAATACGAAAAATAACAAAATCACAGTTAAAGACTTTTAAATACTGAATGCAATACAAATTTCTTCAAATTTGTATTCTATTAAGGAGGTCAAGGGCAAATGTGGCACCATATATTGACCTCAAATGCAGAACTTACATATTTGACTTTCCAAGTAGGTACAAAGGTTTTGCATACAGTTACAGTGATCTGGAACGTTCCACTCAATGCATGTTTTGCACTCTCCTCAGTTGCATCTTCTTGTGCATTACTTCTCATAGCATCTTCATGTCTGCAGCCTTACTATCATGAGAAATATCTCCTGTCTGAAGAATCAGGTGTCAATTTGTGCTCCTTGATGATGTTTCATTACACTTGACAAAACCAAATAAAGGTATCAATCACCATATAACAGACTACCTATAAGCATTTAATAGTTTTTCATTTTCTGTGAAGAAGCAGTGTCATTGTGGTGCTACGAGTGCTGATCATCAGCCTGAAACCGACCGGCTTCCTCAAATTTGACCCTGGCTCACTGTCATTAACAACTGTTTAAAACCAGTCCTCAAGCTGCTCTGCTCACCTTTGTTTTGGAATAAAGTTGTTTTCCTATAACTTCGATACCCTAATGTGGCTTCTTGGGGAAAGAACAAGAGTCAAGGTGTTTGCCAGTCTGAGTTTGGTTTGAATTAAACGAATGTCTCATGCCGCTGGGGCTCTGGGATGCAGAAAAGTTTCTAGTTTGGTAACTAATCTTCAGATAAGAGATAAGCCTGACTCATTCAAAGAACATGAAAAAGGCTTGGAACATAATCTGAAATCTTACTGAAACAAACCCGAGATTTTAAAAGTGACAAGTCGTTGACAAACTGAGATGACAGGTGCACATTTAATCTGTTCTTTCCCCAAACAGAAGATACAAAACAAGCCTGATATAAGGGAAGCGACCTCCATACACCCACATGTGAAACCAGACTAAGTGTGGAGGCCTGAATTTCCTAAATGAAAAAACTGGAGAATCATTTTTAGAAAGTGATGAATGTTTGAGACCATCACTGCACTGTGTTAAGCCCTCATCAGACATGTGTCAGACATAAGGGAGGATAAGGAAGTTGGTGGTTACTTCCTTACGTCATGGTTACCAACTGCCTTTGCAGGTTGTGGTTCATTATCTGAGAGCACAATAGCAGAGGAGGCATTTGGTGCATCGTTTCTCTTCTATTCAAACTCGACCAAGTGAGCTCCAGTCAGAGACATTATCAGAGGGAGAGGTGACAGACAACAGCAGATAAAGATCTTTAAGCTGCAGAACAGCATTAATATTCCTGTGAATTTATGAGATAATATTAATGCAGTAAACAATTATCAACTTCAGACTATCTGAAAATCTAAAGGAATCATGAAAATACAAATTTTATCACTCAGTGTCTCCAGTTATGCTGCTGCTGTGTCTGCCATCAGGAAGCCAAGCTGTTCATGTTGGACTTGGAGTCGATAAAAAAAAGAAAACAATCATGGCTAAAAGTTTTGACAATGTCAGAAATTTGTGCTTCAGCTTTTTTAAATGTCTCCATCTCATAGAGAACAAAGCAATTTATACATTTTAAAGGCTTTTATTGGCAAATAAATCAAATGTATGCACAGAGTTAGTATTTACAGTGTTGACCCTTCTTTGTAACCTCTACAGATCTCCGTAATGTGCTCTAGATCCATTCCTGCCTCATCAGCACTCCAGTTGATCACAGATTCTCAATCTCATTAATAGTGGAATTTTCTGGTCCTGGATCTGAGATATTAATATGCAGATCTCTGAGGGATCACTTTACCTTGTGACGTGGTGAAAAAGGCACAGACTGTCACCAAACTGCTCCAGGATTGTAGGAAGGAGCCGCTCTTTGGTCAATCCTCAACTTTTCTGAACATTTATAATTTTGACATTAGACATTTTTTTAAAATATTCCCCCCTCATCCTCATCTAGTTTTATTTATTTTCATCTTGAGTCTGTCATGTTTGTGGTTTTTGAGTGGGCAGGTTCTTTGACAGATGCTTTTCAAAAACGTTCAGACTGGAGCTCCATGTGAAAACATGTAATGATCCTTTAAACACTGAACAGCTGTAGCCACGCTCAGTGTAATGTCACAGAGCCCAGGAGTGACATCACTGCAGCATTACACCTGGACTCAGGTCTGAAGTGGTCTACAGTGTGGGCTCTGCTGGTTCAGTCGGTGTCCTGGAGTCAAGAAGTCGTCTAGAACGCCCCCTGCTGGACCTTCCTGAACAGCTGCTGTCTCTGCTGGGCCGTCATGGTTTCGGCACTCTGCAACAGGTTTGCGATGATCAGCGTCTGCTGCACGCTGGCCGATTTGACCCAAATGCGTCCATTCATCCCGACCACAAGCTCACACGGGAAGAGGTGCTCAAGGTCTGAGCGGATGTTGCTTTGGGGTGCCAGCAGCCTGAGGGGAGGGGGGGGGGAGGAGTAATGTTTAGCCTGAGTTAAAAAGACCATAGACACAAATGCTGGTGTCATGTTAGCTGCTTAGGGTGCCATGTGTCAGTTACCTTCTGACGAGACCAAGAGAGGCTCTGAATAGCAGACCTCCAGTTCCAAACACTCCCATCCCATTAGCTCGTCCTGAGCTGTCAATACACACCAGCTCTGGTTCCATGTCCTTATTGGCTATGAGGAACTGAGCAAACACCAGGTCGCCCATCTGTACAGGTGACACACAAACACACAGGGAGGAGAGAGGGGGAATCATTACAGTGGCTCTCTTTAACCTAAAGGTGGATTACCTTTAGAGTTCCCTGCACACCAAACTCCAGTCTGATTTTGGATACCTGGACGTTGGGTCTGTTCCTCTTGGTCGCCCCTTCGAATGCCAGGTAGGACAGAGACGCCTGCTCACTCCCTCCGAAGTCCACCTTGAAGACATCTCCAGATTTGGCGGTGACGATCCCAATGATGCTCTCTCCTTTAGCTGGTACATACTGAGGATAAAGAGAGACATAATCAGCTCCCAGCACGCACTGCTTTACATTCCGACGCAGCTTTACTGCGCACTTCCACTGGACACTGCCAGACTCCATTTCAATTTTTGTATACTTATGAATTAACCTGCAGGAGGAAGTTTCAGACCAAAACATGAGAGCTTCCGGAGGTCTGCTTGGTGCTGTGATTAATTCGGGGTTATACTTGAACACTGAGAGAAACACACTTTTCACACTTCCAGGTTTCTGAGATAAATTAGCATCCAGAGAGCAGAAAACCAGCGCCTATCGATGAATTAGGTTATCAGAAACTCACACCGGCGTTATCTTACTAATATTTCTCTCACCCTTCTCTGTTGGGAATCGATCCAGAACACGTTGGGCTCCTTGTGTCGCAGCACGCCGCTCTTACACACCACTAGCCGGTCGCCGCAGCGCCGCAGGCCCGGACCGCACACCACCTTCTCCGACTTCACCGGCGCCGTCAGAGAAATGTTCTCTTCGGCCTCGAAGGAGAACTCGTCCCCCGGTAACAACACCTCCCCAACCCTTTCCTTCACGGTAGAAAACATGCTGCCGCCTATTCTTCAGCGTTAACTCCTCTAACAGGTTGTTGCTGTTTTCCACCGGAAAAAAGCCCACGGTATCACACGCAGGAAACAACCAACAGCGCCCTCTGTCAGTCAGGAGGTATTACAACAAGTTGGCAAACATGCCAGTAATTTGTTGGTAGATTTAAAAAACAAAACAAAACAAAATAAAAAACAAAAACATGTGTAACCCAAACCATTGTTACCAGGTCTGACTGATCTTTACCTCATTTTTAACATGTCTCTTTAAATATGTTATTTAAAATCACAAAGTGATTATAAATTGAGAACAAAATCATACATTATTATAGTGTTATTTTATTCTTCAGATACTTTGATATGACAGTAGATTGAAAGACAAGAAAAACAAAAAAATAGGGATGAGTCTGAGAAAAAAGGTTCAACAGTGAAGTCCCAATTGTATCAACAAACAATTAAATAAACAGTGAAAAAACAAAAATCCAAGAGTAACGTTATAATTTACAAGAAAAAAAGTGTCATTTACAGTGAGGATCATTGTACACCTAAATAAACAACTAAATAAATACATAAATATGTGTAGACAAACAGAGGATCTAATCTAAATTAATTTACAATAAAACAGTTATGTCACATTATATAATTAATGATTCTTTAGTTGTTACATTTTGTGCATTTAATGGCACTTACTGTACATTTTAATTGGTATGAATATATTTTTGTATTTATTTTATATTTTGGCAGGTTTTGTCCTCCATATTTAGTCCAGTCAGCTGCTGTTTTCTATTGTAATTTATGTAAATATACACCTCACACCTAGTTAATTTCTCCTTAATTTTTAAAGTTCAAATATTAATTTTGCGCATCAGCAGATCTATTTTCTTGAGCAAACGAGAGATCAATCAACTCATTCAATTCAGGCCATAATAAAGGAAAATAGCAAAATTTAGAGCATAGATTTTTACCGTTAACTCAGCAGAGACAGATTTTTTTTTAATGTTCCACCACCTTTGGCAGCAAGAACTGCAATTGGGTATTTCTGATAACTGACAATATAAGTCTTTCATATTGCTGTGGAGGAATTTTAGCCCACTATTCTTTGCAGAATTGTTTTCATTTCATACACATTGAAGGGTTTTCCAGCATGACTGACTTGTTTAAAGTCACACCAAGGCATCTCAATCTGGACTTTGACTCAGCCACTCTAACGCCTTCATTTTGTTTTTCTGAGCCATCCAGAGGTGGACTTCCTGCTGTGTTTCTGATCTTTGTCCTGCTGCTTAACCTCAGTGTGCTTGAGCTTCAGGACAGGAACTGATGGATGGATTTTCTAGTAGAGAGCAGAATTTATGGCTCTGAGTACCATCACACTGCCACCACCATGTTTGACTGCTGCAATGATGTTGTTTTTATGAAATGTTGTTAGTGTGATGTCATGGGATTCAAAATAGTTCCACTTTTGTCTTTTCAAACAGTCTACAGAATATTTTCCTCAAAGTCTTGGGGATCATGCAGAAGCATTTCAAAAAATGTGAGATGAGCGTTTGTGCTGTTTATACTCAGCAGTGGTTTTCTCCCTGAACTCTCCCCTGGATGCCATTTTCGCTCCATTTCTTTCTTCTTATTATTTTTTTTTACCTCAACTGAGACGTTACAGTGAAATGATCAGGGTGACAAATCATGAAGGGGGCACACACACAGTAATATAAATGTTCTTGAGGGGGTAAATGAAGTATTACTTTTGTTTTAAAGTAAAGGGTTGTACGGAAGAGGATTAGGGCCAATGGAAAAAAATGGGCACATCTTTTTTTTCTTCTTTTCCAGAATTCTGAGATCAAAGTCAGAATTCTGATTTTTTTTCTCAGAATTCTGACTTTTTCCTTAGAATTATTTTTCTTAGAATTCTGACTTTTTTCTCAGAAGTCTGAGAAAAAACAATTCTGAGAAAAAAGTCAGAATTATAAGAAAAAAGTCAGAATTCTGACTTTTTTTCTCTGAATTCTGACTTTTTCCTCAGATTTATTTTGACGTGCCCACTTCTTTTTTTCCCAGTGGCCCTAATCCTCTTCTGTTAAAGAGTATGACTTGCTCACTTGCATGAAAATCCCACTTTGTTGGTTTTTGGAACATAAGCCTAACATTTAAAAACGTCTTAGCTTGATTACACATTACAGCAGTAATGTGATTACTGTGGGGTTTACTTTTATATAGAAGATATAGTAGGTCGGAGGGCACTCTGAACTCATACTTATATAGATGGAAATATATCAAATGGGTTATTAGTTAGTGCACATTAACATGTTAATATATGACTCTTGTATTTGAAGTATTCTGTGATGCTAGAACTGCCCAGTATGTGGTCATGTGGTTTAGGTTCTGACACCATTCTGGTCCACTGGATTTATAAACATCTGGACACTACCCAGATAGCAAGGAGACATTGACTAAACATTGTTTCAATCAACGTTGAAATCTGACGTTGACCCAACATAACTTTTGCACCCTTTTTTAATATTGAAACAACGTCAGGTTTTGATATTGAATCAATATTGAACGCTAGAGAATAGATCGAGATGGAGAAGAAATGTTGATATTTGCAACTATTTTAATTAAGAAGATGACACAAGATGAAAGTTTGAACTGCAATTTATTTTGAATCATCACAGACTTAATCCACACCAAGGACCAACACTTCAAGTGTGGTAGCAGTAGCAGCTACTAATGTAATTGCAGTAACAGTATAATGTAACTATAGTAACAGTAACTGCTACTATTACTATCCGGTCTTTAATTGATGACGTGATGAATCCTGCTTCCAAACTACCCTGCGTTAAATAAGGCTTTTGTGTTTTTAACAAGTTTTAATGCTTTGTATCTGGTTCTTTTTATTCTTAACCCTAGAACACTATCGCCAGGTGATTTTCACCCGAGCATATGTATTTACATAATTTTCAATATGTTGCGTTTGTCTGAGTGTGGTGGGTCCCTGGGTAGCTTCAGCATTGTCTTTGACGTCTTTGAAGGCGTGGGTGTTTCCCTACCCCAAATCCCGCTTTTTCCTACAGGCATGTGTTCGGGTGAATTTCACCCGGCAATAGTGATAGAGGGTAAAGTAGGTTTTGGGTGGATTTCACCCGGTGATAGTGTTAGTGTATAAAATCAGGTGATCTTGCCGCATTTCAAGGGTGACAACATTCAGGCTCACCATATTTACTGTCCCTCTTCAACTACAGCTGTCACCCTGTTGCAGGTTTAGTGTCTTTGGGATCCCAGCTAGTGAGTAACACATAGGTAAGGTTTGTTTAGCTTGGCAATTGTTAGCTGATTAGATTTCTTTTTCTTTTCTTTTTTTTAATCTAAAAGCTATGTTATGTAGCTAGCTGTGGCATGACCTTAGTGGGAACAATAAAAGAAAGTTAAAGAAAATCACGCGCCAGGCTCCAGTGCATTTCTCTTTACCAAAGATCTAACCTTGGTGTCCTTCCTCCCTGACAAAGCTTCAAAAAAGAAGGTTGTACTGCTCCTGTCATCCATGCATACACAACCAAGCATAGGACCCACTCGTAAGCCTGAAGTGATTGAATTTTACAACAAAACAAAGGGAGGTGTTGATACTTTTGACCAGATTTGCGCTCACTATGGTTGTGGAAGAAAAATCAAGAGATGGCCCCTTTGCGTGTTCTATGGCATGATCAATGCTGATGTGATAAACTCATGGATCATTCACAATGAGAATGCAATGAAGAGAGGTGAAAACCAAATGCAGAGGAGGCCTTATATGCAGGCTTTGGCATTGGCACTCATCAAACCATGGGCAGAGCAGAGGCTCCCCTCTTCAAATCTGTCACGTCAACTCAGAGTCCTGATCTGTAGCGTGCTCGACATCCCTACCCCTGGCACTCTTGAAGGTGAGGCAGGACCAGTGGCAGCAGAAAGCAGTGGTCCCTTAGTGAGGTGTGCTGACTGCCCCACAGGCTTGGACAGGAAGACGCGATACAGGTGCCATGTCTGCCGTCGACCGGTGTGTCCACGCCATTACTACCCTGTGTGTACTGACTGCATATAAGGAATAGGTAGGTAAGAGTGGTCCTGGAATTTGCATGTTATCCTTATTTAGTGCAGTGGTTATGAATAAATATCAACAAGTGGTGATTTCCAAGGGAATTCATATGGTAAAAAAAAAAAATTTTAGTCAACTGGTCATTTTTACCCACTCAAAAAATGCCATTTTTTGTTTCTCTCTCCTGCAGCTGTTCGTGTGTCAAGAAGACTGTGCCTTCACCAGGGAAGACTCAAATAGCCCAGGAATGGGTGGACCAAAGACCAAGTTTCCAGCATCATTATATTTTTGTTTAGGATTTGTTTTGTTCTCCAACTGCTAATTTTCCAGAAATTTTGGAGCATTTTTTAGGGTCCCCCCATGAAACTTTTTTTCCATTTTGTTAGATATGGCACAGCTGAAAATAAAAGAAAACCCCTCTAATTTGTCATGTGTTGTCATATATTTTATATATTTTGATGACAAGTACTTTTTGTTGGGTATATTATATTGGGTAAAATCACCCGGCGTTAGTGATGGTGTTACTATTTTTAGCGATAGTGTTCTAGGGTTAAAAAGCCCCTAAAAACAGTCAGTGATCACTGTCGCCCTCACTCAGTTTTTATTACCGCTATTCATTTTAAAGCTCAGTGGATGAATTATCTCAGTTGTTCTTCTGACTTAAGTTTGGTCCATTTACAGCATCCTGCCATGCGATTGCATTTGTCCCTGACCATCAAGAATCCTCACGGCAACTTTTATCGAGTGGAATAAAGTTAGCGTTCATCCTCGACCTTCACTGTTTATATTATGCTAACATAGCTGTGTCGCTAGCGATCACGTAGCACATCGTTTTAAATCAGCTAGCCAAACTTCAGTAACCCTACAAACGTCAGTGATGTTTACTTTCTTGTCTGCATTTATGTCGGAAGTGATAGCAGAGCTGTACGTTTTAATTTGTTTCAGAAATCTCTCAGTCAGGACATGCTATATTATATTTAGATAAAAACTAGCGAGCTAACTTCCTGCTAACTTCTAACTCCATTAAGTTTAATAAATTCCGTTTTCATGGATGCCTGGATGTTTAACCTAATTGTTACACCTGGTAGAGCAGCCACACTGACCATTTTATTACAGATGAAAGACAGTAATTTTTAGTAAAAGATATTGATAAGTTGAATCGTAACACAAGAAACATAAATATATTGGTGGAAATCTGTGTAGAAAAACTAGTTATGCGGATTGGAAAATGTTTCGGCACGTTCTTCACTCAGGAAAGAGTTGCAGTCATCTGCAACAGGCTTACCAACAGAATCTGGGCTAAAACCAAGGATGAATTTGCCAAAATCCCCTTAGAGAAGTTCACAAACCTCGACAGATGATTTTTGAAGTTCTGTGTAAAAACTGGACACATGAAGAAGTTCTTATGATTATGGAATTACATAGCAAATTAATTGAAGATTAAATTGTTGATATTAAATCGGAGGTGGACAAGCTGTAGATATTGAACCTTCGAGTGGAGTAACAAGGTTTCTGTAATGTAGGAAAAATAGTGATATCGATTTTAAAATGCTTCTAGAATACTAATTGGAGACTTTAAATTGGCTAGTTTTAAAATTATAATGGCTTTTTTAAATTGATGGAGTCACTTTTGAAAATCCTTTGACTGGTCCTATAGCAGGCATTCGATTCGATTCATCAGTATAAAATATTTATGTTCAAAGCACATTTCTCAGATTAAAAAGGTATAGAAAGGTAATTTGTTTTGTAAATAAATATAAATATACAGCAGAAAAGTTGTTTGTTAAAACAATGACAAAAATGTTTCTGAACATATGGGGCGCCGTTTGTAAAGTGAAACATGCTGAAATTAACGGCAACATTTTTCCACATTTAGCTCAAAACCTTACAAAAACATATTTTTTCGAGTAAATTTTTACAACATTTAGTTAAATCTATTAGTTAAATCTATTAGTTAAATCTATTAGTTAAATCTATTAGTTAAATCTATTAGTTAAATCTATTAGTTAAATCTATTAGTTAAATCTATTAGTTAAATCTATTAGTTAAATCTAATTAGTTAAAATCTAATACAAAATTAGTTAAATATAAATGCTAAAGTTAAATCTAAAGGCTAAAATTTGCACAATGACTGAAACTAGCCCACTGAATGAACAATGGGCTGTGACTTCAGTTTGTTTCATGGAGACTTTAACAATCATCAAACCTCCAGGTCTGAAAATACTTCAAACTCTTCCAAACTTTCTCTTATGACTACATTCAGTAAACTCACTCTGATCAACACGCTGATAATAAAGGTGTTTGGTTGTAAATCCTGTTTGAAAACCACCTTAAACTTCCCGCTGACACTCCCAGTGTCATCTGGAAAGGTATATTACAGTCCTACCATTAGCTCCGCTCATTTACTCAGAGCAGTGCTGGACAAATCTCACACTTAGATGTGACATCAGCAGTGTTGGTCAAGTTACTTGAAAAAAGTAATCAAAACTAATTACTGATTACTTCCCCAAAAAAGTAATCCCGTTACTTTACTGATTACTTATTTTCAAAAGTAATGAATTACTTAGTTACTTTTTAAAAACACGATTTACAACCTGAATAGGTGATAAAGCGATAGATCTTTCAGCCCAATTCTACTTTTTCTGCATAATCCATCATACAAAATGTAATCAAATGGAAAAGTCTCTTTTTTTTAAACTTGTTTTATCAGTTTTAATCTTTTAACTTTATGCATCAAGCAAAAATTAAATTATATGCACCATTCTCTGACTTGAAGAAATTAGTTTAACATTTAAACCTATTTTCTGCACATTCCAGCAAATAAAATAAAATATTTTTTGTGTTTACACTCAGTCTTTCAAATAGATGCAAGTAAAACACAGCAGAAAATAAATAAAATCAAAGACTAGCGGTCCTGTTGCTCTATTTTCACCTATAAAGCAGGAGTGGAGTAGGCGGAGGTGTGCTCTGGTGCAGGTGTGCTGCAGCGGTCAGTGGAAGAATCTGCGAGTTTCTCTGTGAATTTCCCATTACGTAGTTGCGCACTCGGAGCTTGTTTAGGGTTTTTTTCGGTGTAAAAAGAAGTTTTCTTCCCACGCACAACGGACGCTAATGTTTTTGTCACTTTTTATGGAATCAAACTCAAAGTAAGGTCAGTACTTCCACGCTTTAAACGCTGCATGCTCATACTCTCTCCCGCACTCGATATATGATCCACTGTTGCAGCACTGCACTGTTAACGCAGCGTTCCTACGGGAAAGTAACGGTAATCTAATTACCGTTTTTACAATAGTAAACCCTTACCTTACTCGTTACTTGAAAAAGTAATCATATTACAGTAACAAGTAAGGCGTTACTGCCCATCTCTGGACATCAGTCACTCCTTATTTGGTCAAAATGTCACATGACCACATGCTGAGCCCATCCATGCTGGTGCTCTGTTGGTGTAGAAATACACTGAGGTCATACAATCGGTTGTTTTAAATGTTTCCTATTAGATTTTTTTCTCTACTCAGACACTTAATTTATTTAAAATGCTGTCTGCAATACTGTTCTTGATGACCCTGATGAAAGGGACAGGCTGAAACTCTTTGGTCAAGTCATAAAGCTCGTCTTTATACTACATGACTTGGTGAAACTTCTTTCTCCATCAAAGGTGTCAGAGCAGCATTATGTATAAACAATACAATATTAGATTATCAAAATGTTACATGTTATTTTCAGTAATTATCTCACTATAATAGTATCCAGAACTTTAAGAACTCATTTGTGAAATGATCTGATGGATTTTAATCCAGTCCTGTGACCAGCATGAAATGCAGTAATGAAATTAAGAAAGAATCATTGCATTCAATTATGTCTTAGATGCAGCAACTGTCAGTTAGTTCCTAATGAATTAAAGTAGCTATGCTGTATTTAAGCATATGACACATCTTTTTGAAATGTTTTTTAAAATATAAGAGTGGAATCTAAGGTAACCTCTGAATATTTAAACTGAACAGCATTTTTTTTAACTGTTTTCCATCAGTGTAGATACTTGGGTGAATACATTGTGTTCATTCTGAAAGAACATAGTCACTGATTTCTGTTTATTCAGAATAAAATATGAATGATTTTGGCACTTTTTGAATACTGAATGTTAATTTGGCAGCAATTTGTTCAAGGTCTTTAACGTGTAAATATAGCACTGGGTCATCAGCATACATCAAGGTTTTAACACCATCACACAGATGGAAAATCATATTTACTAAATTGTTTATAGTGAGCAGCAATGGTCCTAAGACTGAGCCTTGTGGTACTCCCATAGTACAGGCTCTCAGTTATGATATTTTCAGTTTTATCCTGAAACACTGAAAGCAGTACGATAAGCAGGAGTCAGGACTGAATCCAGTTTGTTGGCATTGATAGACAGATGGAGTTAGATGTGGAGCAGTAAGCTCGAAAACCAAACTGTATGGGGTGTAGTAGATTTTCTCCAGTTAGATAGGCCATCAATTCTTTAGACACAACCTTTTCAATCATTTTTGAAGAGGCTGGTGGTATATTGATAGAGTTACAGTAGAGGTTTTTAATGGCATGGGAATATACCTTCCTCCAATGACTAATTAATAAAATGACTAACAGAAGTAGTTAAAATGTCCTTATAATTCTTTAGGGGAAAAGTATCAAGCCCCCAGGTGCACTTTGCTCATGAGTTTGGCTATAGTTTAGATATTTTTACGTACTTTAACTCCCAATTACAAAGATGATGATAAAGTAGTTTTACCAATTAAAATAAAGCAGATTGTATTTCTGCAAACTTTATTAATAAAATATTAATAACAAACATTAATAAAATAGTCGTTAAAACTGTTTACAAAAACGAGACTCATTTTGTATGGTCCAGTTTACTTGAAGTTGTATGGATATATTTTTCAGGTGTTCTCTGATTAATACTTTTCCACAGTAATTTAGTATTTCTCTGTTGTGTTCTGATCTCGAGGAAGAAATTTGTTAAGTTGCCCTGTGACTTTGTTTCTAATGATTCTGTACATGCAGTGGTCAGTTTTAAGCTGTGATTTTAAATATTTGCTTTTAGGACTGTATCACTTTCCCTCGTTTACTGGCGTAAAATGTTTTTTAATCAAAGCAAAGTTCCTTTTCTGTTATGCTTCGGAGGCACAGCTTTTATTGAATTTGGATAGAATTTCCTGAAACTTGAAAAATTTGAAGATTTGCAAGAGTTAATTTATTTCAGTAATTTAACTTAAAAAGTCAAACTAATATATGATATAGACTCATTACATATGAAGAAAGATATTTCAAGCTTTATTTTTTTTATAATGTTGATGATTATGGCTTACAGCTTACGAAAACCCCAATGTCAGACAACCTCCTGCAGAACCAGGCACTGGCAGGGGTAGCCATCTGCAGCAACAAGTTGGGGGGTGAAGACAGGAAGACAGGACTATAATGTCTTTCTTTTTCCAGGCAAAACAGATTCAAACGTTAAATAAACTTTCTGAGTCAGACAGAGCAGTTGGGCGGGGCTTCTGTGAATAACATTTGACTAAAAAAAAAAAAAAAATGTTTTTCGGTAGCAAAAGCTTTTATAATCTTCTAAGAAGCATCAAAGCATATTACTGGTGCAGGGAAACCAAATAATTCTTTATTTACTTAATTTTTTTTAAAATTGTGAAATGCTCTTTGCATTACAGGAAAGGAATCCAAATAGAGGAAACAATGAAAAGCCCAACACATCATCTTTAATGTCCACATACAGAAACATATTATAGCCAAAATCACTGCAGCAGGACAGAAATCTG
This sequence comes from Simochromis diagramma, assembly GCF_900408965.1. NCBI lineage: Eukaryota > Metazoa > Chordata > Actinopteri > Cichliformes > Cichlidae > Simochromis > Simochromis diagramma. Next base: position 6,813,159 of record NW_024387031.1, on the reverse strand, counting down.
ATTTCAGGTATTTATTAATTTAACTGGTTTTATGAATCTGAATTTAGTGCTTTTAAAAGGATCATTACCTTTTCTTTTTTTCTAGCCTGCTGTGTTCCCATTCACGTTTCGTCTCTGTGGGTCAGGCTGACCTCCACCCTGGAAATGATTATCTACAGCACAGCATGACCCACAGAGACAACACCACAAACACCGAATGAAACAAGACACAAAGAAGAACATACACATGGCATATTAAAGGGAAAAAAAACAAAACAAAAAAACCCACACATTCATACACTGGCTTCTCCACCAGTCCCACCACTAAGGCACATTTACAGGTGATTTGTTCACAGAGTGAGGAGGAGACTGGTCTGCAGACAAAAATGAACATGCAGGACAGATAACACACACTGAATCAATATGTGTCATCAATAATCAAACGAACTTGTCCAGCAGTCAGTTGACCTCATCCACAGGATCAGTAAAGTCTTTGGTACCAATAAGGACACTTAGAGATACAATCAATCAATCAAAATGAAGTACAGCTAATCAGTCAACAGAGAAACCAACCATCACCGATAATCTATCATTTTTCTTTTTTTCTGTTTTGTTGGAATCAAAACAAGCAGATAATCAATCAGTGCTGATTAATTAGTAATAGAATCTATTGAGGAACAGACTCTTGTTTCATTTTGGATTAAACTTTGGCTGTAAAAAGAAAAGAAACACTGATCACTGATTGAAAACCTGATTTTTAAAAAAGGTAAAACAGACACACTCAATAACCCCTAATCCTCCAGCAGTAAAGCCCAGACCACATGACCCTGAGGGCCGCTCCGATTGTCTGATTTTCAAAACAAAAGTCTTGTTTAGGAAATATCCTGCAGCAGCGTCTGACGCACAGATGGTGGGAGCTGATTGGTTCCAGCTGACCAATCAGAAATGAGTCCTTAAGGCCCCGAAAAAACTCCACAAACCATGAGTCTGTTTGTGCAAAAACCCAAAAAAAAAAAAAAAAAAAATCACGGAAACAGTCCAGTAGTTCTGGAGCAGAACCAGAACTTAAAGCTTCAAGTGTCAGAGGCACGGTGTGAATTTCAGCCTGGTCCCGGTGCCACAGATCCTTCATGGCTTTCCCACATCCACGGTGATCATAGTGAAAAGGTCAAGCTTCTGGATGCTCACCACCTGGTAATTCAGAGAGTTTATGCCGTCTTTGTTCATGGTCTCTCGAGTGTGAGCAATCCGGTTAAACCTGGAACCAAAAACAGCATCCAGACCCTTCAGAACCAACAGCCTCACTCTTAAAACCACATTTAGCCATCATTTTAATTAGCAGTATAAATATTGATCAGTAATGGTACTTGTTAGAGAATTGTGGATCATTATGGTTGTCAGTGTGCAAGATGATTAGATCTTTAGCATGAATGCTCACCTCTGTTTTCTACACAGACATACATTCACGTTTCACTGATCACATCACATGCTCACACACACACATCACACGTTCACTGTTGCGGACACACACGACATATGTTCTGCAGGAGGGGGCCAGAGTTGGAGGCCTCTGAGGTTGGGTGCAGAACTCACAGCTCTAAGATTCCAACTGGGCTCCCCATGCGCAAGTTAAAACCGATCGATCTCTGTTCGTCTTGCTTTGTTCACGGGAATAAGTCTCTGAGTCAGCGAGGTCTATAAGTGTAGACCTAACAGTACTGATAACAATAATAACACTTTTCGTGGGCGCCTTACTAAAACCCAAGGTCAGTGTTCAAAGCATAGAAGACAAAGAGTAAAAAGGATTTTAAAAAACAGCATTAGACAATAATTGGAGTCGATGTTTAAAGAGAGTGAGCCAGTTTGAAGATGCATTTTTAGTTTTGAATTGAATAAGGGAAAAGAGCCTGTGTTTCTAATATCAGGTGGAAGTGAATTCCCGAGCTGGGGAACAGAGCAGCTTAAAGCTCTGTTCCCAAAAGTGGTGAGATGGGTGCGGGGAACAATAAGGTGAGTATCAGAAGAAGACATAAGGGAGCGGAAGGGACTAGCAACGTGGGGTAAATCACACAAGCAGGGAGGAGCCAGGTTATGGAGAGATTTGAAAGTGAAAAGCAATATTTTAAAAGTGATTCTAGACACTACAGGCAGCCAGTGAGGTGGCTGAAACACAGAGGTGATGTGCTCTCTGAGGGTGTGGGCAAGTTACAATCAAGGCTGCAGAATTCTGGAGTTCATCAAGGGATTTGTTAGGGAGACCAAAGAGAAGAGAATTACAATAATCCATCCAAAAAGTGACAAAGCCATGGACAAGGATGACAGCAGCATTGAGGGTAGGGCTGCCACAAACGATTATTTTGATAGTCGACTAGTCACCGATTATTTTTGCCACGAGTCGACTAATCAGATCATGCATCCATTGGACGTAAAACGTACAGCTTACTGCACCAGCATGGATCTGCTCTTATATAACTATCATTAGCTTACAGCTTTAAGTGTTTAAGGTATGTGCTAACTAAAAATAAAGAGAAGATTATAGTTTATTAAATTTTAATGAAATTAGCAGATTGTCTTGGTGGAGTTGAATAAACGCAGCCGTCTGCTCCTTGCTATCTAAAATATAACAGGACACCGGAGAATATTCTCGAGCATCTCACACTTCTGATAATCAGCTGTCTGCTTGAGTTTATTTAGCTGTGTAAAAACTATAACTTTAATCTCAGCCAAACCAATTTAATCAGGAACAAATAAAATACTAAAAAAGCCAAACAATATCATTTTAAGTTATGTAAGTGACTTATATATCATGTTTAACCTGAGTAGCGAAAGACAGCGGTGGGTCTGAAAACGATTTACCGAGAGTTCGGTGTTTTCACGAACTCTAGTGAGCCTTGAACCCCGGCTAGTTATTGAGCTAGTGGGTAACAAACGTCTCCGAAAACGTCGGAACGCTTTTGAAAATATGCGGTGTCTTGATAAACTGAGCAGATATTTGAAGTTTACACAGCTACATTCTCGCCTGAAAATGTTAAATGTTTATTTTGTGGCCCAGAAAGAATAATAAGAGTAACATTAAAACTAACTAGCTGCCCCATTTTTGGAAACTGAGCAGGGCCGCGCTATGAATTCTGGGATAGGTTGGGCCACGAAGTACACACCCGACCCATCCATCAAATCTGGGGAAATGAAAGGCGCATTTGTCGGCCGCATTTGTCGGGAGTCTTCGAATTTGGACAGTCTTCGTCGTGTCGCTGTAACGTAATCGGCCTACAAATGCGGTCACAGGAGGATGCGGTTCCTGAATTTGGACACAGCTACGATACCGGACGCTGCTTCTTCTTCTTCGGGGTTTAACGGCAGCTGGCATCCTGGTACATGCAGTGCTGCCATCTTCTGTTTCAGTCCGTTATTACACTCATAAATCCTACTACTTATTCCTGCGTCTTTTGGGATCTTACAAAGCTTCAAACGATGCGCCGACTATTAAATCAGTCATCGACGATTTTAATAGTCGACTAATCGTGGCAGCAGCATGGAGGTTGATGATGGGACAGAGATGACTGATGTTGCTTAAGTGGAAGATTAATAAAGTACTGTCAAGGATGACACCCAGACTCTTAACCTGAGTGGAGAGAAGGATGGAGTTGTCATCAATATTAATGGAAAACCTGTAGGATTTAGTTAAAGTGGAATCTGTGCTGACAGGTGGAGCTTCTATTTTATTACCACTGAGTTTGAGAAAAATCAGAGAACTATGGTTAATCTTCTTAAAGCAATCAAAGAGAGATGGGTGGAAGGGAGAAACTGGGTTTGGAAGAAATACACTGCAGCGGATCATCGGCATAGCAGTGAAAGTCAATGTTATATTTCCAAAGTATGCAACAGTGAGGAATAACATTGGAAATGAAATTAATGAAATTAAATCTCATGTGACAAGTTTTATATGAAGTGAAAACCGTTCAGGAGTGGGTGTACTCCAGCGTGACTCCCTGTCATCATGCAGAATAAACGACAGTGTGTGTTGTGTGTGTCTGGTATAACAAGCAGAGTTGTGTGAAGATGATTTGGGTCTGCACCTCTGTGGGTTTGGATCATTCATCTTGTCTCTGTTGTGTCGGATCATGCGGCACTTCCCGATTTCACCGGTGGCTCTGGAGATGGACATTCCTTTAGACGCCACCCTGAAAACACAACAGTTTTTTTAAAAGAATATATTTAAAATGTCTTTCTTTGATTTTTGTTTGATTTATATTTTTTAAATATAATAAAGATGGTAATAATTAATTTGTAGCATTGAATTATCTTTTGGTAATTAAAAAAAAAAAAAAAAGTCATTATTGTCCAGGCATGCATTTTTTTTTTTTTTTCATAATTTTATAAACTATTTTCCAAGTGTTTGTAAATGTTACATATTTCCTTTTTGCCCCATATAAAAATGTTCTTTTCAAACGTGGGTAATTTTCATGCACATTTTTATTCATTTTTATGATGATTCATTAGCTGATGAGTGGATAACAACACATATTTGCTGTCAATTCAAATCAAATAAAAGCTTCAGACACATAAAAACTGACACTGGAGCTGCGGTTGACCTGTAGACTGTGGATCATGTGACATGTGTATAAAGACGGTATGTGATGTGTTTGTAATGACACGAGCGAGTCCACTGCAGCATGTAAAGCAGAAAATGTACCTGTTGTAGATGTCATCGTCCTCTCCTCCCCAGCCCCAATAGTTGTTGGGAAAGCCGTTGATCTTCAAGTATTGCTCTTTACTCAACGAGGAGACGCCTCCAAAATACTGATTGTACGGTAACCTGCAGAGGACAAACAGGTCATTAAAGCTGACTGACATGATCGATCTTGGATATTAAAGGAGAGGAGCTAAAATGGCTCATTTCAGACAAAGCATGAACTGAGGGACTGCACCAAGGCCTAATATAAGGTAAATTATTATTATTCTAAACTGTGAATCGTGCAAAGTGACTCTAATAAAGTCAAGAAGAAAAACATAAAGCTGGACATGATAAGGCCTCACTCAGCTGCAGCCTGCAGAGCATAGAGGAAGCAGCTTTCACTTGTTCTCATAACCAGTTACCATCCTGTATTTGTACAAAGCAGTTTTGTGTAAACACTTCGTATCATGATCTGAGTGACAGTGGACATTTTTTCCTTCCATGCTCAGCCTGTTTTTCACAGAACAACAGCAGGAGGTGAAATGACACACATCAGCTTCTTTGGGCTTCCTGACAGGAAACGCTGCTGCTCAGGGACAGCAGCGACAGGAAACAGGAAGGGAGGTTTTCTTTCAGTACCCACCTCTTTCTCAGTGGTTTCAAAGTCTGTCTGTTCTCTTCACTTGAACTACACACTGTCTGCACGATTAACCCGGCCCACAATACAGATTCAGTGCTGAGCATATCCAGACCCGAGTACTGACACGTCAGCTCTGCAGGATGATTCGATGCCAAAAGTGGCACTTTTGTTTCACACCTCACAGCGAGACCAAAGACAAGGATTTTTAGAAAGAAAAAAAAAAAAAAGACCCTCATTTCTCAGCTATGAATGCTTCAAGGAGGCTTTTTTTAAATTTATCTTCAGCAGCAAGTCTCTTTTACTCCAAAACTGTGACTAATGAGTTCAATCACTTTTGTGTTATATAATTATCCCAGCCTCAAACACAGCATTACAATCAGCAGCTGCACAGCCTCTCCTGTGTTGTAATGTAGTCAGACAGGCTGGAGGATCCAGCAAGAAAAAGGAAGAGGATGTTTTTCTCAAAAACTCCTAAATGCATGCAAGCAGGGGTCATTTTTACAGTTCCAGGGTATTGTTATGAACTAATCATGAGATAATTCTGCCTGACCTTGTGTTCGACCTTGGGTTACATAGCTGAGATAAGACTGAGATAGACTCCTTTAAAAGTCTCCTCCCAAAACATTGGCTACAAAACATATATCTGACAGGTATACGGCACATACTGTGCATCTCTCAGCTGACCTCAACAGAACAGAGTTTGACACCATCAGCTCAAAGCATGACAAAGAGATCCTCAATAACAGGGTCAGGTTACAAGAAATTGATTAACCATTACTGTATGTCTGTAAGTACACATGTAAAATGAGTAAAAATTCGACAGCAGCTTCTTTACAACGGAGAAAAAAAATAAAAATTGTTGGTTGTCTGGTGTTTGCATGAATTTTCTTTTTACATTTAGTGACTCACTGCAAGTATTTGGGTAAGTGAGAGTGATAGTGTTGCACAAACAACCCCATGGCAATCACCTTCAATCAGAAACTGATGGCAAAAGTCACCTGGTGATAGAAAAACCCATCTCCAAACATTCCTGGTCTGACTCTGACCAACTGCAATCATACTCAGACAGATTGGTAAAGGTTTCCAAATAACCTCTATTTAAATGTAATTTAATGCAGACAGATCATCAACATGTTGCAATCAATCTGAGTCGGTCTCCACTTATCGGGACTCAACTCAAATCAGCTGGTTGTATTCTGGTTATTTGCAATTAAAACACCGTCCTGCAGCAACTACGTCAAAATTTATGGAGGAATTTCTGAACTTCTGTTCTAAATCTACGAGGTTCTGACTGGACTTTGACTGTAAGAAGTTCATATGAATTTCTGTGAATGTAGACAGCAAATGATTTCCAATCACAGTTTTTATCACTAATAGCAGACTAACTCCATCCCATCTCGATGCACTAAAGTTGCTTTGAAGACAACAGTAGACTGCAAGTTATTGCAGACCTGGTCCCCGACTTTGAAGTAATCACTTCAAATCAACGAGATCCCAAGTTCATTGGAGACGGTCACAATAAATCTGCTTGTCTTGCACCTCCATTCAGTTTTCCGTGGCGTAACTGTCGTTTAAGTTTCTCATCCCTTTATTTCCTGTGGCGTCTCACCTGAAGCCGAACTTGTCCATGGACACAGACAGGTGCCGAGGCTGGCTGAAGCACTTGTAGGTGTTGCGGTCGTCCATGGGGATGAGGTCGACATCGCTGAAGACGAAGCAGTTGTAATCGTACTCCTTCAAGGCCTCCGCGTAGCCAATGTTCAGCAGCTTTGCTCTGTTGAAGGTCTCGTCGCCATCCTGACACACACAGATAATCACGGGGTTAAAAGTGCGGCATTGGTTAAAGAACAGAGTGTGAAGTTAGTCACAAAAAACACTTTCAAACTTGACCTGTATCGTAGAGTATATAATATAGTAGATCAAATGTAATGAATCCATCACCAGGCAAACAATGATGTTTTTTTTGTCTCTTTGTACAGCAGCTCCCTGATCGACCGGTTTGAAGAATGTTAAACAACTTGAACTGTACAAATATGCAGAAACTGATATGAGTAAAAGCCTCCCTCGAGGTAATACAAGATAAAGCTCAGTATGACCTTAAAACATTGCAGGATTTTGAGACAACAAACAGTTTAATGAAATTTTACTGGGTTTAAAAATGTTTATGTCTGCGCTGACGTACGACTATAGTCTCATAAGATTACAGGGGCTACTTTCAATGCAGCCTAATCTGCATCACCCATTTAGTGGTGACAGACTTTGAGTCTCCTGCTACACTCTTAATCACTTTATGCAAGTTTGCAGCATTTTTCTTGCATTTAGTGTACTTTCTGCTTCATATGAAAACAAATGACTTCCTTCAAAGAGAGAGTGAAGTCAGAAGAGCCGTTTAAGGACAATAAGACAGCACGAAGCTGCTCCAAACAGAGGTTATTACAGTGCACTGAAACTATAAACAGATGGACAAAAACTAGAAAAAAATATTGTTAATCCCAGCATGATGGATCATTCAAGCTATTAGACTGAGTCTTCTGGATTCCTCGGTGGCTTGTTACCAGCCACCCAAATCTTCATACTGCCTCGAGGTGATAAATAAAAAGCATTTAAGTCACACATCTGCACTACCCCATAAAGTAAATAAAGTTGGTCTGACAGCTTCAAGTCACATTGATCAAATAAAATCCTGTGTGTCTACACTCTTCAATCAAAGGCACAATGCCCTTCAAAACATCCTAATAGATAGGATTTCTATCGCACACTAGGTGAGTTTAAGGAAAGTTGACCTTTGACCTGGATGTCTACACTACATGGCCACCTGGCGGGATGACAACAATACAGGGAGTGCAGAATTATTAGGCAAGTTGTATTTTTGAGGAATAATGTTATTATTGAACAACAACCATGTTCTCAATGAACCCAAAAAACTCATTAATATCAAAGCTGAATGTTTTTGGAAGTAGTTTTCAGTTTGTTTTTAGTTTTAGCTATTTTAGGGGGATATCTGTGTGTGCAGGTGACTATTACTGTGCATAATTATTAGGCAACTTAACAAAAAACAAATATATACCCATTTCAATTATTTATTTTTACCAGTGACACCAATATAACATCTCCACATTCACAAATATACATTTCTGACATGCAAAAACAAAACAAAAACAAATCAGCGACCAATATAGCCACCTTTCTTTGCAAGGACACTCAAAAGCCTGCCATCCATGGATTCTGTCAGTGTTTTGATCTGTTCACCATCAACATTGCGTGCAGCAGCAACCACAGCCTCCCAGACACTGTTCAGAGAGGTGTACTGTTTTCCCTCCTTGTAAATCTCACATTTGATGATGGACCACAGGTTCTCAATGGGGTTCAGATCAGGTGAACAAGGAGGCCATGTCATTAGTTTGTCTTCTTTTATACCCTTTCTTGCCAGCCACGCTGTGGAGTACTTGGACGTGTGTGATGGAGCATTGTCCTGCATGAAAATCATGTTTTTCTTGAAGGATGCAGACTTCTTCCTGTACCACTGCTTGAAGAAGGTGTCTTCCAGAAACTGGCAGTAGGACTGGGAGTTGAGCTTGACTCCATCCTCAACCCGAAAAGGCCCCACAAGCTCATCTTTGATGATACCAGCCCAAACCAGTACTCCACCTCCACCTTGCTGGCGTCTGAGTCGGACTGGAGCTCTCTGCCCTTTACCAATCCAGCCACGGGCCCATCCATCTGGCCCATCAAGACTCACTCTCATTTCATCAGTCCATAAAACCTTAGAAAAACCAGTCTTGAGATATTTCTTGGCCCAGTCTTGACGTTTCAGCTTGTGTGTCTTGTTCAGTGGTGGTCGTCTTTCAGCCTTTCTTACCTTGGCCATGTCTCTGAGTATTGCACACCTTGTGCTTTTGGGCACTCCAGTGATGTTGCAGCTCTGAAATATGGCCAAACTGGTGGCAAGTGGCATCTTGGCAGCTGCACGCTTGACTTTTCTCAGTTCATGGGCAGTTATTTTGCGCCTTGGTTTTTCCACACGCTTCTTGCGACCCTGTTGACTATTTTGAATGAAACGCTTGATTGTTCGATGATCACGCTTCAGAAGCTTTGCAATTTTGAGACTGCTGCATCCCTCTGCAAGATATCTCACTATTTTTGACTTTTCTGAGCCTGTCAAGTCCTTCTTTTGACCCATTTTGCCAAAGGAAAGGACGTTGCCTAATAATTATGCACACCTGATATAGGGTGTTGATGTCATTAGACCACACCCCTTCTCATTACAGAGATGCACATCACCTAATATGCTTAATTGGTAGTAGGCTTTCGAGCCTATACAGCTTGGAGTAAGACAACATGCATGAAGAGGATGATGTGGACAAAATACTCATTTGCCTAATAATTCTGCACTCCCTGTACCTCTGCCTTTTTTGGGGGGGTAAAAAGTATCTCATTGAAGTGTAACATGAGTGTCTCAGGTGACTGCGGGTTTCCCCAACATTATAAACCGTATATTTGCATAATAACTGAAACAAGCTCACTGAATGAACAATGGGCTGTGAGGAAGACCTCACCATCTCTAAATCAAGGACAGGACCTAAGGGTACATCTTTCACCATCTTACAATGCTGTTACGGCAGCCATTCTCCAACTGTTTGTGAATGGTGCTCATGACCATTGTTCACAAACAGACCAGCAGTGAATCCAACACTCCTTCACACTGATCCCGGTCCAGTTGTCCTTCATGATGAATAAAGGAGCTGTGAGCAGCCACGTGGGATGGATGAGAGAAACTTCAGAACTTCATGCCTGCTGCTGCTGTGCTAATAATAACTCAGGTTTCTATGGGAGCAGTAAACAGACCTCAGGTGATTATGCAACAAACGTGAGCACTGAGCAGGTGTGAAGGAAGCCTAAAGATGAAGGTTGATGTACATCTACATAAACATAAATCTGAAGATTTATGTTTATGTAGATGTAGAAACCACCCAATTAATGGGTAGTTTCTAAAGTCTAAACCTGACCAAGGTGTATGGAGGGCCTAAACATAACTGAGTTCTTGTTAGTGACTAATCTTAACCAAGTAGTTTTTAATGCTCTAACCAAACAAGCGTTCTTTTTAAAAGACTAAACTAAACATATTTATTTTTAGGGCAAAATCAACCCAACAAAGGAGTTGTGTTTCAGCTGACAAGCACACAAAGCTAGAGATCCTTCAGGTGACTTCATGAGGCATGAAGGCAAGTTGAGATCTGCAGCTGCTGCAGATATCTGCATCACAGCAGCTCTGTAGCGTGCTTTAACAAGTGTAATCATGCAAAAAAAAATAAGAAGTGCGCCCGAAGGGAACTGATAAAATTCCTGTTGCCAGAATGAAAAGATCCACAAAGAGGTTAGTAAAGCTTCACAGGAAACAAATACAGTAGAAACAAGTTTGAGCAGATAGAAAACAAGAGAAGAAGGAAGCCTGTATTACCAGTGCGACCCCCTCAGTCAACACCAAACGGGGGTTGAGCCTCAGCGTCTCCAGGGCCACAACCATTGGTCAGAAAGGCCTGACATGCAAAGGGAGGGGAGTTTGGAGGGGTGAGGAGGGGCAGCAAGATAAGCACAGTGAGGAGGAAGAGGAGGAGGAAGGACACACACACAAGAGAGAGAAAAACAACAACTGTGAGTCACACAGAGAAACAAAGCAGAAGAAGAAAGTTCAGAAATCAGTCAGGTGATTGACTATGACGCTCAGTCTTCAGTCACTGGGGTCCATGCAGTTACAACAACACACACACACACACACACACACACACACACACACACACACACACCAGCTGCGTGTGCCAGATGATGTTTGTAAACAGTCACTATCACCACATATATTCACTGAGTGTTAAATATTTATGATTCAAACCCTTCAATTTAAAATGATTATAATACAAAACTATTGTTTGGCATTTTCCATCCAATTGTGTGAAATTTTCATCAGCGACAGCCTCCTGCTGGCCTACGTGCAGACCGATGTTATATTAGCATTTATCTTAAATTAAGTTTTGTGTATGTTTACGTTAGCATATACCTATAGAGAAGGTTAATCAGCAGATATTTGAATGGAGGCTGGGAAACATTTGGATTAGGTTTGAATACATGCAGAGTGACTGCAGGTACATTAGAAGATATTTGAATAGAGTTACGTGGTATAGAAAGGCAAAACACTGAGGTCTTTGTTGACTGGAAAAGCAGGTGCTAGTTTACTCATCTCTGTTATTTAAGTTTTCTGCAAATGAACTCCCACGTATTTAGAGAATATTCATTCGTTAGGTCACCTGGGTTCACCTGGGTAGGTGTAAACTGACCCTGATTCTGTCTGCAGGTGGGGCACCAGCTCATTTACATGTAAATAACACCCGAGCTTGCTTATCCGTCCTCAGAGGCCTGGTGGCTGGCTTTTATCAAACCAAGCCAGACTGCTAACATTACTGTCAGTGTCTCAGTAAAGATCCTCAGACCAAGCACGCAGACTGTAACTATACGCAAAGTTCTCATTCCCACACAGACAGCAGAAAGCAGCGCCCAGAGGCACAACATTTGGGAGCAATAACAAATTTCTAACAAGTTTTTAATTAATGGCCTCTACTGCATATCACAAGCTCTCCAGATGCTGTGTAAACACATTTTAACATTTCAACTATGCAAAGATCCAGAAACACTGGTGACTTCTGAGCCCGAAAACTAAAAACTGTCCTTTTATTCAAATAATCAAAAATTAATCAACACAGATGAGAGTTATTAATTTTGAATTTTTATTTCAATTCAGTTTTGTTTCCCTTTGTAGGATTTATCAGGAACAGGATCTAAGAAGCTGAGAAAAGACATGACTATCCAAACACAACGCTTGATGTCACACAGACACATTCGTTTGTTTAGTTAAACACACCATCATCACCTACATCTTGGAGTAGCAGAATCTGTCAGCTTATCAAACTGTACAACAATAGTTTATTTTGATAATAATTTGCCTGAGTGGGTTTTGTTGGGCTTAAAGTAGATTTAAGCGTATTTACTTCAGTCCTGCTAAGAGAGATGTTAAATAACTCCTCTGGTAATCTATAAGTGGTGGGAGTAACGGCAATACAATGAATCTTCCTAGTAACCAGAGTCCAATCTAAACCTAAAATTGTTTGAGATGGGTGACTGATCCGACTCGAATTTCAGCTCCAAAGCCACTAATGCTGTTAGTGTTGCTCCAGTTTGCGTTGTGCTGATAAGCCTTCTGCACAACACAAAACACAGTGAACACACCCTCTCTGTGTACTTAAGCAAAAGCCACCAGTCTTTCACTCACACAGTTTCCAGAATCCTCAAAAGTATGTGACACTGCAGCCTGCAAACATCAATAGCACTAGTGATCACACTCCCAGTTTCCAAGAATTCACAGTAAATTCTGCTGATTGAAGAAGCTTCGTGTAAGAAAGAAGTTTAGAGTTCTTACTGTGAGATACCTGTGGATTTTTATGTTAAACAATCATGATGTGATTGAAGAGTAGACAGAGAAGTTCAAAGGTATTTCATTAATTGTTCCAGGATTGAAGCCTTTTTTTAACCACTGTTCTCCACCCTAAGAGGAACTTTAAGGGCTTTACATCTGATAGCCACTGCTCCTTTTTAGTTATAAGATGGGGTCCAGTTCAAAAAGAGGCAAAAATAAATAAATAAATAAATAAATAAATAAATAAAGATTATCATCTTATTTTTAAACCCCATGGCTTGCTTTCATTACTTCTTTTTCTTGTTAATCTAATACTCAACAGTAATTTTAAAGGCAGTTACTGCATTAATAAAAAGTTTGATTTTGTACAGAGGACTTATTATAAATGGTTTATTCCTGTTGTAAACCAATAGTTAGCTACACGAATAGCTTAACTGACTGGTATTTCTGGTCAGAAGTAACGAGATCAACCCCCTGCACACACCCCCATCAGTCACATTTGATAAACTTCTTTTTATCACTGACAGCTGCACACTGCAAAACAAACTCCTGCCATCGCACAGTAAGGGGGAGTGATAGTGAGGAGGAAGCACCCAGACACAACAGTGTATTTAATGTCTCCAAACTGATTATTTCATGTAAGCAACAAGCTGAAGCTTGAATTTTCAGGCCCCTCTTCTGTGGAACCAGCTTCCAGTTTGGATTCGGGAGACAGACACTATCTCTACTTTTAAGATTAGGCTTAAAACTTTCCTTTTTGCTAAAGCATATAGTTAGTGCTGGACCAGGTGACCCTGAATCCTCCCTTAGTTATGCTGCAATAGATGTAGGCTGCTGGGGGATTCCCATGATGCATTGAGTTTTTCCTTTCCAGTCACCTTTCTCACTCACTATGTATTAATAGACCTCTCTGCATTGAATCATATCTGTTATTAACCTCTGTCTCTCTTCCACAGCATGTCTTTTATCCTGTCTTCCTTCTCTCACCCCAACCGGTCGCAGCAGATGGCCCCGCCCCTCCCTGAGCCTGGTTCTGCCGGAGGTTTCTTCCTGTTAAAAGGGAGTTTTTCCTTCCCACTGTCGCCAAAGTGCTTGCTCATAGGGGGTCATATGATTGTTGGGTTTTTCTCTGTATCTATGAAGCGCCTTGAGGCGACTTTTGTTGTGATTTGGCGCTATATAAATAAAATTGAATTGAATTGAATTGAATTGAATTCCAGGAATGTATCTGGCGTTGTGAGGATAAAGAGCCATTCATGCCAACACCGGCGTCACACAGGCAGGAGACCTGATGTATTATTTTACTATTTGTGAAACCAAACTCTGGATAAACATGCTCTCTCTCATTTCATTTTTACGCAAAGAGGCAAACAGTCCACCCTGTCAAGTAAACAGTGGAACTTATACACACAGGATTTTAATTGTCTCTTTGTTCTCATGTATGAACACACATTGTAAGTGTACCTGGTTGATGACATAGATCCCGTAGTCAAGCTGCTGCCTTTGCAGGATTGGGTGCAGGTAGTACAGCCAGTACTTAAGGTGCTCCTCTCTGTTGCGGAACGGGATGATGATGGCCACTTTCTGCAGCGCCTCGCAGTCTTTGGGTTTGAAGCGTCCGCCCGGCTGCACGTTGGGGTTCTCCTTTTTTATCAGCTCCAGGTTTACAGGAATGTTAAACTCCACTCGCAGGGGACCCACTGAGGACACAAACACCAACATCAGAGAGTCTGACTACAGAGTAAAGGATCAGCAAAACCTTTTCAGGTGGCCACAGCAGAGAGCTTCACCCACAGGCAAAAAACTGAGCCAAAGTATTATTTAAAAAAAAAACAAAATAGAGTGTAGAAAAACAAAAAGTGAAATAATATATAAATATACAACAACTAGGCCTCATTCACTAACATCCACATGGAAAAATACAGTAGGATAAGCTAATGAATAAAAATTATTCCAAATATTCTGGGAGACAGGCAGGTACCCTGGGAGTGCTGGACAGGGCCATAGAAGGCCCTTAGCCCATATGGCATTAGCCATAGAATACCAGAACTGGCAGGTTCACCACTGGCGTCCTGCTCGTCACAGATGAGAGCAGCTTCACCGTGAACACATGTGACAGCCGTGAAAGCATATGGAGAAGCCGTGGAGAACAATATGTTCCCTGTAACATTGTTTAGCACGTATGTATTAGTATGGTGGGTCAGTGATAGTCTGAGAGGCATATCTATGGAGTGACGCACAGACCTCCACGGGGTCAGCAACAGCACCCTGACTGCCATTAGATATCAGGATGAAATCCTGGGACCTGTTGTCAGGCGATACACTGGTGCAGTGGGCCCTGGGTTCCCGCTGGTGCACAACAATGCCTGGCCTCATGTGGCGAGAGTATGAAGGCAGTTCCTGAAGGATGAAGGAATTGATACTACTGACTGGCCCCCACACTTGCCTTACCTAAATCCGATAGATTGCGCTCAAAACGTATGTTTGGCTTATGCCAAGTTGCAACTCAGACTATCCAGGAGCTCAGTGATACCCAGGACACCATCTCATCTCATCAGGAGCATGGCCCAACACTGTCAGGCATGCATACAAGCAGGTGGGGGGGGAGGCATACAAACTACTGAGAACCGCTTTTGAGTTGCTACAATGAAATTTGGGCAAACTGGACTAGCCAGTCACACCTTGATTTTCAGGGTTCATCCCTCTGTGAGTGATAAATTTCATTCCCATCAAACGATGCAGAGTCCTTTCATGCCAAACATATCACCAAGATAACCAGCACCGCCTCCCATTAAACTCTGATGTGTTATAAGCATTATATCTGAATTAATGAAAAGAGCGGCCCCTGAGAGACGAAGTAAAATGTATCTGAGGAAAACTGCTGTGAAGAGTCTGGTCACATAATCGTCAGGACAGGTTAAACGTGTTTGTGTACGCCTGCAGCGTGTTCTTCCAGTCTGTTCTGGTTTATTCTGACTGAAATGATGTGAGCACAAACAGCAGGACAGAAAACGGTTTTCGTCCTGCAGAACATTTTCCAACCTTCTGCAGTTCTCAGTGTGTAATCAGAGAAATATGCTGCTGCAGAAAGAGTCCAAAAGTCCAAACAGCTCATTAACACACAAAGATGTGCGCTCTTCATCCAGAGAGCAGTTAGACGCTGATCTCAGGTCAACAACTTTTATACAGCCTGTATATTCACGTCATTTTCCTGAACACGGAAACATGTCTGCCCGCGCGTTACGGACATCTCTGTAACAGTGACATCATGCTAGACCAGTGCCAAGAAAACTACAGCTAGAACAGAGTCCTACTCATGTCAGATAAAATGTTCTGCTCCTCTGCAAGTCCAGAGTACTATTTCTCACCGTGTGATGACGTGTCAACAGAAACCAAACAGGACTCCCTAACAGAGGAAGCGGGAGCACAGCTGGAACCATTTTACCACATCCTTCACTGTTTAGCCTTCCACTCATGGTTTCAGCACAGTTTCACATGTTAATATGTTCATCTTTAAGCCACTTCAAGCTGCTTTCAGTTGGTCATCCCTCTGGATAAAGATTTAAGGTCAGCTATTAAAAGATGTAGGCCTGTGTGAGATTTGATTTGTTAAATAGAGCAGCGTGCAATCATATTTCAGGAGTTTTGAGATATCCTAATGAAGTTTTGTTTGTTTTTTATAAAGGAGGAGTTAATCTTGAGCTGAGTATTTACAGTCATATACAAAAGTTTGGGCAATGGCTCAATTTTCTCCCTATGATACAGTGAACAACAATCATAAGCATGTCATAAGTTTCAAAGACTTTATTGCTAAATAACTCACTTTTACAGTGTAGAGTCCGTATTTACAGTTGCGAGTCTCCTTCATAACGTTTTCAATCCTCCGTAGCATGCTGGACTTACCAACACTCCTAGCTGATCACAGTTTGTGCTTTTAAAGGACTGCCCGTAGGTCTTCAGTTGAATTAAAAGCTGAGAAGTTTCCTGCCAATGGATACAAACTGCTTGATAATGTCACTTTACTCCTGGATCATTCAAGCTGGTCTTTGAGGAGATTTAAGGGCAGTCCTTAAAAAGCAGACTTGCACAGATCATTTTACTGGAGCTAGAAGAATTTGGACTGTTTTTAAGTGCTTGTTTGATTCTGGAACCCGAAGGAGCGCTTGGACCCAGAAAGAGCTAATGGCAAATCGTATCCACTTAACAAGCGGATTTCAATGGTCTTTACTGTGAAAATTCAAACCTATTTGATAGTGAGGGTTCACTTCACACAGTTTGCCATCTATGAGATTGGAGCAAACACAAGTCACTTGACCTAAATAACCCCACAGCTGACCAATCGACTGATCCTACATACCCATTACTGACCTCTGGCTGTCAGGCCGTAGATTACGTGGAGCCATCTTGTGGCTCCACGTAATCTGCCCAATACTTGAGTAAATATTAGTTAGGATAATAGGAGCTTTTGGTCTTACAGAAACAAATAAGTGTTGTAGAGTGAAACCTCTTTATATGACACAATGTCTGACAGAGTTCACAGAGTCAAACCATTGATCATTTTCACTGCTCATTAATAACCAAGGAGAGCAAACTTAATCCGGCTCAAACAGAAAGAAAATGGACAGTGTGCAATGAATATTAATTGCACACTGCAAAAAATAAATGAATAAATAAATATATAAATGTCTATAGTAGATTGTAAAAAACAATCTTTTTTGTGTAGCATGAACATCCATATATTGGGTCTTTATCAGTAAAGTTAAAGCTATAAAGCTTATGAAAATACAGTTAAAAATGTATGTTTTCTGTCACATTTTCTAAAGCTGTCCAGTCTGGCCGGATTTAAGTCTTTGCCTGGCTGGTTCTGGGCCCCAGGCCTAATGTTTGGCACCCCTGATTTTGAGTCATACATTTTTTTTTTTCCAACAGCAAACTAAAACTCTCTGTATGAGGTCACAATTTTAAAAATCCACACTTCCACAAGTTCTCTGTGTAGTTAAAAGTCAAGATGGGTTCAGACTAGTTCGCACTCAGAAACCAAAGAGTGCGATGAAGCTGAATGTCTGTGGGCTGACAGAGCTGATCTGAGAGGTCTGAGGGGGTCCGAGAGGTCACAGCTGAGGAAACGGTGAGATCATCAGACTAATAACAAACATCCTGATCAAAGTTACACAAACTGATCAAACTGAAAGTCCAGACAAACACGCAGAGAGAACGTTTATGAAAGAGAACACAGAACTCGTACTAAAAGTGTACCTGCACTACAAAATATTTTATAACACTGTCTGCACCTGTGATTTGGAACAGACTTGTTTTAAAACCACAGTCCACCTCATAATGGACACAACTCATTCAACCAAAAATGCAAAGCACCTCATGAATGTGGATTCTCTCCTTTTAGTTGCAGCACTCTAGCTAAAACCTGCAGTAGGCTGGCGAACTGGTTCATGGGTGCTGCTATGCCAAAGTCACAGAGGTTGCAGAACAAGACGAGGACTCCAAGCTGCAGTCCAACACGGAGGAGATGGAGTGTGTCTGTGGGAGGAGAGATGCACTCGAGAGCCAGCTGGTCTGAATGTTTCCGCTAAAGGGGCTCTGTAAGCGTTTTTTATCTTATAAATTCCAACCTTGACATGAGGTGTGTGTGTGTTTGCATGTGTGTGTTTATAAAGGAAGCCTCAGGACTGGAAACCTCAGGTCAGATGTGAACAGACAGCATCTGGTTTCCTCTACTCTACCTCCTCAGAGACTCGTAAGCCTGCAAACTGCTGCTGCTTCTGTCGGCTGTTTCTCACAAACAAAGCATGGAGGACGAGCAGCTTTAGCAGAAACCCGAGCTCCAGCAGAAACTCAGAGGAGGAGCATGTACAGAGGCTCTGATTGGCTTGCATTATCTCACATCTGGATAACATCCCAGCACCTCTGACTGCATCCCCACACCAGGAGGAGACACGAGGAGAGAGGAAACACTTTATTAGAGATCTTTAGATCACAGCTGGATGACACAGATTTAATGTGAGCCAAAACTACGAAGTTTAAAAGTAACCGAACACCTGGCTGCAGCTGTACGTCGTATCTCCTGAACGCTGTTTGGACTCCAATCAGATGAACTCAAGAACACACAAAACTCCCCCATAAATCAAGCCCACTCTGGTGATTAAACTAGAGCCATCTGCAACCCCACAGATTCATGAAACCTAACATGGAGGCAGCTCCTCGTGTTCTTCCACCTCATCTATTTAAAAAGTAACGACACACACAACAATTACTCTCATTTTGGTTATTTCAATCTTACTGCGCGGTCATGTGATATCGAAAAAAGTTGTTTCCAGCTGGCTAAAAAATAAATACCGTAATGGGAAAATGGTAATAAAGTTGGCAATAATAAAGTTGAAACTTTTCGTTGTTTTGGGATTTTTGGGATTTAGTTTGTAATTTGTAACTGTTCACAGACAAAGATGAGTTGGAAGAGGTATTAACTGGCAGTAATCCTCTTCGGCCAAAATCAGCACAATACTATCATAGGAATGATTTCTCAGCTTGGGAGATTCCGGCCCTCCGAGGAGCACATGAATGCAAAGGTGCATGCACTCTTATTATTAAAGCAAATTAATCACATTTTTGAGGTTTAAGACTGTGAGGAGTGATTAAAATTTTAATATTTTCTATGTCTAATTGGTTTACTAAAAAAACCACAAAAAAAAAACCAAACATTAAAGCTTTCCCACTGCTAGATTTAGCATGTGTCCATGAAATTCATACACATATGCAATTTGACAAGATTAGTCATTTGAATTCTCCTTTATGGAAGGAGAGGAGATAATGCTGTTCCCATAATTCATAGTGATGCAGACATGAGAAGCCTTAATAAGGAGGAAGAATGGAGTTACACTGGATCTTTTTTTGTAATGACTTTTTCATGGTAACAAACTGTTAGCATGAAGTCAGAGCACAAGTTCTTATCAGTCGTACTTCAGAGCTATCTTTGACCTCACGACAGAAGGAGGCAGGAGGTATTTTTGGACCGAGATGTCATTTAAGCTATTTCCAGGTACACTTCAAAACATATCATGTACCACAAAATATATTTGGTTAATCTAGTCCAGGGATCTCAAAGTTATTTTGCATCATGGATCAGTGAAAGTATATAACAAAATGTGTAAAATTACAGAAAATATAACTGCTGACGGTTCATTGTCCAGACTGTCCTGTAAATATAACATATGAAGTTTTTGTTCATTCACAGAAGACTTCCTTGAACTCGCTGTAAAACGGGGGGGAAAAAAAGAAAAAGTAATTTCTATACCAGAAGGTGACCTTTTTTTCTTTGTGTATCTATTACTATTGCAGGGAGGGGTCTTTTATCAATATAAAAAGCCGTAAAACCTATGAAAAACACCTGATCAAGTCTAAAGATCTCAGCTAAATTGCAAAGCCTTGTCTGTTACTATCCTGATACTGGAGCAGACCCTGAAGCTTGAGCTTCATATTTAGATCATACTTTTAAAACCTGTAAGTTTCATTTCTGCCAGCATCACTGAAAGTAGGTGCTCTCTAATGCCATAAAGTGGGAACAGAAAGTGATTTGTAACTCGATTGTGCAACAGGCAAAAAGAGTACAGGAATGTGGCTTTAAGGCAGCCACATTTCTGAATTAAACTCTTCAACTGCCGTTTTCATTTATTTAATATCACAGAGGTCTGGACTGTTTGTTGGACAAGATGAGCACGTGAAGGCGTCTCTTTGAGTAACTGTTCTCACGCCTCTTCTCCACAGCAGAGGGATGTGCCATACATAAATAATAACAACCAGTATGAAGTTTAGTAGATAAAGCTACCCTAACTGTAGTTTTTGTCAGGAAAGGAAGACACGATGTCCAGTGTGCTGCTTTTTTCTGCAACGACTCATGCTGTCACAGCATCGTCAACCTGAAAAGGATAAGCGCAAGAGAATGGATGGATGGATCTTAAACAATGTCTTACCCCTGCAATAAGGCAGCATTTCCAACCTCAGGCAGTTATTAAAAAAATCCAGCTCCACAAACCGTTTCTAAAACAACAATTCAAACACTCAAGTGACCTCATTTGTTCTTGGTGATGAAACTTAAAGGAGCAGTACAGTATCTTGCTACAGAAATACAGTGAGGTGTCGGGAGGGAACAAGTACACTATTTAAGCCCCAAATGCTTGGTTTTAATTGTTAATAATCTGCATTTATACCGTTAAAAAGTAAACGATCGTGAGTCGTGAAAAGTATATTTATTGTTTTTGGTAGTTGAAGCTAAAAAGTCTGTTTGAATAGGTTATTAAGTCACAGAAACCAAGACTGTCACAATTATACTGCCCTGTTTCCTATTAAAATGTGAGGACCGAAACTAGTCAATCTCCGAGGTTTGTGCTGTTTTAAACCTTTAAACAGACTGTGGACCTCAGAACCAGGGTTCTGGCTAGTCTTACCCAGCAGGGGGGACGTCTCGGGGCATTTCTCCAGCTTCTTCACCGGCTGCTCCAAGACTTCCCCCTCTTCGGAGACTTTATCCCCGTCTTTCGCAGGCTCGAGTCCGGAGGTCACCACCGAGTTGTTATTCTGGATCTTAGGGATGTTATTACTGGACTGCTGATTCTGAACGAAGGCGAGGCGGAAATCGAAGGAGCGGACATAGAAGACCACAGTGACGGCGATGTGGAGAAAACAGAGCAGCACCACCAGCTTACATATCCGGTGGAGGACGCCGAAGTTGACGGAGGACTCTCCGGGCATCCTGGCTCGCACAGTCCCGGAGGTGTTTCGTTAAAACCCGGCCGATGAAGCGGAAATAACGTCTGTTTCCCCTGGTCGCTTAATGTTATCTGCTTTCAGACTCCATTTTCCTGCAAGTTGTCGGGAAAGTTTCCAAGTTTCCTGTGATATCCGGGTAAAATAAGAGCGAAATGTCGCGGGAATAAAGCGAATAACCGAGACGTCAAAAACAAAAACGAGCTCCGTCACGTTCAGGTGGATGGTAAATTAATTAGTTTGCCCCTCGGTTCCGGTTTAAAATAAACTCACAGCTACGCGGCTCGGAAACTATGTGTCTCCGTTAAACGACTCTTTTAAAGTTGGCTAACAAACGTTAACAAATCCCGCGGAAAAGTTCTGAAAAGTGCTCGAGAGAAACATCCGCACGTCAGTCAGTACCGGAGCCGGGAGCAGCAAACGTCAGTTCGGACAGTGAGCTGCGAAGTTCCGGAGAAAGTGGATAAACTTTCGCGTGCAGCAGAGGACACTAACCCGTCAGTGTGACGAAACTATTGTGAACACCTCCGGTTTCAGACTTTCACAATAAAACACAAAACCACTTACTAATAAATTATATGTTATAAATTAATCCCACTGATCTGTCAGTCAGTCAGTGAATTAATCAATCAAGAAGTCTTTGTCTATATAAAACATGGATGTATCCATTGATAAGTTTTTTTCCTTTTATTGACAAACACTCTTTTTAATATAACCCCCCTCCCCACTCCACCCCAAGGGAGGGAGTAGGTAGTGTCGATTTGTTCGCATCCACAGCTTTAACGACATACTAGGCCTTGCATTTGACCTTTACCTTCACTCTCACTGCCCAAGGCCAAAGTTAATTGAAAAAAAAAAATTCAAGAAACCATATTGAGTGTCCACATATGAAAGGGCAACACACTTTTGTACCTGTGCAATACAGTGCCCTAAAATGTCACAATGAGGCACATAGTGATTAATATAACATTTCCACCGCTTATAGAAGGGAAAGATTTCAACCAGTTCTGCTCCAATCATATAGATAAACATAATAAAAGAAACACCTCACCATTTAATCTGTCACTGTTAATCAGCTATGTACCACATGCCTTCAAGTACTTTCATGATCATTTTTAAAGGCCATCACTGTCTTAGCTAATTATAGGCCAATCTCCAAGCTTCCTTTTATCTGAAGATGGTTTATTTGAAGAGATCCAGTCAGGTTTCAGAGCTCATCACAGTACAAAAAACAGCTTTAGTGAAGGTTCCAAAAGATCTTCTTATCCTAACAGTGGAGAGGCAGACCCAGGCCAAACTGTAGAGGTCAGAAGAATTGTCAGATGATTAATGAGACAACATCGAATGTAAGAACTACTAGAACTCAAATCAGAAATTATTGTTAAACATAAAAAATATGCAACTGTAAAAATTATCAGAGCACCAAATCATTTAGGATGTATCAGATTATTGAATGAAATTACTCACATAATCAGTTACTTTTTTTCTATGCTAATCTGCTAGGGTGACGATAACACCTGAGAATAAAATTAGCTAAACTCTTCTTATCTCCTAATGATTAGCCAGACCTTTATTTTGAAGGCAAACGCAACGATTTTCCTGCAGGAAGTTCACAGTAGTGAATTTGAAGAAGAGACTTGGCTCCGGTTATACAAAGCAGTGACGTCTTCTTACCGCCTACAGACTTCATAAATCTTTTATTTGCGTTATGAATCACTGATCTTCCCTGAGTCAAGCTAGTTATTCTTAAGGATTAAAGGCTGTAAAAAAAATTAAACGAAGAAAACGAAATAAATAAATAAATAAATGAAATGAAATGAAATAAATCATACTAAAATAAAATAAAATTACTTAAATTAAATGAATTACACAAAGTAAAATAAGAGATAAAAATAAAGTACATTAAGACTAAATAAAACAATGAGAAGAAACAATTTAATAAACAACCAATAAACAGGTAAACAACAACAAACAATGCTTCAGTTAAACAAACAACAGAGTTGTTAAGTGACAATCAGTTACGTACCTTTAAAACAATGACTACATTAATTTAATATTAATGCATTTAGACGATTAAGCAAACAAAACTAAAATAAAATAAAGTGAAATTAATTAATTGAACATTGAAAAATTGGCACAAAATAAAAACTACAAGCCAAGTAAATTATCTGAAAATAAATCATATAAACTACACAAAAGAACTTAAAAAATATAATAAATTGTTGACATGAAGTTTATTATTACAGTCTGAACGGGCTGTGGTAGTTTACGAATGTTTTCTGCGCCTCCATGTGGTCAAAATGTTGAAATACAACAACAAAGTTTTCTTAATTACACCAATCCCAGTAATATCCGTTTGGGCAATATCACATTTCATGAATGATATTGGTGGTGCGTTGCCGTGTCAAGAACTTTGTTTTAAATTCAGTCTTCGCTTTAATCCAAAAATCTATAAAAAGTTGATAAAACAGTCCCACTCTCTCAAACTTTAGCGAAGATCTGCAGCACTCCGAGATTTCAAAGATCCTGATCTGCGCCACAATGAAAATATTACATTTAATGCTAAAAAAAATTATACTAATCAGGTTAAAAGACACTATATCTTTATAAGATATTTTTATCTCTATCAGATCAGATAACCAAAATTTGGAGACAACATTTTAAACCATTTTAAATGAAATTTATCCAGTTAATGATTTTATTACACTGAGATTTAAAGAACAGGTAAATCACTGTATTTTTGTAACAGTGAGTCAGAAAAATTCAGTGTAAAACAGTACAGTCCTTTTGGATTGGTTGCAGGCCAGAATAGAAAAGCAGAAATTTACTCAACAATCCATCCATCTTCATCCGCTTTATCCGGGGCTGGGTCGCGGGGGCAGCAGCCTAAGCAAAGAGGCCCAGACCTCCCTCTCCCCAGCCACCTCCTCCAGCTTATCCAGGGGAACACCAAGGCGTTCCCAGGCCAGCCGAGAGATATACTCTCTCCAGCGTGTCCTGGGTCTGCCCCGGGGCCTCTTCCCGGTGGGACATGCCCAGAACACCTCACCCAGGGGGCATCCTTGTCAGATGCCCGAACCACCTCAGCTGGCTCCTTTCGATGTGAAGGAGCAGCTTCTCTACTCTGAGCCCCTCCCGGATGGCCGAACTTCTCACCCTATCTCTAAGTGAGAGGCCAGCCACCCTTCGGAGGAAGCTCATTTCCGCCGCTTGTATCCGCGATCTCGTTCTTTCGGTCACTACCCACAGGTCGTGGCCATAGGTGAGGGTAGGGACGTAGATCGACCGGTAAATTGAGAGCTTTGCTTTTACACTCAGCTTCCTCTTCACCACGATGGACCGGTGCAGCCTCTGCATCACTGCAGCTGCAGCACCAATCCATCTGTCGATTTCCCGCTCCCTTCTCCCATCGCTCGCGAACAAGAACCTGAGATACTTGAACTCCTCCACTTGGGGCAGGAACTCATTCTCGACCCGGGAGTGGGCACTCCACCCTTTTCTGGCTGAGAACCATGGCCTCAGATTTGGAGGTGCTGATCCTCATTCCCGCTGCTTCACACTCGGCTGCGAACCATTCCAGTGTGAGCTGGAGGCCTTCACCCGATGAAGCCAACAGAACCACATCATCCGCGAAAAGCAGAGATGAGATTCTGAGGCCACCGAAGTGAAAACCCTCCGCCACTTGGCTGCGCCTAGAAATCCTGTCCATAAAAATTCTGAACAGAATCAGAATCAGAAAGGGTTTTATTGCCAAATGTTGAGCAGGTTTACAACATTAGGAAATTCCTGCGGTACTTAGTGAAAACATACTGTCATATAACGCTTAAATAGACATAAAAATAAAAATAAGAATTAAAAGTGCTAAGTAGATAGATATATACATGAGTGCATGTGGTGATCAGTGCCAAACATGGAATGATGCAGTGAACACAGCGTAGGGTCATGTGTTAGTGGTGGGAACAGTCATACGGTTATTGTTCATCAGTCCAACAGCAGAGGGGAAGAAACTGTTCTTATGGCGAGAGGTTATGGCGGAGCCTCCTGCCTGAGGGGAGCAGGTCAAACAGACTGTGTCCAGGGTGAGACGGGTCAGCTGAGATCTGAGCTGCACGCCCCAGTGTCCTGGAGGTGTACAGGTCCTGCAGAGATGGGAGTCTGCAGCCAATCACCTTCTCAGCAGAGCGCACAACACGCTGCAGTCTCTGTTTGTCCCTGATAGTGGCTCCAGCGTACCACATGGTGATGGAGGAGGTGAGGATGGACTCGATGATTGCAGTGTAGAATTGCATCATCGTCCGTGTTGGCAGGTTGAATTTCTTCAGCTGCCTCAGGAAGTACATCCTCTGCTGGGCTTTCTTAATGACGGAGGTGATGGTGGGCTCCCACTTCAGGTCCTGGGTGATGGTGGTACCCAGGAAGCGGAATGAGTCCACAGAGGTGATGAGGGTGTCAGTCAGGATGATGGGGGGGAGTGGGGCTGTGTGCTTCCTGAAGTCCACAATAATCTCCACTGTCTTCTGGGCATTCAGCACCAGGTTGTTGTGGCTGCACCAGGACACCAGACGTTCAACCTCCCTCCTGTAGGCAGACTCATCCCCGTCTGAGATGAGTCCAATAACAGGCTAACGTACAGGCTAACAGTCTAAAGAACAGAATCGGTGACAAAGGGCAGCCCTGGCGGAGCCCATCACCCACCGGGAACGAGTCCGACTTATTGCCGGCAATGCGAACCAAGCTCTTGCAACGGTTGTATAGGGATCGAATGGCCCGTAGTAATGGGCCAGACACCCCATACTCCCGCAGCACCTCCCACAGGACACCCCGAGGGACACGGCCGAATGCCTTCTCCAAGTCCACAAAACACATGTAGACTGGTTGGGCAAACTCCCATGCACCGTCAAGTATCCTTGAGAGGATAAAGAGCTGGTCCAGTGTTCCGCGACCAGGACGAAAACCGCATTGTTCCTCTTGTATCCGAGATTCGACTAGCGGATATACTCTCCTTTCCAGCACCCTGGCATAGACTTTCCCAAGGAGGCTGAGGAGTGTGATCCCCCTGTAGTTGGAACACACCCTCCGGTCCCCCTTCTTAAAGATGGGGACCACCACCCTGGTCTGCCAGTCCAGGGGTACTGCCCCTGATCTCCACGCAACATTGTAGAGGCGTGTCAACCAGGACAGCCCTACAACGTCCAGAGCCTTCAGGAACTCGGGGCGGACCTCATCAACACCAGGGGCTCTGCCACCAAGGAGTTGTTTAACTGCCTCAGTGGCCTCGCCTTCAGAAATTGGTGGGTCATTCCCCTCATCCCCAGACTCTGCTTCCTCCTCGGAAGATGTGTCAGTGGGATTAAGGAGGTCCTCAAAGTATTCCTTCCACCGCCTGACAATTTTCTCAGTCGAAGTCAGCAGCGTTCCGCCAGCACTATACACAGTGCAGGTAGAGCACCGCTTTCCCCTCCTGAGACGCCTGACGGTTTGCCAGAATCTCTTCG
This sequence comes from Simochromis diagramma, assembly GCF_900408965.1. Lineage (NCBI taxonomy): Eukaryota > Metazoa > Chordata > Actinopteri > Cichliformes > Cichlidae > Simochromis > Simochromis diagramma. The sequence goes on along the minus strand of NW_024387031.1, from coordinate 6,786,133 downwards.
AGGCAGTCTGAAAGTCTTTTTCTATGGCCTCTCCGAACTCCTCCCACACCCGAGTTTTTGCTTCAGCCACTGCCCGAGCTGCATTCCGCTTGGCCTGTCTGGAGTCCCACAGGCTAACCAAGCCCGATAGGACTCCTTCTTCAGCCTGGTGGCTCCCTTCACCTCTGGTGTCCACCATTTGGTTCGGGGATTACCACCACGGCAGGCACCAACCACCTTGCGGCCACAGCTCAATGCAGCAGCTTCGGCAATGGAGACGCTGAACATGGTCCATTCGGACTCAATGTCCCCAGTCTCATGCTGTTGAAGCTCTGCCGGAGGTGTGCGTTGAAGATCTCGCGGACTGGGGCCTCTGCTAGACGTTCCCAGCACACCCTCACTACGCGTTTAGGTGCACCAGGTCTGTCCAGCGTCCTCCCTTGCCACATGATCCAACTCACCACCAGGTGGTGATCAGTTGACAGCTCAGCCCCTCTCTTTACCCGAGTGTCCAGAACATATGGTCGCAGGTCTGGTGATACGATTACAAAATCGATCATCGACCTACGGCCTAGAGCGTCCTGGTGCAACGTGCACTTATGGACACTCTTATGTTCGAACAAGGTGTTCGTTATGGCCAAACTGTGATTTGCACAGAAGTCCAATAACAAAACACCGCTCGGGTTCAGATCAGGGAGGCCGTTCCTCCCAATCACGCCCCTCCAGGTCTCGCTGTCGTTACCCACGTGAGCATTGAAGTCTGCCAGCAGGACAACAGAGTCTCCAGGTGGAGCACCTTCCAGCACCCCACCCAGGAACTCTAAGAAGGCTGGGTACTCTGAACTGCCACTCGGCGCATAAGCGCAGATGACAGTCAGGACCTGTTCCCCGACCCTAAGGCGCAGGGAACAAACCCTCTCATCCACCGGGAAAAACCCCAACGTACCGGCAGCAAGCCGAGGGGATATTAGAATACCCACCCCAGCCCGCCGCCTCTCACCAGGGGCAACTCCAGACTGAGACAGAGTCCAGCCCCTCTCCAGGAGACTGGTTCCAGAGCCCAAGCCATGCATAGAGGTGAGTCCGACTATATCTAGCCGGTACCTCTCAACCTCACGCACTAACTCAGGCTCCTTCCCCACCAGAGAGGTGACATTCCATGTCCCAATTGCCAGTCTTGGCAGCCGGGGATCAGTCCGCCAGGGCCTCTGCTCCTGGCCGCCGCCGGGCACACAATGCACCCGACCCCTATGGCGCCTCCTGCGGGTGGTGGGCCTGCGGGAGGATGGGCCCATGTCCCCTTTTCGGGCTGTGCCCGGCTGGGCCCCATGGACTAAGGCCCGGCCACCAGACGCTCACCCTCGGGCACCCTCCCCGGGCCTGGCTCCAGGGCGGGGCCCCGGTAACCCTATTTTTTTTTCTTCATAAGGGTCTTCTGAATCGCTCTTTGTCTGGTCCCTCACCCAGGACCAATTTGCCATGGGAGACCCTACCAGGGGGCAAAAGCGCCCAGACAACATAGCCCCTGGGATCCCTAGGAACACAATAAGGTAGCGATTCACGGAGATTCTCCGTGAATTGAACTTAACAATGTAATTTTAATTGGAAAATATTTCATTCACAAATGCAGATTCTGGACGAATGATCTAAAGCTGTTTAGTAAGTCTCTGAAAGCAGTTCAAAATGGATCAGTCTATAAATTACTCTCATTACTTAGTAATTTAAATTTAATATGTGTGTGTGCCTTTTTTCTTTTTTCTCTGTCCTTTTTGTATAATTTTTATTTATTGACATATTTATTTTTCATATTTATATTTATGGATCATTGTATTTGGTCAGCCTGTGTTGTTGTTACAATATGTTCAATACAGCTTTTTGCCTGGCAAAAAAGAAATCCATCCATGAATTTAAAGTTTATGCTGGACTTGGAATCAGTTTCGTTATGTTTTTCCAGAAGTGTTTAGCAGCACCTGCAGTCTTCCTCGGCCGGCAGTCTTTGCTCTGTCGTCTGTGCAAACTGAAGGAGAAGTGATAATACCTGTAAGTAAGCTGCTGGTTGTTTCTCACTGTGGGTGAAACTTTTAATGTTAGGCAGGCTCCAGATGGAGGCCCAGAGGTGCCAAACCCCCACTTTCTCTCCTCATTCTCATTTCTTTTTTAAGTGGTAACTGCTCCAAGATCCTTTTAGAAAATCTAAATAAATAAGGTTTGTATTTTGTTTTGTAGCTCCTGTCACTTGTTTCCAGTAATGATGCCCAGGTATCATCTTCTTGAATTAGCTGTGTCTCGTTACCCTGATGTTTCCTGTATTGCTGAATACTGCTCACTGCTCTTGTTAAACTCTGAGAACCTTGTTCTTGAAAATAGGTACCAACGCACTTCTATTCCATTTCTCAGTCATCCTCTCCAGAGCACGCCTTCGCCTCTCCGGGCTCTTTTCCAGCTGTTCCCTACTCTCATTGTGTTAAACAATCTGATCAAAAGGTCCACTGCCCTCTCTCCTAGACATCTCCTGGTATGTCATCTGGACCATCTGCCTTTCCACTCTTTGTCCTCATCATAGCTACCCTCATTTCCTCCCTACGAATCATCAGCTCTTCCTGATTCACTCTTTCCACCATCCATCCTCCACTCTCTCTCTCATTTTCTTCATTCATCACTTCTCAAAGTACTCATTTTGAGTGCTAGTACACTTCCATCTCTGCCCTTAATCACCCTAACCTGTTGCACATCCTTTCCAGTTTGATATCTCTGCCTAGCCAGTTGATACAAGTTCTTTTCTCATGCCTTAGTATCCGACCTCCTATAAAATTCACTATCGGCCTTTTCCTTTGCTTTTGCCAGTCTGTTAGCACTGTTTTGATATACTCAGATGTTAATTTTGTGTTTAAAATCATTCAATAAGGATTCAAACCTGATTGACTGAAACAAAAATGATTCTGAGAAATCAGTGGTGTGAGCATTTTTAACCCTTTATTATACTGATTCATATACTTTCATCAATAATGGGATAATCTAGTTGAACGATAGGTGTGTATGGAGGTTTTACAATTTGTATAAATTTCATGGTCAGGTGAGGGTGAGGACTATGTACAGTTGTGTCCAGAATTTGGGGAAGCAACATATTTTGTGATTTTGTTTCTGTCCACACCACAGTGGATTTAAAATAAAATTACAAACAAACAAACAAAAAACAAGATGTGATTGAGGCACAGACTTTCAGCTTTAATTCAAAGAGTTTAACAAGAGCACTGCATTAGCTGTTTAGGAGACAGACATTTCTTTCTTTCTTTCTTCCTTTTTTTTTTTTTTTTTTTTAACAGGAACTGGCTATTTGGTGTAGCAAGCACAAGAGTTCCATAACAATACAAGGCTACTTTTTGGCACAACACTGAAACAACAGAGTATAACTTTTTGTTTTGAATTAAAAAGCAAAACAAAAAAACTGTCTTTATTGTTCTGTATGAGGGAAAAGTCATCTTTGTAGGTAACTGTGACATTTTATATAAAACAAATTAAATCAACTGGATGTATCAGGTACAATAATCAAAATAAAGTGAATAAAATTAATAAATTATGCTATTTAATAAATAAATAAATAAATAAATAATACGGTTACTTTAAAATAAAAGATTGGGAACTGATTTCCACACCTCCTCGCGCTGTGTGAACGACGTGCTGACGTCACGGTCGTGCGTCGCTGTGGAGGAATGTGCGGAAAGTTGTGTTCACTTTTCTCCGTGCGCTGTTCGTCGAAGGGAGAAAGAAAAACTACAAACAGAAGCAGAAGTCCAGGAAAAGTTTCGTAGAGTTCGGACGTGAGGAGCCGGTGAGTGTCCAGGCTGCAGGGCGGGAAGTGTCGGGCTGAAAGCGCATCTGTGCGGGGTTTTTGTCGGAGCGGAGCGGCTGCAAAGTTGAAGTCAGTTTGGGAAAATGGAGGCGGTGAGGTGGTGAAGAAGGCGCTGTCCGGGGCTGATCAGGACCATGGCTAACACTCTAACACATCGACCCACACTTTCCCCACATTTTCCCGGCTGCCAGCTGCAGATTCGCCGCTGGAAAACAGCTGGAAAAGCTCCTGTAACACTTTAGACCGACTCCGAAGTGCCGCAGTAAAATGTCGCTGTTTGATTCGACTTGTGCGCTTCCGCAAACGAAGTTTGGTGAAACTCCGTAAGGATCTGAAATGGTGGCTGTAAATTACAACGGCAGCTTTACAGCTACCATTTTTTACACGAGTAAAATATAATCTCATGGGTTCAAGTTAAAAGTGATTTAATCAAACGTCTCAGGAAAAAAAATCGTGAGTGAGATTTTTTTTCTACAGAAAATAGTTCCTGATGTTGTTAGTCCCCAGACATCCTAAATCTGGGGAGATTATTGGACTTTCACTTTTTAATCCTTCACTTAAAACCTCCTTCTTTTGTCCACTCTGACCTTATTTAACTTGATCCAAATCAGCTGAACAAGTTTACTTCCACCACTGCTAATTCGATGTCGACAGATTTATGGAGGTATTTGTGTTTTTATGTGGCAGAGTTTTAGGTTTTTGTCACTTCTGTTTTTCCACCATAAATTCGGCTCATTTTCTGCTGAATAACTTTGACCTTTAGTTGGTGAGATGTGGGGTTTAAGTAGCTGCCAGGCGGCCTCCTTCCCCGCGGGATGGTCCTCTAAACTTGGTGTTTTTCCAGAGGGACTTCTGTGTGGCGCTGTCGACTGAGCCGTGGTGCTGCTTTCAAAATGGCCGACAAAGCGATGCAGTGAAAGTTTTCAGTTGTTATTTCAGCATCTTTACTGCAGGATGTTTATTCTGAGAGGAAGGAAAATTACCCTGTAATGACTTCCTCTTTTTTATAATAGGCAAATTCATCTCCAGGGAGGCTCATTGATTAGTAATATTAATAATATTTGAAATTGGTAAATTAAAAAGACCTAAGCCGCAAGTGACCAAGCTATTTAAGCGACTAACATGACCAACGAATCGCTTTTTTTTTTTTTTTTACTATGAAAAATATTTTAAACAAAATAAAATAAAGTCCCATTTTTTTTTAATTTTTACAATAAGTTAAAAACACACGCATTGTATCAGTAAAATGTATCATACAGTGCAAGTATTACAAATATTTTTAAAAAGTTTTAGTAATACTAGGAAAAGAATACACTTTTTAAAAGTTAAGACAAACACTGTTTCTATGACACATTTTATTCCACGTAGGAGTACGCTGTGCATATGCACTGCGTAAATTGTGAGTAAGAAAAATTTACACACAAGCCAGTGATTTATCAGTAATTTTATACCTGACTGTGTTCGTACTCTACCCTCAAACTTAGATGTAACAGCATGAGAACAAATAGTGGCCCTTTTCTTAGGAAAAATCACAAGTCTTTAAATAGAAAACTGCTGCTAATAACAATAATAAAACTATTGTCGTTATTATTGCCCTTTGGTCATCATCTACAGTTTGCAAAAATCCCCCAAACAAACCATAATGTCTCAGTCATCCAGGTCATGTTAGCCTAGGAAGCTTTATAAGAAGGCAAGTGGACTTATTTAAATTTCTTGAAAACGTTTCACGTCTCATCCAAGAGTTTCTTTAGTTCTAAAGCCAAAGTGGAAGTGATCAAGTGGAACCTCGCTTTCCCCCCCTTTTTCTTGCCTTAGCGATGCAGGTTTCTCTCTTAAAACATCGTCACCACTTCTGCTTCAACTGGAGGTAAACTAGAGGAGTGATAGAGAAGTAGTGGCAGTATGCAGATTGCACAAGCCTGTTGGTTCAGTCTGATTTAGTAACATACGAAAACAAGCCGGTCCACATGTTTTGTAGATTATTTTTTTGCACAGGGTAGGAACGGTTCTACTCAAATATTCAGAAATGAGGGCCATGAGCTTGTGTGGATTTGCAGATTTGCATTTATCTGTAATTATGGACATTATTAAGTAGATTGCACTCAAATCCTACATGAGAAAAACTGTTATCTGTGGTCCGTCTTAGGCAGAGAGGATTTAGAACGCTTCATGTTCAGTGTTACACATAAGTTAAAGGAAAAAATAACCAGAAACATATATGTGGTTATGATTCTGAAGTCGCAGTTATTAAAAATATTCCTCCCGTGTCGTTGTCCCTGCAGCTTTCCGTGTGTCTAGGTGAAGCGCTGAACTCCACATGGCAGTTCAGCCTGTGTTCTCGCTCGATATGTTCCCCGTGGGTGTTCCTCTGATGGAGGATGGGCAGAATCTCAGCGACATGCCCAGGAACACGCTGCCCGCCCCTCAGTTGGTGATGCTGGCAAACGTGGCAGCGGTGACAGCCGCGGAGAGCAGCGGTGGCTGTGATGGTGAGAAGGAGATGATGGAGCTGAAGACCGTGGGAGGCAGCTACTCGGACAGCGAGGATGAGAGTGTGGTCAGGTGAGGAAGTGAGAATGAGTCCGACCTCGGCTTGACCCCCATATTAACCAAGGGAAACTTTAAACAAACATTGAAACTATTTTTTAACTCATGGGTTGTTTGCTATTCCTGGAAACATCCAGCCGTTTCTATATTTGCCATTAAGAGAAAAAACCTTCAGCGACAGCTCCTCTGAATGGCAGAAATCATAATCACACTTTTTTTCTGTTGAGATTGCGTTTGGTCCAACATGATTACACACACAGGGTTCCCGCGGGTCATTAAAAAGTCTGGATTTAAAATGAAGGAAGCTAAGACCTATAAATGTTTTATGTTTCCCTGTGAAGTTGCAAAAGGCGTTACATATTCCAGTTAAGGACAGCCCGTGAAGCTCCCATGTGCTCCCAGTTCAGAAGCGAGTTATCTGCCTTTTTTGCTGTCATGAAGAATGAGTTGTTGCTTTTGTAGTCATTTTCCCTTTCCAGCAGCACTTAGTGTGGGTAGTTTGATTTGATTTCAGCTTAACTGTGAGTGCGTATTGTGAGGAATTCCCTTGTTTGTGCAAAGGATGCCCACAGCAGGCAAAATATTTTAAAGCATGCTCTAGATTTTCTGAGTGAGATATTACTGATAATAAAAGAAAGACCTGCTCTATAGAACCTGATAGTAATATTGCAGATACCTGTTTCATCTGGCCACTAACTCACCTGTGTGTGCGATCAGGTATGGCTACGAGAACCAGAATCAGAGAGATGCCGGTATTGAGAAGTATCCCGAGACTCTGGGCCCAGGTATCCGTGCTGTGGTTGTTGGAAACAGGACAGAGGAGAATGAGAACGAGGATGAGGAAGACAAAGCTGAAGATCTGTCCTGCCCGCCTCAGCCCTGCTCCTCCTCCGCCACCACCACTAAAACACCACCTCCCCAGGGTGCCAAACGCAAAGAGGCCCCGCCTGCTGTGACGGAGAGCACGAAGAAGAAGAAACCGTTCCACTGCAAACCATGTCACTTCCAGGCGGAAAATGAGCAGGAGTTTGTGGATCATCTAAGCACCCACAGTATCAGCAAGATGATGGTGGTGAACCGGGTGGAGGGGAGGAGCAAGACCAAGGCAAAGGAGGCGGAAGCACCCGAGGCCCCGGCAGGTGGTGAGGCCGAGAGCGGCGGGGAGGTGGCAGCCAATGCAGATGACATCAAAGGGCTGATCAGGTGTGAGCGCTGCGGCTACAACACCAACCGATACGACCACTACATCGCCCACCTGAAACACCACAACAAGGAGGGTGAAGACCACAGGTAAGACCTGCACTTGTGCACTGACACACACACTTTGCCTTCATATACCAGCATTTTGCAGGAAAATTAATGACCAGTTGTTTTACCGACCTGAGTAACGAGTGTGTGCTGCCGCTGTGTCTCTGCAGGGTGTTTAAGTGTACTCTGTGTCCATACACCACCGTCAGTCAGTACCACTGGAGGAAACATCTAAGGAATCACTTCCCCAGCAAACTGCACACCTGCAGCCAGTGCTCCTACTTCTCTGACCGCAAGAGCAACTATATCCAACACATTCGGACTCACACTGGTACGACGACCCTCTGCGTTTCTGTCTTTTGCCTGTCTGAAGTCTTTTAGGCACTAAAAGTGTCTGTATGTAGTTAGTCGTGGGACCTCAGTGTTATTTTCTGTCTATTTCAGGTGTTCGCCCATTCCAGTGTCCATACTGCGACTACTCAAGCTCACAGAAGACCCACCTGACCCGACACATGAGGACTCACTCAGGTAAAACTAACTGTAGAGGCTAATAAATCAGTTGGAGAGTTGAATAGTAAACTGTTAAATCAGTTGTACAACACTACTCGATGTTTCTCTTAGCCAGCCAGAGTGAGTGGTTTGCTCTCTTTGTTTGGCACTTGTTCCAGGATTAAGCAGATGGCGTAAAGACCCGGGCAGTTTGTCAGGGCAGTAGTAGTAGTAGTTTCTTGTCCCTTGAAAGCAGGATTTGTCCCATATTTATGAAATACGGCCAAGTTTGACACCCTTGGTCTAGATTCTGAAATTTACCTTTCTTTCTTATCTAGCTCATAGTTGAATATTCAAGACTAGAGAGTAAAATTGTTAAAGTATTAGTATTACAGTAGTTGTAGTGCTCACACTGCTGTACTTTAGTAGATGTAGCGTGGTGATATTAGTGATATATGATAGGACTAAGTAGAATTAATATCACTGATGTTTTCGCTCTGTTTTTGTTCCTCTGACTCACTCTGAACATTTCTGTTTGTGTTGCTCTCACTGAAGCTGTCGCTGTTGGACTAACATGGTAACAGCAGAACTATATGCTACCACCTCCTGTGTTGTGTTGTGTTGCTCTGTGGGGCATTCACACCGAAGAGCAGATGAATCTGAAAACATATCAGCGGGGTCAGAAAACGGCCTCTGATTAAGTGGTTTCAGTTTTATCTGCTCTTCTGTGATCCTCAAACTCCTGCATGAACAATCCTGTTTCAGTTGTTTGGCTTCCATCGAATACACGAATAAACCTGAATGATTTGAAAGTAATAATTTTGCAGATTTTACTAAACAAGATACAATTTATAGATTTGCTGAGAAAAGGTTAAATAAAAACTCCACCTATAAAAAGCAAAAAGCACATTAACAGCAATTTGACCAATCTTCACGTAACCAAATTCTGTGAGGAGGGTAGGATGGTAAAGTTTTGTTGGTTTGGTCAGCAGTAATTGCCCTCCCTCACACCGTTGGATAAATGTTTGGTCTATGGGCTCCAGCTGGAGACCGTTCAACTTCAGCAGTGATGATCTTTGGTCTGAAAGGTGGCCACTTTAAACCGAAGTTGATGTTTGGAAGCTAGTTTGCTCAATTTCACCATGGAGCTCATTCAAAAAACAGCAGCCACGATAGGAAGTTGTCCACAGGTGCACAAGGAGATTACTTTGAACTAGAGATGAGTCAGACTTATGCATGGTGTGTTTTTTGTTCTTTATGGTTAAGAAAGGGACCTCAGGGTTGTGAATACAGACATATAGCAGTTACAGACAAACATAAGGAATCAGTCTACTGACGTATATAGATCCTCAAGTATCAGACTCACCTGCTGCATGAAGCTTTTCTATATCCTACTGCCTTCACTGCAAGGGTGTAACACCTCACTTTCTTGTGTGCAGGTGAGCGTCCTTTCAAGTGCGAGAGCTGTACCTACCTGGCAGCCAACCAACACGAGGTGACTCGACATGCTCGACAGGTCCACAATGGCCCCAAACCTCTTTCCTGCCCCTACTGTGAGTACAAGACCGCTGATCGCAGCAACTACAAGAAGCATGTTGAACTCCACCTCAATCCTCGGCAGTTTCTCTGTCCCCTCTGCAAGTATGCTGCCTCCAAGAAATGCAACCTGCAGTATCACATCAAGTCTAGGCACTCTGGCTGCAATGTTGCCCTGGATGTTTCTAAAGTCAAGCTGCGAGTCAAGAAACCAGGTCCCGAGAGTGCAGAGGAAAAGTCAGACTCTGGAGCAAATAAGCTTGATGATTCATCCAGCATTGAGGAAGACCTGGACATGGACAACGGGGAGGAGGAGTCGAGTCCTATCAATCTGTCAATCAGAAAGAACACTCGGCCCAGCACTGGCCAATCGGTACAGACCGAAACACCTGGCAAGGTTCAGAAGAAATCAACCATCACATCTGAAAAACTGCCAAAAGCGAAGGACAAAGTGGAACCAGAGAAAAAGATCACAAGACAGAAGAAGGTCGAGAAGGTCACTGAGAGTCCGGTGGAGAACGCATCTGTTAAAGAAATCCAGATGGAGACAGAAAGTTTAGAGAACAAAGTGAAGAGACGAGCCAAGAAGCTTGCAACAGAGAAAGTAGCTGTTCAGAACCAAGCAGAAGCACGCATAACCCAGAAAGACCCAGCAGAGAGAGAGAAATCTGACCAACAAAGACCAGAGGAGGCAAGATCAGCCAGGCAGAAGCTGGACAAAGAGGAACAAAAAGGGATGCCTGAGAAAGAGAAAGAAAATCAGAAGAATGACAGCAAAAATGCCAGCAAAGCCAGAAAGTCTGGAACAAAGAAGACTGCAGAGCACGTCAAACAAGCTCCACAGAAACACAAGTGTCCAGAGAAAGGTCAGAAGGAAAAGGTAGTCAAGGAAAAGGCATTAAAGAGGAGAGCTGTGGAGGCTTTAGATCTTTCCAGCAAGCCCTGCACTCCATCCAAGACCAGGAGGGTGAAAGCCTCAGCTGTGGAGGATGTTCAGTCTAAACCTGCCTCACAAAACACCAGCAAGGTAACTGAGTCCAGTCTGACAGCACACAAGTCCAATGGGGCAATACCAGCAAAGCAGAAGAAGACGAGGAGCTCCAACAAGAAAGCCCCCACCCCTCAGCCTGCTGTGGAGCCAGCAGAGGGTCGAGCAACTTCAATCAACAGTCCATGCTCAGAGGCTCAGAAAGTTTCTCCTCATCTGGACAACTCAAAGGAAACCGCTCACAGCGACCCAACAGAACACAGCCCTGCAGCAAGAACCACCGCAAGTACACATGCTCCACCAGAGCCGGAAAAGACTCCAAACAAACACTCTGAGAAGACGGACATTTCACCCACCTGCAGCTCCGGTGAGGACACGCCTTCTCCTGCTGAAGAACAACCTGCGCCAACATTCCTAAAACCCAAGTCACCACCTTCTCTGGTGCTCCCTGGGCAGCGAAGCAAACCCACCGAGCCCGAGGATGACGAGGGCATCCACAGCAGCCATGAAGGAGGGAGTGACATCAGCGACAGCGCCTCCGAGGGCAGCGACGACTCCGGCCTCAATGGCAACGGCGCCGGGTCGACTAAGATGCCCAATGACCCAGAAACACCCACTGATGAGATCCCAACTCCTACTGAGCTAAAGAGTCACATGTGCATCTTTTGCGACCGCACGTTCCCCCTGGAGGTGGAGTATCGGCGCCACTTGAACCGCCACCTGGTGAACGTCTACTACATGGACAGCAGTTCCCAGAAATGAGCTGTATCCAGCACACTGTGCATCTTTAGGACCCGTCTCTGCTTTAAAGTGCAGACACTCCAGTTGTGTGAAATAAGACTGCACAAACGTATAAACTGAACAAATGTCTCATCATTTGGTGTCCGAGCACCAACTCTTTAAATTTAGCAGCTGATTCTATTCAGTTATCACCAGATTTGCTCTTGTTTTGCTGATTTGAAGACTTCCAGGATTCTGGAAGGTCTTCCAGAATCCGCCTCCTCCTGTGGAGTCCTGGAAGAGGCGTCGGGGGCTATGTTAGGTGCTCAGACCCTTTTGAACTTTTACATGCTGGTCTGGTCTGGTCTGTAGGGTCAGTTTGAGCCGACACACTGGCATGTACATATGCTTTTCTCTCTCTCAGATCATGTCCACCTCAACTCTGCTGTTGCACATACAATGAATTTTAACATCATATCAATTTTCATGACCTCCACAGAACATCTGGAGACCTTTTTGAAACCTGTCAGTGTCGTGAAGTCTCCATGTAGGAAAAAAAAGAAAGATTTTTCTAGTGTAAAAGTGGAATTTTTTTCCCTTTTTTTTTTTTAAAGAAAAAACATTCAGTGCCTTTGACAATCAGCTGTTGAAATGTTGCGCTTTTCTTCTCATTTGTTTTTATATTTGTCGTCTGAAGGTTCAAGTCTGCAGAAAAATGCTTTTCTCCTTTGGTGTGTTCAAACAAAACCTGAAGCAGAGTCGCTGGATTGTTTTTGGACCTTTTCACAATCACATATATTAATAGCCAGTGGGATGACTGCTTCTTAATAAACCTCACCAATACCTGGAGTCATGTAACATTCAAATGAAGTCCTAAGATTACTCTCCTTATCATTTAGCAACTGGCTTTTCCTCCATTTCTGGCTTGAAGAGAATGGACAGTCTGCAGGAAAATCGACACAGCTCAAAGCAAATCTGTTGAATTTGCGTTCAGTTCTTCACAACCTTTTCCAAACTTTGTTTGTAATCACGCTGCACTTAAACTTCACTTTGCATTTGGTCTGAATATGCCATTTTTGTGTTAGGGACTAGTGTTAGGGCTACTTTATGGAAAAGATTGATTAAAACCAAACTAAATAGTAAGTCTACTTAAAATAACCAGATTTTTGAAAGGATGAAAACCTGCTCACACAATTATTTTGTGCTTCCACAAAAAAAGTGTGTGTGTGTGTGTGTGTGTGTGTGTGTGTGTGTGTGTGTGTGTGTGTGTGTGTGTGTGTGTGTGTGTGTGTGTGTGTGTGTGTGTGTGTGTGTGTGTGTGTGTGTGTGTGTGTTGAGCAGGCTTCACACCACATAGCACCTGAGCCCCACGCCTTCAGGATCAAACACTTTAAGTGTCTCACCGTTTCCTGTGGTGGCCTCTCACTATTGTGACCACTGATGTTCTTGCATCTGTGCATTAGCAGCTATTTGAGTTTGCTCAAATGTGCCTAACTGGAATAGCTGAATTCCGGATACTTTTCACCAGACTGTGCAAATTTGTCAGCACAGGCCATATTATAGAGGCGCCAACAGGAAGATGAATTTTATTCTCAAAATTCCTTTTTTCCCTTAGTGTGGCCCTGGTACCAGTTTGTGAATGCTTTGATTAAAGATCTGGTTATTACACCAGCTGTAGTAAAACATTAAATTCCATTAATGGTTAGGGGTTGGGGGGTTATTTTTCATTACAGTTTCAGTGCGATATTCCTTTTAGTGGAGACGCCAAAGTGTTTTCTTTCCGACTGTACAGAGTGATCGTCATCCGAGGACTGTTATTATTACAGAGGCTTATTACTATCAAATGAAAACGACATCATGCGTATGAGTTACTGCTGGTAAAGGTTTGTGTCAGCAGCAGCTTGTGTAGTTTCTGTAACTTAACGATAAGGATGGTGTTATTTGATCTTTTCTGTAATTAAGCCCATTGGGGCTCATCGAGTCTTCCAGAGCAAGCACTGCCCTCAGTGCTTGCTCTCAGGCATCTCTAAGCCTAACTGAACTGTGACAGAGAGGTGAAAATGATATTTTTAAAGAAAGGAACAAAATTTATTTGGGGCTGCGTTCAGAGGACACTACATTTACGTGAGCCAAAAAGTCCGTCCAGTCGGTCCCGAAACCACTTTTGTTGCTAATTCACACTGCGATCAGAAGGTTCTTCCTGCTTCTACAGACTTTGTATTTTAGTTTCCGTCTTGAAGCCTCAACTTGAGCACTTTGGCCTCCACCATGCCCCATGTACAGCTGAATATCAGAGTAACTGAGTGATGAAAATGATCAGATAATATTACACCAACTTTATCGTTTACAAAGGTTTGCAGCCTGTTTAACAAGATGAAACGTCTTCTCCTGTCAGGAGGTTTAAATCAAATTAGAAATGTTTGTCTAACTGTCTGATGTTATTGTGAGCAGCTTGAGTGCGCTCTTCAGCTAAAAACTAACCGATTAAAGCTTTAATCTGTAACGTACTTTCTTCTGCTTTTTTGTAAATAAAGATTTCCAAACACTATCAGCAACTTCAGCATCTGTCTGCCCGTTTTTAATAAAGTTGGAACATATTCAGAATTAACCGGAGCTCGGAGTCTATTAAAAGCCTCATTAGTCCTAAAAATCAGATTTCAAAGAAAATCTGGTGTGACTTTAAATATTTACAACATTTAAAATATCACACATGGATGTGTTTTTGCACAGAATGGAATCAAAGCATCACGACCAGCTAACACCAAAACTCCCCAAATTAACAGTTTTCCAACAGATTTTTGTGAATAAGAGTTTAAATAGTAACAAGATTTAATGTGAGGGTATTTCCACCTAGACCTCTGATTTTACACCTTACATTTAAAACAAATTAAATTTTATTTATATAGTGCCAAATCACAACAACAAGCATAAAAACCCTGCAATAATAGCGAGATAACCCCAACAATCAAATGACCCCTTATGAGCAAGCACTTGGTGACAGTGGAAAGGAAAAACTCCCCTTTACCAGGAATAGACCTTTAGCAGAACTGGCTCAGGGAAAATTAGTATACAACTTAATGAAATACAAAGTCTAATGTCACTTATGAGCTACGTCAATAAAATAAACCATTTCAAAGAAGACGCTCTGAAAATAACAAAACAAATGATGAACACTGTCCAGGAGGTTAAAGTCTACCAGAAAGAGTGAAAGAAACAGGAGTTTCTCGGGGGAAACGAGTGAATTATTTATTTAAGAACCACAAATAAAGAAGTGAGGAAACGGCACTGGAGGCCCAGTTTGTGAGGACGTTGGTTTAAAAGTGTGAATTTAATTTTATTTCGATAGTATAACTTCATATTTATTTTGGCTGAATTTCAGCCTGTCACTGTCAGAACATTAAGACCCAGCTGTATAAACGCCATTGACGATAACAGTATGAAATATTTATATTTATTTAACAAAACGACACACATCCTCCAACAAAGCCAAATTGATCCAGAATCACATTCCCTGAGGTCAGAGGTCAGAGAGTCTTGGTGGTGAGAGCGCCTCCTCCACATCCTCTACCCTTGGCTCAGTTCTTCTTCTTCTTCCTCTTCACCTGCAGCCTCTCGGTTCCGGCGGCCGACAGTCCGCTGTGCAGCAGACCCACGGCTTTCATTGGTTTGTATGCAGCAGACTTGCGGATACGTTCTCCTTTCAGAGAGATGACGTGAGGAAGCAGCGACGGCGTCCTCAAACCGAACCCTGCAGCTTGCGGCCCGTGAACTCTCAACAGCAGCTGATCGCCCTCCACTGCTGTCACAGCCACCCAGCCTGCAGAGAGACAGTGAGAGAGATGGGCAGGTGAGGCAGGTGAGAACCTGAAGGTGCTGCAGGTGATGTTTATGAATTTACCTGCAGATGACAGTTTGATGTCAGCAGCAGCCTCCAGGTAACCCCGACCCTCCAAACTGAACTCCTGAGGAACCAATGCAGGAAACTCCTTCATGCGCTCCGAGCCTCCGACAGGCACCTGAACGCAGCACGCACACAAGCATTAATAATCACAAGCACTCAAAAGCAGCACTGTGCAGGGCTCATGCAACTCACCCCCAGCAGCACGTGTCCACCGTGTTTCTCATAAATGCTGTCAGCTTTTTCCAGGCTAGTGATGTGAACTGGCACCCGATCGGAGGCCACGACAGAAAACCAGCAGGACTTTTCTCCCTGTGGAGGGCAGCGCGGATCAGCAGCTGAACAATCACTTATTAATCGCTCAGAAGCACCAAAGAGCTCATTTCTATTTGTGGCAGCAGCTGCTTGAGGCACATCCACATGTTCAAGTACCAGTGGTGCCGTTTCAGAGCCCAGGCTTACGTCCATGTGCCACTGTGATATTTTTAATCCTTAAACATCTCCAATCATGAATGTATCAATTTATTTAACAACATCTGGGTTTATTTAAACAGATACTGGCTCGTTGGTGTGGTCAGGATAACAGAAACTTGAAGTGTTCTTTGTCCAAAGTGGAATTATTGTACATCTTTAAAGACTTCAAAGGAAAAAAAAAGATTTAGGTTGACAAGTTTGAAATTTATTTTGGATTTTTCCCTTTAATTTTTTCCCCAGCCAACTGTGACATTCACACCCACAGGTACAGGTGACCACACCTGTACTCATTAATAAATAAATGACTGAAGAATACGTTCAGTGGCCTCCCCAGCAAGCCTTGTTCTGCCTTGCCCTACCCCCTCCCCCAAACTTCGAGGACTACAGTCACTAGCTCATCCAGCTCAGTGGAGATGGAGTCCGCTCTCACTGGTGCTGCTCCTCCACTCTGACTAACAGCTTGCTTCTCTTGCTCTTTTTCACTCTTCGCCACAGTTGTTGGATTTCAGTTATTTTGTTCAGCTTCTTCTTCTCACCTGCAGGAAGTCGATCCTGGCCAGAGCTCCCACAAACAGACTCGTGCCGGGCTTCAGAACGAACGTTCGCGGGACAATGGCCTGGGTGGGAACCACCAACCTCACTTCCTGTTCATGCAGCAGGTTTAGAATCTGAGAAAGAGAGAGGAAAAGAAAGATTTGTGAACATCCAATGTCAGGAACACACTGAGGAGAAGTCTATTCAGTGGAGCAGTGCCCCCTGCTGTGTGGAGGCTGGCATTTACAGTTAACATGTAAAATCAGAGCTTCTGCCACTGATTTATAGTTAATGAAAGTATAAGGGTGACTCCAGAGATATTTGCTTAGAGAATGAACTCAGGTGACTACAATAATTGGGACGAAGGGTAGCCAATCATAAGAAAGTCTTCTTAAAGGACTAGCTCCAAGCCTGAAGATTAAAATGAGCCTCACATCAAGCTCCTTCATGATTCCCGGCGTGTCGTACAGCCAGTGGGCGTCTTTTAGCTCGTTGTGACTCAGCTCCTCAGTTGACCTGCTGGCAGCTGGAAGGCAACGTCACACAGAGGTCAAAGGTCAAATCAGCAGTGTAGTAAAACTCTATAAGACTTGTAATAATTTATGAGCATCACAACTGGAGGCTTAGATGGGAGAGAAGATTAATGGAGTCTCCTGTGGAGTAAGTAAATATCAGTCTGAATACAGGAAGAAGGTAAAGCACGTTACAGCAAGATAACCACTAATTAAAGCTTCATTAATGATCACTTAAACATTTTTGGATTCTCATAAAATGCTTTCGACAGATTCCTGCATCAGTTCGCCCACCTGTCGTCGTCTCCTCGCCATCTTCGTTTTCTCCAAATGCCAGGCTGTCAGGATCAAACTGGATCTCATTCGGTCTGAATCCTTCAACCCGGAATGTTCTGCCAATGCGACCTGAAGAGATAAACACATGCTCAGACAGGAAGCACCTCCTCGTCTTTCCTGCTCCTTCACCACTTACCCACTAAGTATCCCTGCCTGCTGAAGTACTGCAGCCTTTTTAGCTCTTCCGGCGACAGCTCGCTCTCCTTTTGCTGCGACGCCTCCTTCAGTCGCTCCTGACGCTTGAACATCCTGTACGGAGTCGGGTTGATGATGGGGAACTTCAGCAGGTTCAGAGTCGTCCCTGAATGCACCACAGCAGGAGGAAACAGTCACATGATTATGGGAAACTCAACAGTTTAACCAAGAGACAAGAATATCAGAAATAATTGAAGAGGAGAAGAATTAAATCATTAAAACAGTATATATATATATATATATATATATATATATATATATTTTTTTTTTTTTTTTTTTTTTTTATTGCCAAATGTCTTAAAATAAAAATAAAAATAGACTCTCTGACACCATCTGTCGTGGGTGCAGCTGTCATTAGTAACTGTTAACTAAGCTCCTTTAAATCATTCTACGTGAAAACAGGAAACTCAAAAGAATAAATATGATCGGAGTAGATTTAACTAAAAATCTAAAACCAGTAGCATTTGTCTTGAATGTATCGCTGACAGATTTGTTTGTGACAGAATTTTTTTCAACCCGAATTAAGCAGCAGCCACTTCAAATTCATAAACATCTCCCATCATGCTCTGGGACTTCTCTGTGTCTGGATGAAAACAAAGATACGATAAATTGGGGGAAATGTACATGGAGTCTGGTGCAGACCTGGCCACGGTGAGATGGTAGCCTTGTGAATGACGTTTGAGGCTCTGGACTTGCAGTAGTCGGACTCCAGCAGCGTGTTGAAGAGCGTCGACTTCCCGGCATTGGCGCTGCCCACCAGGTACACATCGCCTTTGTACTTCCAGGACCGCTGCAGACTGGAGATCAGCTCCTCTATGCCGTACCCAGTCTTAGCACTGATCAGGTGGACGTCGGTCACCTGATCGCCAAAGCCGGCTTCCTTGCAGTACTGAGAGAGCTGCCGCTTGAGTCGCTGCAGGTAGTTCGGCGAGTCTCCGGGCAGCAGGTCGATCTTGTTGCCAAGAACAACGATGTATTTGTTGCGTCCCACCAGCTCAGGCAGGTCGGGGATGATGGAGTCCGGCACGTCGAGTAGGTCGACGATGAGCAGCACCAGAGCCTTGTGCGGGCGGATCTGCCGCACCACGTCCCGGTACTGGTCTTTGGGCATTTGCAGGTTCAGGGCCTTGTGGTGGTGGGTGAGCAGGTGGCAGCGCTGACAGGTGGCGCCGCTCAGACGACCCTCCTGGACCAGCACCTTGTATTTCTCACTGGGCAGGTAGCCAGGGACAGCGGCGGCGGTGCAGTGCAGCATGGCGCCGCAGCCTGAGCAGCAGGTGTCGCTGACCGGCTCGTCCACGTCGGGGGTGCCGTAGATCTTGTGCTCGCCTTTCCCCACAGCCGCCTTCTTTTTCTTCTTTGCAGCCACGATGCTCTCGTCCAACGGGAAGTCCACATCATGGAACTGGATCAGGGAGTCCAGCTTTGCCTGCGGCTCCTTCAGGACGCCATGCCTCAACAGCTGCAGCTGACGCTCGAGAGACCTCAGGTGTTTCTGCGGGGACAACTGAGTATCGACCAATGATCCGGGCGCAGCAGCAGCGGAGGAGGAGGAGGAGGAAGTGGTGGCACTCAGTTGATGGAGGAGCTCTTTCTCCTCCTGACTGGAGTCCTCATCTGCATCTGAACCAGGAGAGAAGAAGACAGACTCATGACACCTTTGCAGCAACTCTGCAGACACCTGTCCTCTGAAGCTGGAATTGGGGCTTTAAGGCTCGGTTTTCAGTGATTGCACACCTAACCTGCTCCAGAGCAGCTTATGTTACAGAACCACCACCAACCAATCATTCCACTAAAAAAAAATAGCATTGCCACTCCTGGAAGATCCCGCAGACCTCAGTGTGCAGACAGCAGGAGGGTCTAAAGCTTGCATTATTAAGAGATTCTTAGTAGTACCCGTTTGTTCCTGTTGATCATATGAACATAGCAGAAGACAGACAGGTAATGCTATGCTAATACCTTTACTGATCCAGCAGAAATAATAATAATAAATGAGAAAAAACTATTACCGGAGAGTTCAACTTTCCAGTTAAGGTTGAACTGTCAGCTGGTGCTTGATTTTAGTGTTTCTCTTTGATAAACTGATATATCTCCACATTAAACACATATACAGAGATACACATAAACAGAGATATCTCCACATTAAACTGTTGCAGAACAGCTAACCACCTGCTGGGCTGAGCCTGTTCTTATCCCTGTAGCACCTGCGCGCTCACCTGTGCAGTCCAGAAACACGAACTGCTCCTCCAGGTTCGGGTCTACGGTGCAGGTCCGGACCCCGGGCCGGCTCAGACCGCGACCCCCCGCGGCCCCAGAGCCCCTCTGCGCTCCCGCGGCAGAAGAACACGCGCTCCTCCACAGGTGGCGGCGGACGCACACCTGCAGGACCGTTAACATCCCGACTGCCGCACGCGCACTCAGCACACGCGGAGGAGCCGACCTCTCTGCTTCAACTTCCTCCTGTGGACGTGACGTAAAGCTAGTGGTTTGTTTATGTTCCGGTTTAATAAAAAAATAATAATTTACTTAAGATTTACTTTATTTTTTTTAAGCAATCAAAGATCAAACACTGCGCGTGAGATAGTGATAATAAAGTAATTCATAAATTCAGCCAAATGGAAAACGTTTTAAAAGTCGTGACGTCATAATGTCCTGCTATCTGAGACGTTAAGACAGGAGAGCTCACTCCGCCTTAAATTTAGACGCACAACTGTAAAAAACAAAAAGCAAAAACAAAGTGTTTACAGATTGGCCTTAATTAATTTGCTTATTTTATTGTTTAGCACAGACAATTCACAATAAATATTTGTCACCAGATAGTATTTAAGTCTTATTTGTGTCTTTACTCCCTAGGTGGAGAAGCCTGGAGGCAGCTAGCAGCTACAACCAAGTTACCTATGTGTTAATGATTGCTGTGGATGTAAAATCCCTCATCGTGTCTCCACGTACATTGAAAAGGTACTGTCATGCGTGGTTGGAGCCTCCTGAGTAACTCATTCAATGACCCCAGCTGGTGGTAAAGTAGGTGGTGGTGCAGCTGGATTGGAGCAGGGACTGGGTGCATCAGTCCAATCAGACACAGGGATAGTAAGGGGGCAGGTAAGAAAGAAGAGACATCAGGCAGAGTCAGTGCCAGTGTCCAGGGACTGACCAGTAGAATTAAAAAAAAAAAAAAATACCCTGATAGGAATCATCTCATTGAGAGGGAGCGGAAGAAAGTACTAAGGAGTGAGACCTCATGCTCGTAGAGGATCTGCACACGTCCTGCCTGAGTTTCTTCCTGCAGTTCCACTCGTTTCGGACACTTTCTCAACATGTTGAAGCTGAGCTGCTCTCTGAGGTCCGCCGCGCTATTCCTCAGACCCGCTGCTGCTGCTGCTCAGGTGAGTCCAGCTGCAGCCCAGAACCAGTCCAGCAGGTCAGTGCACCGAATCTGCACCTTGACCCTGACAGTGCACGCACGTCCGAGCTGGAACATGTAAACTTTAACCTGTGCACACGCACATTCCTGCTCTAGACTTCATGTTTGTGAGCTCCGTGTGTGACCTGCTGAGCTTTGATCTGGGTCAAAGGTCACAAGTTTAAAATTAACCAGCAGCAGAAAAGCAGTGGGTTCACGTGAATACGCACACGAGTACACACGGAGACACAAACAGAGCCTGCTCTGTGGTCCACGGTCACGTATCCCTCAGCTGCAGTGTTTTAAGGAGCCCAGCAGGTGGCAGCAGGATACAACTAAAACCGTTTCCATGACGACAGTTTTGTGTTGATTTTTATCAGTGTCTGTCCTCCCATGCTGGGTTCTGGATGTTCCTCTAACACTGGTCATATCTCTAACACAGATTAAAGGGCTCACATGCCCCCAATACAGACTTATAAACAGATTGTTTTGAGTTTTTTAATGTGGGACCCAAAAAGGCATGGGAGAAGGGGAGTGGTTAAATAAGAAACATCTCTGACAAATTAAAAACAAAACAAACAAACAAATGACCTCCTGCTGCCTTAAACATGCTTTAGGAGTTCTGGTTGTGGTTCTGGTTCCAGCCTTAGATGGTTCGTTCTGCTGAAAAACTGCATCTCACAGAGTTAGTGATATTAGGTACACAGAAATAATTTCATGACCCTCACATCCAATTTTATTTAGATAAAGGACAGTCTGATGGTACACACTCATTTGCTTATTTATTATAAAATTACCCATTCACACTGTTAATCTTCATCCTGCCAGTTTTTGAGGGAGTATAGCCCTGTACACACTTCTGTACACTTCTTTCAGCAGTCACATCATCAGTGATGTTTCCTGAAGTCATCCGGTGTTTCAGTCCTGTGACATCAGACGTCCTCGTTCAGGTGACCCAGCCAATGGCGATCGGTCCCTGACTCGTGCCCCAGCAGCATTGGCCCATGATTCAGACCTTTTGATCCAAATGTGTTTCTTTGTTTGCTGATTGGCTTGCGTGTTCTTGTTGCTGTATCATACAAACGCTGATTTTAGGACAACAGACACCAGAATGTGTTTTGAGTATCGGTGAACTCCATGCTCCTTCTTTTCTGTCAGAGTGAGACCTCTGCACTCCTCCCTCCTCTCTGCAGCCACGTGCGCACTTCGGCACCGGTCCCCAGCAGAAACACAGAACCTTCTATGAGTTCCGCACGTACTGCATCCGCCCGGATCAGAATGCCGCCTTCCTCAAGCTTACCAATGAGAAGATCCACCTGCGCACTGCCCACTCCGAGCTGGTCGGCTACTGGAGCGTTGAGTACGGTGGCCTGAACAAGGCCTTCCACATATGGAAGTATGGTGAGGACCTGTTTCTTCTTCTCTCACACAATATGAATGTGTTTCTTCTTCATGGGGCTTTTAAAAGGTAACGGGTCCCTACCCACTCCTCAGACAGTTACGCCCAGCGGGCAGAGGTCCGGGCGACACTTGCTCAGGATCCCGCCTGGGTGTCAGAGTACCTCTCCAAGGCCTTACCAATGCTGACGTCACAGGACAACGAAGTCACCTATATGGTCCCTTGGAGCCGCCTGCAAAGTCCGCTGCAAGAGGGTGGTAAGCCCCGCCCTCTGTGTTTCACGTGTCAGTGACATCATCCCCAGCTGGTCAACACTCACCTGTTTTGTTTGTTTGTTTGTTTCAGGTGTGTACGAGCTGGTTTCTTTCCAGATGCGTCCTGGTGGACCAGCAGTTTGGGGAAAGGCCTTCCAGGCCGCTATCAATGCCCATGATGCACCTGGGTACGGCAAGCTGATAGGAGCTTTCCACTGCGAGTTTGGACTGCAAAATAGAGGTATTGAGGTGACGATGTCACTGTGAGTGATCATGGGACTGTGAGTGGTTGACAATGACTGTGTGCATCTCGTCAGTTCATGCCCTCTGGTGGTTCGAGAGCCCCGACCATAGAGCTGAAATCCGACACACAGCTCACCATGATGCCAGAGTGGTGGCTGCAGGTGAGACTCCGCCCATCATGACATCGCACACTGACAAAAATCCCTCATACATTAATCAATAATCAATAATTTGTGTCTTTCAGTGAGAAACAACATCGTCAATCTGGACTCTCAGAGGAACCAGCTCATGTTGCCGTGTCCTTTCTCGCCTCTGAAGTAACTTCCTGTCCTGATGCCCGCCTCTCACCCAGAACAAAGTTTAGCATGCAAACCTGATCTTTAGTTTGACCTACTTGGGCCTCTGTAGACGCAGACGTGCTCAGCAGCAAGTGTTGGCGACAGCTAAAAGGTGGGCGGGGCTTCTCTTTGCTTTAGGTTAACTGACTGGCTGCTTTAAAGTTTCAAAGTGTGAAAATAAACTGTCACGTGCCTCTCAGACTCTGTGGACTGTTTTTCCGCTCATGGATGGAATTATTTTCCACAAAGCTGGGACTAAAAAATATTTAAATAAAGGAGATGATTTACACGTCATTTCACGCCTGTTATCCGACAACATCTGGAGCAGTTTACACATTCACCTAACAGGTGAAAGGTCCCTCATTTGGCTCAGAGAGTGGTTGCATCAGGCATGTGTGGAGCTACCTGCTGTGAATAAAGGAGCAGCCCAAAGTAGCTTTATATATGATAATATCTGGTACAAAGACAACATATAAAAAGGCTGAAAACTGAGAAGCAAGTAGAGCTGGGTTAAAATCTGGAGCTTTTTAATGTAATTTTGATCGTGTTGTTTTCTGAGAAAACTTAAATTTTATCCAAAATGCACTTTTTAAGGCATTGTGTCACCACGTGTGATGGGTGGCTGCTCAAAACAAGTTGGAACATGTGAAAATTCCCATTTTCACCTATTTTTAACACCAGGATCAACATCCTGGTGGGGCAGGGATAGCTCAGTAGGTAGAGTGGCGGCCCCATGATCGGAAGGTCGGGGGTTCGATTCCCCTGAACAGCTACCCTGAGGTACCCCTGAGCAAGGTACAGTCCCTACACACTGCTCCCCGGGCGCCCAATGGCTGCCCACTGCTTCACTGAGTGAATGGGTTAAATGCAGAGAGGGATTTTCCCCACGGGGACCAATAAAGTACACTTTCTATTTCTATCCAGTCCCTGTTCTTCCACCAAAGGGAGAGAGCATGTAATCGGTCTGTTTGTTTGTTAGCAGTCAGGCGTCCACAGTTTAAGGTTTCATTTTCAAATTTTGTGTGATGGTCGCGGGTCAAGGTCACAGCAACTGTGAAAATCAGTAGAAACTTTCTACTTCCCAAAATTTCTATGCATAGTCTTCAGACTTTATATCAATACACAAAGGCCATTGGGTTGACTAAGCATTTGATCTTCATTGTTGGGATCCAAGGTCAAAGCTGACCTTGAAAAAAACAAAACATGGAGTAATATATTATATGAAAAGACACAGACACGCCATAACAGGTGGGTGGCATCGTGTGGTAATACAAACATCAAAGTTTTAATGCAGCCTTTAGCCTTCGGGGTGCGATGTGAGCTATGGATGCTCTCCTGTAATAGCAGTTTTACTAGTATTCAGGTAAAAATCAGCTGATTCTGATGAAATGACCCTAAAATCTTATTTAACCCTGTGGGAAAGCATCTCATTCAAAATAAAGAAGAAAACTTAAGATTTCTAGAATTTGAAGATTTCTTGGTTTTAACATGTTTTCTTTTCTTTCACACAAAAACTTCAAACTGTGTGTAAATCTGAATTCTGTCTTTAAAGTTTAGACTTTATTTTTATGCATGTCCACCTCAGGGCCTTTAACCTTTGGCCACATGGATTATGAACAGTAACATTACTTGGTTCTTCCTTAAAAAGTGGGTGGACAAGCAGAAACCCGCAAACTGATCAGCACTGATAGCCAGCACGTCACAGAGAACTGCAGCAGAAGAAGTCTTTGCTTGAAATTTGATTTATTTGCTAATAAAAGCCTTTGAAACATGAAATGCTCACGATTGTTCTTCACTACATCATAGAAACATGTAAATAATAATAATAATAATAATAATAATAAAGAATATAGTGGCACAAATTTTGTTTCCACAAACATTTTTTAGTCATGAGTGTATATGAGAGGTCTGAGGAGATTCATCAGGATCCATCCATCCATCTTCCTGCCAGTTATCCGGGTTCAGATCAGTGGGGCCAGCAGTCTAAACAGAGACGTCTTAACTGCCCTCTCCCCACACACCACCTCCTAGTCATCTGTTGGGATAGGGAGGTGTTCAGAAGCCTCCTACCTGTAGGGACATGGTCAAAATACCTCACAGAGGTGGTGTTCAGGATTGCTGGGTGAGATTCAGTGTCAGAAAGAAACTGATTCTGCTTTTTAAACGGAACTTTTCCAACTTTTCCAAACCTGAATTCATTTTTTACTGTTAGCGATTTAAAAAAACCTAAGAGAGTGTGTGTGTGTGTGTGTGTGTGTGTGTGTGTGTGTGTGTGTGTGTGTGTGTGTGTGTGTGTGTGTGTGTGTGTGTCAGAGCGAAGTAAAGAGCCGGGTGGAGGCAGGAGATTTGTTTCAGTTTAATCCTGGTTCGGGTCGTAACAGCTCTTCATCCATCAGCCGCACGGTCAATAAGCGTGATCAAGTTTGATTTCAGTGCAAAGACAAACTGATGGTGTTTGAACACTTCAAGTGCTGCAGTCACAGAGAGTCACCTTTAGCAGCTCGCCGACCAATCAGAGCGCCGATCGATCAGCAAGGCTGCTCATCAATACTGTAGTGTGCTTCAGAAGCTGATGAGGTATTTCACTGTTTCACACCCAAACTCACAAATCGGCTTTTCTTAGTATCCTTTCTTTAAAAAACAAAACTATAAAAATCAGTACATGTCTCCTCTGTATCAGGTGCTTTGATTGGCAGTTAAACACTACAGGAAACAGTTAATGACTCTGTCAAAATAAAACAAATTACACATGTCTCTTTTCACTACACATATAAATAAAGTCTGACAGTAGAAACGGAATCAAATGTTTTTTGTTTTGTTTTGTTTTTAAACGTGTGATTTTATTTTTTCAAACAGCCCTCGGATTCTTCATCGTTTGTCACCAAAAACAGTCGCTCGCGTTCTTCGCATTCAATCAGGAAGAGAAGAAGAGTCTCGGAGCCGCGGGAGGTCTGAAGGCACTCGTTCAAGTGTTTAAGTCGGCGTTGTCGGCAAAGCGCTCCCCGCCTCCAGAGGAAATCATTTGCATTGACTGGCATAAGGCAGCAGGTGACTCCACCCACCGCCATTTTTTTTTAAAAATCAGTGTGACATCAGAGAAGAGGTAGGTGTCTTCTCTGCTGCAGGTCAAGTCCAGGCTGAAGCTTCAGCCTCACAGTGCGGTCACATGACGCTCTCCGACAGCCCGCCACCATCATGCGAGGCTCCGCTGGTCGAGCTCTGTACCGGGAGGTCGATGACGACGACGTCCTTCCGCCTCACAGAGTTGTCTTTGGAGTGATAGTCGTCGCTCTGGTCCTTCGCGAAGTTTACAAACACCTGAAAGTACAAACATCAGTCAGAGCCTCTGCACGCCACACCCCCTTAGTACCTTCTTAGGTGCGTGCGAGTCTCTACCTGGTCCAGCGTGGTCTGAGTGACGGAGTAGTCCTCGATCCTCAGCGTCTCTTTATTTTTGGCCAGGATGGAGAAGATGTGAGCGAGCGAGGTGAGCGAGGACGGCAGCTGGTACTGCAGCATGTTCCGGTGCTTCTCCTTCAGCGTGCTGCCGCTCAGCTCGCTTTCAATGAACTTCATGACGGGCAGCAGGTCGGGGTTCGGCCCCGCCACCCGCAGGATGATGGTGTACCCATCGCCAAACCTGAGGCACAAAACCGGGAGTTCAACACTGAAGATACTCATTTGAAATAAGCTCACATTAGAGGCTCTCTGAGCACAAACTTCTCTGACCGATCAATTTAAAAAGCTGGATTTGGAGGATGAATGTGTTTAAATGTAGCTGCTGTCGTGTGTCTGTGAGCGCTACCTGTTCTTCAGGTGCTGGACGCTGCCGAGACATCTGAAACGGCCGTTCACCATGATTGCCATCCTCGTGCACAGAGCCTCACACTCCTCCATGCTGAAACACACACAGCCGCTTTAATAAGCACATTTAGAGGGGACGCCAGCTGGTGTCACGATGACTGTTTAACATTTAAATGTTTGGCTGTGCTTGTAGATATCTATTACTGTTTTATCACCAGCCAAAGGGTTAGTTACTGATGTCAGTGAGCAATTTTGGAATCAATAAAGATAAATCTGAACTGGAAATATAAAAGTGCCAAAAATGTTCTACAGATATAGTAAAAACATGTCTCAACCTTTCAAAATCTCTACCAACTAAACTGAGCGACTGGCAGACCCACTATGAGGACGCATTAACCATGAAACCATCCGCCGTCCTTGTGTTTACCTGTGCGAGGTGAGGACGACGGAGCGGCCCTCCTTGATGACGCTGTGGATGCAGTTCCAGAGGGCTCGGCGGGCCTTGGGGTCCATACCCGTGGTCGGCTCGTCCTGTAACGAGTAGGATAGCCAGGTTGAGGTTGGCCCACAGATGCAGCAGGAAGCAGAAGGTAAAGGTGAGGAGGAGGGGGAGGAGTGTCATTGTAGCCACACCTCCTCCACCTGCACCTGACAAAGCACCGGCTCTCGTTGTTCTGTGCTTCAGACCTTCCCGTCTCCTACTCCTGTTTTCCTCAGCAGCTCCTTTAAATCCTTTTCCCATTACACAACCTCCACCCTTCCAGCTCCACCTCACCCCCACACACACAAATCCTACTGTTAAGTATCTGCACTGTGATTGGCTGCCTTGGTTCTGCTGCTGTTGTGCAACAGCGTGTTTCTTCAGTTACAAGACGAGTGACAAATTAAAGGAAAAACCTGCAGTCTTGAATCTGTGGCTCTGCTTCGATGCCCCTCGTGGTGATCTTACTTCAATCTAGTTTTACCTTTAACTAAAGTTAGGCAGTGAGGTGCATCTTACCAGAAACACTACAGGGGGCGCTCCGATCAGAGCCATGGATGTGGACAGCTTCCTCATGTTTCCTCCGCTGTAGCTTCCAGCTGCTTTATCTGCATACTTGACCAGACTCAGCTTCCTGATACCCCACTCTGCTACCTGTCAATCAAACAGCAGCAGAATCATCATGATGAGCATTATCATGGGTAGCAGATGCACAGCAGTGTGTTGCTCAGGGTGTCTTATTATTTAAAACTGCATATTTACAACGTGTGTTGGCAGTGCATGTTTGCTTTGTGCTTTTGAGTGTTTGCAGTCTGTTGGCAGTGTGTTCACACTCACGTCACACACTTCCTTCTCAGGAACCCCTCTGAGGATGGCGTACAGCTCCAGGTGCTCTCTTCCTGTCAGCAGCTCGTTGATGGCGTCAAACTGAGGGCAGTAACCCATGTTTCGATGCACCTCGTCAATCTCCCGCAGGATGCTGCAAACACACAGATATTAGCATGACGAGCAGAAAAATACTTTAATTTTAATTTAGATTAATCCTCTTGCTGTCCCACCACTGCACCTGTGCCTAGTGTGACTTTTTGGGGATGGAGGACGGTGTGTGAGGGCGAAGGCCCTGCAGGGAACATTGCGCAGCTCTGCACGTGAATTGCTGACAATTATAAAATAATGGAGCAACTTCCTGGCTTTGTTTTAGCAACTTTGTTTGAGCTGCTGAACGAGGATCCGAGCAGCGAGTAATGAGCTGCTCGGCTGTTAAAGCTTCAGCTCAGGTTCTGTTTGCACAGTCAGAAGAAATCACGAGAAGACAAAGCCCTCAGAGATGAAGACGCTCATGTCTTTAGTTAATTAATCAGTGTTCATGATTTGGAATAACATGGCGGCTGGCTCCACAGATTTTAAATCCATGATTTTTACCTTAGATGTTCTTTCTGATACAACCCCAAAGAGATTTCAGGATCGATCCAGAGATCTTTCACTTGTTTGAAACTTTTTTGAAACTTTTTTACGTGTCACACATCGTCCTACCTTCTCTTTTAAAATGAGGTTAAATTATTTAATTACGACTTATGGCCTCCAATTTTAAGGCCCAACCACGTGAAGTGAAATGAGTTCTCAGCGAACTAAATCCTCAGAATAAATCTGCAGGAAACCAGGTCAATCCCCGACTCCAACACACAACAACAACAACCCAGAAAGTTTCAGCTCCAATAAGCTCTGAGCTGCTTAGACCTTTGACCTCACCTCTTCCCAGCCAGGAAAGCCTCTCCTCTGGTCACTATGGTGTCTCCCGTCAGCATCTTGAAGGTGGTCGTCTTTCCGGCTCCGTTCACACCGAGGAGGCCGAAACACTGAGGACGCACATTTTAAAATCACCATTCACAGGTTCGTTTTTACGAAGGTGATGGTTTGGTTTTAGAGGCTGAACTGAAACATGAGACTGCAGATCGAGCTCACCTCTCCGGGAGGAATCCCGACACACAGTCGATCCACCGCCGGCTTCTCCTTCCTCTTAAACACCTGCAGGACACAGTTCACTCGGTCACGAATCATTTACTTTGGATTAAACTACTTCCTATCTCCAATAAAGATTAACAAGCATCATAAAAATACACATACACAACAACAGATTTGTTATAATCTGGGAGAAAGAGAGAGTGACTCATTAGGTTTTCTTTCTCAGGCTCCTCCAAATTTGAGGAGAAGCCTGAGACATTCCCAAAAGAAGAATGGGCTGGGATTGCTCAGGAGACGTACACGAGACTTGTTAAAAACTACAAGAAATGACTGCAAAAATTAAACAAAACTGACTGTTAGGATGGGGGCTAATCATCTTGACCCTGGTAGTTTCTGGTTTTGGTGAAAAAATTCTGTTTCTGTGTGGAAAGTAAAATAACGTAAGCATCTGAAATAAAACCAGATGTTTGGAAAAGCTGTGTTAAAATTTCCTTGCGTTGGGTAACAGCTCTTAAGAAGTACTTGATTTGTTTCATTAATATAGTTTATCAGCGTCATTCAGCCTCTGACTGTGTGTTTGGTTCAGGTGGAAAAAACAAGTTGGATAAAAATCTGCACCTTCGTCAGCTGCCGAAGTTCCACGATGTCTCCTTGTCCGAGGCCGTGGACGATCCTCTGTCTCTCTCGGGCCACGTCCTCATCCTCCTCGCCCAGAGGTGCCAGTTTGGTGAGCTTACTGACCGGCCTGCACACACATAGACGCACAAACACGGTGCTCATACCGGCTTTCCTGCAAACTGGTCTGCATAAGACGAAATGAAGCGATCCAGGTGTGCTGACTCACTTGGGTTTGATGCAAAACCTGTACTGAATGAGGACGGTGATGAAAAAGAAGACAACTCCCTCCACAGCCATGGCGAGCAGGTTCTTTCCCACCATGTCCCACTCCAGAGGAGAGCGGAACCTGTTCTCACCTGGAACACGACCACAGCGTTCACAGAGCCATTCAACAGCCTCACATCACGCTTACTGACTACAGACAACAAATAAATAAATGCTGCGATCAGAAACTGGAAAGCTACCGAATCTCTCGAGGGCGTCGGCCATCGCCTGGTTCTTCACCATGTCGATGAGACCTCGACCGAGACAGAAATGAGGGAAGATGAGGAGGACGTTCTTCAGGATGTCGTTGATTCCTCCGATTTCCTGAAAAGAATGGAAAGTCAAACCGCTGCTCTCGGGTCTATTTTCATTCGATCTGTGAATCGTTTTAAAATCTAGCCTTGACGTCCGTGAGGACTCACGTTGTTTCCGAACAGCTCCATGACGAAGGTGGAGATGCTGCCGTTGATGCCGATGAGGATGTTGACGCTGGTGAGGACGACGTACGCCGTGCTGGGGATCTTGAAGAAGAAGGAAGCCGGGTACATGAGCGGCGTGATTGACCAGCTGGGAGAAAAAGGAAAACAAAGGTTTCTGTTAGAGCCCAAACTGGCTCGGTGCCACTGTCTGATGTAGTATGATACAGTGGCAGCATGCAGTACACTGCAGTACTTTGCAGTATTTTGCAGTATTTTGCAGTATCTGACCCGTAGAGCAGCAGCAGCAGGGCGAGGGTCGGCAGATTTGTGGATGATACGTAGGCTTTTTGTTGGAAGCAGATGAAGATGAGGATGACGAGCGTTGCCGGGACGATGTAGTTGCACTGCAGAGACAAGCAGGCATCAGCAAACACCCAAGCGCACAAACACACAGGACACAGGGGCACTTGTTTCGGGTCTCACCATGTCCCATATGAAGTTGGTGGTCCAGTAGAGCAGCGGATGGACGCCACTGATGAAATGCATGTGTTTGGCTTTGCTGACCCGCTCCTGGATGAGGAAGACCACGAAGCTCGCAGGCACGAAGGACATGGCGAAGATGACGCAGATGGACACAAGGACGTCCACGGAGGTCGTCACCCTGGAGATGAAGAGCAGAAGGAGGTGGTGGGGAGAGACAAAGAGGGGGGGGTTAAGAGGACTGAGGTGCAAACAAAGACTGCCGACAGGTGTGTCGTTCAGGTGTGCACTCACAGAGCGACCTGGGACAGCTGCTCCTTGGTCAAGTTCAGCGGGTGGTTGACGGCGCTGATGCCGTACTTGCTGGCGTCTCTCCCCTGAGGGAGGTTTGCCCTGAGGATGGCGTTGTTCATCACGTTGATGAAGGCACCGATGCTGTGCCAGCCTTTGTTGTTAAACCAGATCTGAGGAGAGAGGATTCAAGGACAAACCAGTGAACAGCCTCTTCATGTTAGCTGGCGTCCCCTCCTCCCAACAGAGCCGTGAATGACCAGTTTTAATCAGCAGGTTTGACTAAACTGACTCTTTCAACTGTCAGTGGGTGAAGTGAGTCAAATATTTGATTGAAGGACTGATGGTTTTGTTTCTAACATGTAATTAGTAATAAAATAAAAACATATTACATTACAAACAAAACAACAAAGAAAAATGACATCAAGTTGTCTGTAAACCACACAATTTACCTGCCACACGTTCATGTTGAGTCCACAAAAGTCCACTCGTATTATTAGATTTCAATAATTGGAAAAAAATGTAACTATAAAACGATTTTAACTTAAGTGTTTCTCAACCCTGAAAAAACTGTCTTAATATCTCCTGTTGATATAAAGCACGAAATGCTGGAACGCTAATTCATAGTATAAAGACCAAACAGACCTTCATTGAAAATACTACAGTTATTATTGCAGTCATACTCCTGAGGCCGGCGCCACCGTGTGTTCTCACCTTGACGTTGTTCTTTGTGTCGAGACCGTTGATGAAGCCAGACAGAGTGTCCAGGAATCGATCTGCAGCGGCTCCCTGCAGGAAACAGCAGTCACATTTCAAAGTCTTACTTTCCCTTTAAAGAACCAAGGGCTGGTTCTGGATCAGACAGGTGGACTGGCTTTCCTCTGATGAACTTCATTAGACTAAAGATAAATTATTTCTGACCTAAAATATATCCACCATCTCAACTTAGATTCTGATGGTGTAATTGTCTTTTGAGTTCATCAGCCTGTGAGTCGAGCCTGAAGCCGGCGTGTTTTTAGTAAAACGTCTGCTTTGTAATAAACCCGACAGCCTGGAGGAATGTCTGGACAATAAAAGCTGCAATGAGTCAAACATGTTTCTCTCTGACTGACCTTCTGTAACTCAAAGATCTTTCGGACTCTCTCTATGGCGTCGTCGATCTCGTTAGCCGGAGGGAGGACTTGAGTGCTCCTGGCACCCAATGAGAAGCCTCCGTACCTGTAAAAATACCAAAAGAAAACAGCTGAGCACCTACAAATGACCAACAGATGGTGTTTATGATTTCAAAATAAAACCAGACACTGACCTGAATTCATTCACCCAGACTTTGTTCTTCAAGCTGTGAAAACAGAAAAAAACTTTCAGTCTGGCTCTTGTGTTCAGGTGTGTGTGTGAGCAGGTGAGTCCTCTGAGTGTGTGTGTGTGTGTGTGAGCAGGTGAGTCCTCTGAGTGTGTGTGTGTGTGTGTGAGCAGGTGAGTCCTCTGAGTGTGTGTGTGTGTGTGAGCAGGTGAGTCCTCTGAGTGTGTGTGTGTGTGTGAGCAGGTGAGTCCTCTGAGTGTGTGTGTGTGTGTGAGCAGGTGAGTCCTCTGAGTGTGTGTGTGTGTGTGTGAGCAGGTGAGTCCTCTGAGTGTGTGTGTGTGTGTGTGAGCAGGTGAGTCCTCTGAGTGTGTGTGTGTGTGTGTGAGCAGGTGAGTCCTCTGAGTGTGTGTGTGTGTGTGTGTGAGCAGGTGAGTCCTCTGAGTGTGTGTGTGTGTGTGAGCAGGTGAGTCCTCTGAGTGTGTGTGTGTGTGTG
Source organism: Simochromis diagramma (assembly GCF_900408965.1). Taxonomy (NCBI): domain Eukaryota; kingdom Metazoa; phylum Chordata; class Actinopteri; order Cichliformes; family Cichlidae; genus Simochromis; species Simochromis diagramma. The sequence goes on along the minus strand of NW_024387031.1, from coordinate 6,753,081 downwards.
TGTGAGCAGGTGAGTCCTCTAAGTGTGTCTTACCTCTTGCCAATGATCTGAGCGTAAGTCTTCACCAGGTAGTCGGAGATGTTTCTCCCAGTGAGGTTCTGTAGGATGTCCGTTTCACTCAGCTTCATCTGAACGACAGGAAGAGTCCCTTTTTATTTAACCACAATTTCACAGGATGCTGCACACAGGTGGGTCAGGCTTAGGTCGGGTAAATCTAAGACTAAAGTTGGGCCAAATGCACAAAAGAAGAGTTTTTTTTTAAAACTATGTTAAAACTAATATTTTAATATTAAGTGTGTTCAGGTGATTCTTTTCAAAGTTTTTCTAAGCTTACAGAAATTCCCCTTCAGAGAGCTCAAAGTGAAAAAGTGGATGATTTGAGTGTTCTAATTCTTCTAGTAATAAATGTTGGGATGCTGTGTAAAATGTAAATACAATCATTTAAAGCGTCTGCATTTAATTCACAAAATAATTTAAAATTAAAAATAATTGCTCGTCTTGAATTTGTTGTAGTAAGATGGCTTTGATAAAGTTATTACAGCTAAAAAAACGATTACACTAAAAACCTATTGTTGGAACATCTGCCAGCTAATGACGTTAATTAGCAAGTTGACTGGGTGTAAAACGAGCATCCCATAGAGGTTGAATGTGTGTGTCCTCCTTTCGTATCTGCCCACCACTCCCCGTGCTCTGACCTCAGGTGGGGGCAGACCTCCGGCTCCAGCCGGGCAGTCTGGCAGCATCTTCTTCTTGCTATCGCAGCTGCACATGCAGGCTGGAGAGGGATCGTCCATGGTCCAGTTTCTGGAGCTAAAGAGTTCCAGGACGCTTTCAGGAACTTCAGGAGTGTACCAGTCCTCATCGCCCATCGTACAGGGTGCCTCTCTACAGGGAGGAGGAGAGGAAGAGACAGAGGGTAGAAAAAAAAATGTAGTGAGGTTTCAGGTGAGTAAAAGCTGATTCACTCACACGTTGATGAAGACTACTTTAAAGTGGAGCAACAGAGAATTTAATGCTCAGGGTGTCGAAGTTTCTTACGGGATCGTGTATCCGTCCATGCAGCGAGTCCCAAATCCCGGAGCGTTCAGCAGCGCATCTAAAAGCTTCTGCATGTTGGCATTTCCAGGAGCATCATCACTGAGAGGACGAAAAACACAACCACAGTCAGATTGCAGGAAATACCTCTGGATAACTCAGTGAGAGTTCAGGGCAGTCGTGTACCTGATGAAGGTCGCTTGTTCCTGGTACATCCATGGCTGCAGCTCCAAACTGGGATAAACTCCAAACGGCGGCACGATGAGACTGAAGACCAGAGCGATGCAGACAAACACGGCCGGAAGGACGATCTGAAACACAGATTTTTTTTCCCCGATGAGCCGCAGCAGGCCGGTTTGATCAGAAAGCAGCAGCGGGTTTTTATCGCTGACGACGGCATACCTGAGCGAAGAAGCCCTTCCTGGAGCGCCGGGCATACAGAAACCGCTTCCACATCAGAGCAACAAACTGCTGCCTCCTCAGAGTCCAGCCTGTCACCTGATATGAGCCTTTACCATCAGTACAGTTCAGCCAGTCGGTTTCTTTGCACTCTGAGAGGAAACGATGTCACATGATCAAATAAGAAAACTTTGAGAGTGCGCAGACAGGATGTTACAAGACAACAAAAGTGAGAAACTTCTCATATTTGCACTCGTTACTTTGTACAGTTGGTGCTTTATTTTGAAATTCCAGTCTTTTGATTTCTTCCCTTGAATTTTGCGCCCCTGGTATTTTATCCCATTGTAACTCTCTGTGAATAAATTTTGCTTTGCTGTGTTTTTTTTGTACCTTGGTCTTCAGAATCATTGCAGTCATCGTTGTCATCATCTGTTAACGGTCTCAAGCAGCTCTGAGGGTCTCCTCCACCGAAAGCATGAGTCCTCCTCCGCCTCTGAACAGGAAGTGTCCCGTCTAAACAAAAAAACTTGGAAATGTGATTTCAGGCTCTTATTTTGATATGTCACAGTCAGACATCACTCCTTCCTCACCTGAGGTCACTTCAGTGTCGACTCCGTTGTCTTCAGCCACTTTCAGGAAAATCTAAAGTGACATAAAACATTAAAACTAATGTCATACTTTTGTTTTCATGCTTCACGGTGATTCACCGAGAAGAATGCTTCACAAATCAGTTTTACTCAAATGTGTCCCACCTCCTCCAGGGTGGTGTCCGACACTCCGTAGCTGGAAATGCCGAGGTCGGAAAGCTTCATGTCCAGGTCTTTGAAGAGCTCCACGAAGGCTCCGTCTTTGGCAGCGCTGTACGGCAGGACGTAGGTCAGCTCGTGTCCCAGGTCCTCCACCAGGCGGGCGTCGGGGACGTGACGCAGGATCAAGGCAGAAACCAGCGACACGTCCGGGGGTACAAAGGGGATATTGCAGATGGATGCTGCTGGGCCATTTTCTGAAGACGGAAACACAAAACAAATCAGATCCACCGGACAGCGAACCAATCAAACGCTCTGTGGGAACAGAGAGCTCACCGATGGTAGCGGCCTCACTTTCATGTTCGCTGCCGAGTCCTGCGTCGCTGCTGCTGACTGAGCCGCACTCCTCCTCCTAAAACACAAATGGTTTTACTTTAAGGTATTGCTACTTCACAGGAATTAATATTGCTAATTAATACTCCAAATGCTAAAGAAAAATACTATAAGGAGACAACTACACGGTAAAGGTAAAATACTGCAAAAATACTTTTCACTAACAGACAAACTGCTGAAAATTAATTAATCATACTGGAATACAGTGTAAAGAAAGACCTATATACTACTGAAAACTGCAGAGCTAAGCATTACTAGTAAATAAATTCTACAGAGACCTTCTTGGTGAAGGAGACTGTGCTGGCCGAGTTCCTGCAGGAGCTGAGTGATGGCTCTGGGTTCTTCTTCACCAGCGTCAGGTAGTAGCCGGTCCCCAGCTGGTTCTTCAGGTACAGAGATGAGCCCACGCAGCACAGCTTCCCGTGGCTGATGATGGCGATGCGGTCGCCGAGGATGTCAGCCTCGTCCATGTGGTGAGTGGACAGGATGATGGTCCGGCCTGAAAGGAGACCCAACGTTAAAAATCCAGTCAAAACGAAGAGAGTAGCTAAAATCTGACCAATCTGGGAGAACCTTACCCTGACGGTACTTCAGCAGCAAGTCCCAGATTCCTCTGCGGGCGTAAGGGTCCACGCCGGCTGTGGGCTCGTCCAGGATTACAACCTTTGACCCCCCGACGAAGGCCAGGGCCACAGACAGCTTCCTCTGCATGCCCCCAGACAGAGTGCTGGTCCTGCAGTTGCGTTTGTGCGGCAGCCCTGTGTCCTGCAGGATCTGCTCGATCTCGCCTTTCACGCGTTCCTCTGGCAGGCCTTTGAGCCGTGCGTAGAACCAGATGTGCTCCTCCACCGTGAGCCTGCAAGAGGTGCCACAACATGAGCAAGGTCACGTAACAATCGAGGTAAAGACGGAGCGAAGACAGCATAAGAAGCATGTTGAGGAAAAGCACTCACATGCTGAAGAGGACGTTGTGCTGTGGACAGACTCCCAGACTCTGCCTAATGGCGCTCAGCTCCGTCCGGATGTCTCTGCCCAGGATGTAGGCAGTGCCAGAGGTAGGTGGGAACAGGCCAGTAAGTATGGACCTGCAGGGAAAAGAGAGGAGGATATTACCTGCACCAGGACCTGTGGCAGAATCTGTATCAGCAGTGTGGTGTGTCTGGCACTCACATGGTGGTGGTTTTTCCGGCTCCGTTGTGTCCCAGGAAGGAGGTGATTTGTCCCTCGTAGAAGCCGAGCGTCAGTCCATCCACCGCCAGCTTCTTACCATGACGGTAAACTTTCACCAGGTTCTCGATGTAGACTCCAGGCTCCAGATGAGCCGGCTCCTCCTCCATGCACACCGCTGCAGACATACAGACACATCTTACTGCACTGTTCAGGAAGTCTCTTTCACATTAAAAGCTCTGTTTAAAAATAAAGAGAACTCAGTTGTTGGTTTTTAGGAGGAAGTTCTGCAGCTTCGCAGCACAGCAATCTCACCTCCGGGGTTTCCTCTCCGATTCAGTGGGAGTTTGTTGGACTTTCCGTCCTTTTCTCCAATCCAATAGGATTTAGTGAAGGGGAAGTACCACGGGCGAGGGATCCCATACTGACCTGAGGAGCAGAACGTGCTTTATGGAGTCTTTGTTGTGTATCAGAGATTTTTCATGGTCAGTGTACAAACAGCCTGTGGACTGATCGATAGTTTGAAGAACTGGGGATGAGCTATTCAAAGGATGTGTTGATTATAACCGTTAATAATGTATAACTAACATTTACTTCTTGTAGCATGCTAAATAATGATGACTGCAGTTCAATAAACACATGAAGAAGAAAAGCTCTCACCTGGAAACACGGCTTCAAGGTACCAGGTCAGGACTCCGTACAGGAAGGAGTCAAAGTACATGATGATGATGGCGGTGCGGAGGCTGAAGTCATCCTCCTCCAGTGGGCTGGACACCAGGTTCTTCCACTGGATACCGACTCCCTGCTCCTCAAACAGGGCGAAGTACTCGCAGCCGAATCCGAACGCCACAGGGGACAGAAGGCTCTGCAGAGCGAGAGGTGGGCATGTGACTCGCCCCATCACATCACAACAACAAAATCGTGAAAAAGATGCGCAGCCTTACAGCGAAGACTTTCGTCCCGAAGCCGATGTACTCTTCCCAGGCGACGCAGAGCACGTATGGCAAGTAGAGGGTGAAGTAGATGATTCCTCCACAGGCGGCGGCGAGGTTGGCACGGGCAAATGCCGTGCTGAGCAGGAAGCACTGCATGATGGTCACCACACCGAAGGACCCCAGGAAGAGGAAGATGACGCCGGGGTCGCTGTAGGGCAGGAGGTTCCCCATCTGCACAGGAACCACGAGAAGAAGAGATGGGACATTATTAATATTGCATTCTTGGAGGTGTGTATGTGTGGATGCTCTGTTTTTCTAATGACACTGTTTTCTATGCATTTTGGTTTTTAGTCGTCACCTTGAGCAGCAACACTAGCAGCCCGGCGCTGATGAGCAGAGGAATCAGGCTGCTGATGAACCAGCTGAACCACAGGATGCCGTTATCCAGACCCATGATCCTCATAGTCTCCTTCAGTCGAGCCTCCTTCTCATACACCACGCTCTTCAGGATGATGGCCACTGAGTACATCCAGGCAAGAGTCATGAAGAGAGGCATGGAGCGGCTCATCACCCGCAGGAAACTGAGACAGAGGACAGGAAGGACGGGGTTACAGACCGAGAGCGGCGAGGAGGGGACCAAACCTGGGAAATGATGTAAATAATCTCACATGTCATCTACGTAACACGGGTACGGCATCTGCTGGATGTAAACTCCCGTCTTCTCTTTGGTGCCCGTCACCGCTCTGATGATGCCTTGCTCAATAACGTCCTGAAGGTACGAGAACCCACCCCAGATGTAACGCATGTCCTCAAACGGGTCAGCACGAGGACCCGGGTCCCAGTATCTGAGAAGGAGGACAGAGTGCAGGAAGTGCTGCTAGTTAAACAGCAGGGTGTGATAAAGAGCTACAGAAGGAACAGTACAAGACTGAAAGAAAGGTAATGCTCAAGCAAAGGAGCCAAGGCCATGACTTTGTCAATTTAGACCTCAAATGCATTATTTTGCATTGTAAGGTCTGTAACTTAAAAGTACATTAAAAAAAATTGTTGTTGTAAAAATGTAATTATTATAAGACAAATGTTAAGTGTTAAAATTTGCTCCAATTAATTTTAAAAAACAAACCTAAAACTCTGGTTTGCAGAGCATCAGCACCGGATAACCTTTCACCCACATACTGTTTATGCTTTCTCTACAGTGTTGCCAGATACAGTTTTTACCTGTAGAAATGAAATGCTTTACATTACGGGGATGTCCTGGCTGTTGCTGACTGAGAGGCGAGTCCTCACACGGACCGTAAACAAACCCACCTATAAACTATTTGTGCTGGCTTTACTGGAGTAAATTCTGGAATTTAGGAATGAGGAACAGGACACTTTTATCTTCCTGTGTGTGTGGCTCCTTACGCGTCTTTGATCTTATTGGTCCGCTCCACGTTGTCGATGTCCATTCTGATCTTGTAGTTGAGTTTGGGAGGTAGCTCTGTGGCGTTGGAAGGGACATCCAGAAACACAATCCCTGCCCAGAACTTCCTGTCTTCCAGTAGCTTCATGGACACGTTCACCATTCTCTCCTCGTTGGAGACCGGCTCCAGTTTGTCCAGGTTCACACACTTAAAATACAGACAGACACAGATCCGGTCATGTGATCTGTGCACACCAACTACAGCCAGTTTCCCTGCATGCTTGGATACTGACCTCCATGAAGTGGGAGATGCTCATGATGGCCTGATCGGTCTCGTTGAACACATCCCTCCAGGTGAGGTAGCTGCCTGGTGGCTGCTGGTTATCTGCCTGCTTGGACAGGAAGTTGGAGATGTCCTCTACGGTCCAGTCCGTGTCAGCAAGCTGAGCGCGGAAGACTCTGGCAGTGATGTTGTTCTTTAGCAGAGTCTGAATGAAAGATAGGAAGGACAGAAGAAAGGAAAAAAAGAAAAGGTATGAGAACATTTTGTCTAAAATAAAGCAGATGAGTTAGAAAGACATCGATGATGAAGAACACGTGAGGTGGTGGGCGGAGCTTGGTTACCCTGATCACGTTCATCTGCTCGCTGTTCTCCATGAAGTCCCAGACTTTGGGTCTGATCTCCTCCCACATCCCCCCCAGCTCCCTGAACACACCGAGCTCCTGGAAGGTCCGATTCACCTAAACACACCACAGACACGAGTCTTTTTACCCTGGGTTACTAGCTAAAGGTGACCAATCAGCTGCAGTCTGGAGCTTTTGCACAGGAAGTGACATCATACCTCGTGGATGATCTTCTGCGTGGCAGGTGTGTGGGGGGTGTACAGGAGCTTCCCTAACAGCAGGGGCTTCAGGGCCTGCCAGATCATCCTGGACATGGGGTTTGAGTCCATGTTCTTCACCAGGCTGTTACAGTACGGAGCTACAACACACACGTGACAGAGGTTACCACATACATGTAGCAGGCGTGTTTCAGGAATCACGATAACACAAAGAAAAATAAATACAGAAGTATCAGAGTCTGGCTTTAAAAGCACCTATTTGAAGTGGACATAACAGTCCAATAGACATAAATGTCCACCTCAGTGTTTTTATTCTTGGACTCGGACATATGTCTGTTCACAGGAGGCTGTTATATAGCAAGAGTTTAGATTCTCTGACATGGGCTGTATTAGCTGAATGTTTGTCTACTGAATACAAAAGCTTCATTGGGGTTGGAAGGTCCGAGGATGACCCCGAGGACTCACTGGAGGAGTTGTCGTAGAGCGACGCCGTCTCGTCCTCGCTGTTGTTGTAGTTTCCGAACAGAGCCTTGTAGTTGCTGTCTTCGTACCAGTTGAGGGATTTGATCTGCAGGCCGCCGCCTTCAGGGTGACCACACACGATCCGGGAGACGGCCTGGTACATGGTGCTGGGCGACGACGTGGCGTTCTGCGTCAGGAAGACTATCTCGTTCCTCAGATCGATCCAGCTCTTCATACTGGCCAACTGTAGACCCAAGACAGAAGATACTGGTCAGACTGGTCGAGGGAGACTCGACTGATAGCTAAAGCTGGATCACGCGACCCTGAACCCTCCCTTAATTTACGCTGCTATATGCTCAAGGAGATGGGAGACTTCCCATCATGCACTGAGCATCCACTTCCCTCTTCAAATTGTTACATTTTGTCTGCACTTGACTGTAGCTTGTGTTTTGCCCTGTCTATCTACACTCTCCTCTCTGTTCCTTCACCCCTCAGATCAAGGCAGATGCTCCTCCCTGACCCAATGTTTGGGTTCTCTCTGTTGTTATGAACCAGCGCTAGATTTACAGAAAAATTCTAAATTAAAATATATAAACATGTAATAAATGAAAAATATCAAAGTTAAGGCTCAAGTGGAAAACAATGCGTAATTAAAAATGAAATAAACTTTAAAAAGAGTCTGAACTCAGGAATTATAGACATTCGCCGAAGGTTAAAAACTGAACATGCTAAAAATGGATCACAGAATGAAGCTGAACTCTCCCCTAGCTAAAAGCTGCTGACAGTAAACTCGTGTCTGGCTGCGCTTCCTGTTGAAGCTCAGACTAATTTTATACATATCATAACAAAAGTGACGTAACAAAGCAAAAGTTCAGATGCAAAGAGCTGATCCAGTTAATGTACAAAAAACAAGGTTTAAGGTCCACATGCTTAATTTGAAGTCTCACAGTTGAAACCAAAATATCTGATAACTCATTAAGCAGTTTGGTTTTCTGCTCACAGATTAATCATTCGGTCATTAAACCACGTCATGATTTATGTGTCTGCTCAGTCTCCAAAAATATCTAATTTAAAGGAGAATAAATCAAACAGATTTACAGATCTGAGCATCAACTTTTGCTTGTTTGACTCAAAATCTTTCCAGTTCTGCTATTTCACCTGTTTTTGGTAATTAGGTCCTTTTAAGCTCACAGATGTTCCCCAGGTGTGTCACAAAATAGGAGCCAGAAAGAACACATTCTTCTGTAACAACGTGATTTTCTTCGAAATGAAAAGGTTCTAATTTGACCGGAACACCACAGGAGTTTTGGTGCCTGCTGGCAGAATCTAAATATGAGCATTAAAAAAGTACCAATAGAGGAAAGGTAAAAGGAGCTTCAGATGTTATTATTTTTATTGCCTCAGGAGGAAGGGACCTCAAAGAGGAAGAGCCGCAGGTTACTTTCGGTCAGCGGCATCAGCAGAAGTGAAACTGCTGCAGCTCCAATCTGAGGAAAAGGGTAGTTATTGTCCCATACATGTCCTCAATATGTCTACAGTTTTGTCCCAGTATTTCTTCAGTTTGTCCCCACCACCTCTTCAATATTTATCCGGATTATCTGCAAAAGTTTGAGTACTATGTGTCGAGTATCTCTAAAGTTTGTTTCCAGTATTTCTACGCTGGGTTTCCCGTTTTTGTCCTCAGCATGTTTATTGTTTCTCTACTGTCCCCAGCCTTTGTTGTCAGTGCTTCTATAGTGTGTCCCCTGGGCTCTGGGAAATTCAGACAGGCATGTTTTACCATTCATGTTAAAGCTGTTCAAGTTATTGTTCAAAGCACTCTTTTATGAACTGATTAAACAAATAAATATATTAACCAGGCAGTAAAATAAGGACTACTTTATTGTCGCCGTATCATCAGATCCCGTACATATCTCCTTTAAACCTAACAGCTGAGACGCTTGAAAGTAGGTCAGGTTTTGACGGCGTGGGCGTGTAAACTACGTGTTTACCTGTATGTGTTTTTCATATGACTGGGATCCTATCAAACAGATGGAGCTCCAGATGTTTGAATAAAGTTATTTTAAACTGGGAGTTTTTCACAGAAAATGTAAAATGGGTTTTGTTCTAATGGTCCCATCACAGCTGAGTGTCTCTTCTTTCTTCATCACATGATTTTTAATGCCGTGCTGGGAAAAACACTTCCTCTCTGACCATGAGAACAAAGCAGAACGAAGGAGATAAGATTGTTAAAGTTATTTAGCTGTTCGGGTTTTTTAAATTAAATGTTGTAATTTCCTGGATTGCCAGTTCAATAATGCCCATCTTAAATCCCTTTTTCACAGGATCACACTCATCCTGTCCCTGACTCAGCGCCTGCACAAACCAAACAAAACACTCTGTCACATGTTTTCACTTTAGCCCACAGAGCGATTGTGTGTACTGTGTGTTTTAAAGTGTGTGATAACCTCGGGGCAAAAAACAACAATCTGGGGAAGTCTAACTGAACTTTACTCTGGTTATCAAACTGTTCACGCCAACCACAGTCTCCCACTCAAACTTTATTTCCAGTCTATTCCCACTGTAATCCCAGGCTGGAGGCTCTGCAGAGCTGCAGATGTGTCGCAAACCACTTTCTGCCGCACAATGCAGCTTTCAGAGCCCCCTCAGTGTCTCTGTGACCTCTAACATGGTCACTAAAGGCTGCATGCAGCCATCTGCGGTCTTCAGCGTCTCAGCAGGACGTAGACGGACGCTGAGTGTTTGCTGTTTGTTCGGACTCGTGCTTTCTCCTCCTGAGGCGGCTGTGAAGTAAAAACCCACTGAGACATTTGAGTCTTTGTTCAGCTGGGAACTCGTCTGTCTCTGCTGCAGGGAAACTGCTTTTATCTGGACACAAAGACTCGCAGAGACACTCGGAGCTGCCAAGTAAACCCAGTGGCCCCTGATGGTGCTGACGTGGCCCGGAAGACTCGATTGGGTGACGCGCATGTCCAGTAAAAAGCTGACTGTGATATTTTGTGCCCTGATCTTTGTTCGTGAGACAAACACCATCATTAAAAGCACATGATGAAAAGACACAAAGAAAAACTGACTGATGATCTTTGCATCAGCCTGAATCAAGCATCAGCCATCAAGGATGAAAAGTTAAGCTAAAGCTCCAGTTCCTCCAATGCCCACCAGAGGCTCCAGCAGTGAGCCAGTCCCCAAAGAGGCCAATTTAAAGCAAAAATAAACCCCTTCAGAGCCTGATACAAAAGGGGAGTGGCCTCTTTGACTGACAGGTGGTTTAAGCTGCTAGCTTATGCTAAGCTAAACCTCAGTGTCTGAACTGGACCTGTGAACCAATAACACGGCTGCTGAGATATTAATCATACTAATAAAGGTCTGAGCTCCTGCTGATGACTTACCTCAACTGCCAGTGAACCCAGACTATCCAGCAGGTTGTCGGTTGCCCTGGCGACCTGTTGGACAGCCTCGGGGTCAGCCCTGACGTCCCTCTGAAAGACACAAAGAGACATTTTCAGTTTCAGCTCAGCCTTGGCTGAAATAAATAATAACCCACTCATCTATCTTCAGTTTAGTCATTTCAGTGCATTTTTATTTTTACATGTTTCACAGTCAGATGAGACAGAGACCTTCCCAGCAGTGTTGAAAGATACTGAGTGATGACATAAGTCATCATACGAACGTTCTCTGGACCCTGTAAACAGACAGATTTAGCACTCGTTCAGCAAACTGAACTCTTTAGGTGTTCTGCACTTCTAGCAGATCACCTGAACTCTGCTCACTGTTGTTTATTTTTGGCTCATATTTGTGACGATTTCACTTCTCTGTCTCTGAGTATCTAACATTTCTTTGCTTTCGTGTTGTCCACTTTTCTCCGAACGTTGTCATTTGTCTGATTTTTAATCAAGTTTTAAAAGTTGCTGTGTCATAACTGGAGATAAATGCACGGCAATAATGGGCATGTGTGGGGGATTTTCCCCTAAAATCTGGCTTTTAAGTCTAGTTCACTCTGTTTAAGATTCCTATAACTGATAACTAGCCAAACACCTATGACTTCTCTGAGACGAGGCTGCTGGATTTTCACGGACTTCGTTCTGTGCTGCTGTGGAAACTCGCACGGTTTCAGCTTCGCAGTCACTCGAAGCGCTCGTAGATTTCTGCACACAAAAGAGGCTGAGGCCTCTTGTGACATATGGCTGCATTGAATCCTTCAAACTCTTTAAAACTGGTCTCCGGGCTACGAAAACTGAGACTGTAAAGAGCCGGGACAGGCCGAGGCACGCCTCCTCCCACACACACACACATTTAATATGCTGAGGACACGCCAGCACACCTTTGCTGTGTCACCTGAGCGGGGGGGGGGGGGGGAAGGAAAAAATGCCTTTGGACTATTCCAGTGTAAAATTCACGTTTTTAGACAAGTTTGTTATTTAAAGTATGTTAGAGGCAGCCTGAAAGACACCCCTGCAGGCAGAACTCTGGGCTAAAAGGTGCTCCGTGTGCCAGTTCAAGTGTTTGACATCTATAAGGATCATTATATCTGAGAAAGTATTTAACAGAAAAGAAGACAAGTCACGATTTGAAATGTGTTCATACAGGATAAGCTGAAACGCTGCAGGAGGTGGTTTCACACTGAGAGAAAAAGTTTCTAAAAGTTTCAGGATGAAAAACCTGCTTTAAATGAGCAAAACATGAATCATATCAGTGGATTAGCAGGGCCGTATTTACCCGGATGGGTTTGAGGAAGTCCAAGTTGTCCAGAAAGTGCTCCTCGGCGTGGTTGAGCCAGGCGGGCGGAGCCTGGCAGATCTTTTCTTGAACCGTCGCCGACACCTGTTTGTCCGAGATAGTCACAAATTCCTCCAGGCTCTGCTTGCCACCCTTCCTGGGACACATGTCCCTCAGGTGGACCCCGAACCCCCCGAGGAGGACCTGAGACAGAAACAGAGGCCAAAGAGGGATTTCTTTATCTTCAGGTTTCGCTTCATATAGTCTGACTTTAATATTCTGAAATTAATTTCAATCATTGTGTTGTTTTCATGTTTTACTGTGTAACATGTACTCCGACATTTCAGTCTTTTATTCCATATACTCTGCAGATTTTCTGCAAGTTAGCAAATTCTATTTCAAGTGTTTAATCATTCACGAACTTTTCCTCCTTATTGTTATTCCACCTCTCCACTTAATTCATATTTGCATTTTTCTTTCCTGTGTTCTGTACACCAGTTCACAATATTCCAGCTTTTATTGCATATTTTTTTTATTTATTTTATTTAGTCTGACACTTTCTTCTTCTTCTTTTACTCCATACTGTGTTGTGTTTCTGTGCATTTTATATTTTTTTAATTTTACCAATATTTTCAGACTTTCATCTGATATCTGTCAACTTTTTATCTTGTATATTGTGGATGGTTTTACTCCACACTGTTAGTTTTCTCATGAATGAAAGTTGGAGTAAAATTCCTCCAGCTGCCCGTATCCATGTAGGGCTCACAGGGGTCAGACTGAGCATGTGCAGAATGCCTCCTCACCTTCTGCAGGTTTATGTCGGCCTCCGTGATCTGCTGGACGCTGTGTTCGGGGAAGGAGGCGTTCCTCAACAGAAAACTCGACAGAGTCTCATTGTCTCGCAGGAAATGCTTCAACTTGAAGCCTGTGGGAGAAAAAACAAAAACAGACAAAACAGAGCAGGTCAGAGAAACCTGACTCCTCCTTCTCCTCCTCCAGTAAATCAGAGGGTTTTGTCTTTTAAATGTGAACGTATTTGTGGCCAAAACAATTGTGTAATTTTTTACAGAGGAGGGGGTGAAGCAGTTCCCCCAGCACATTTTTAAAATGACATCTCTGCTTTCGGTTTGACTAAAATCCGTCCAAGCTGAGAACGAGACAGGCTGATAAAACATTGGTTTCATTCAAGCTTTTAGGCCTCTCAGGTGACACACCACTGACTCGTGATTGGTGCAGGAGAAAGACTAACAGGTAACAGTCAGGCCATTAAACAGAGACATTCCTCTATGTTCTTATGACATTGGTAAGTAAACTGTGAGGAATCCCTGAAAAACAAAATTCCTCAAACACCCCAAAAAACTGCGATGAGAAAAATTCAATTGCACAAAAACACAGATCTGAGATTAAAATAAAGAAAAAAAAAACAAAAAACAGGTGTGACTGTTGGTAACAGAGCCGACTGCTACAGCAATAAAAACCTTTGTTGACAGATATTTGAACTACCAATAATCCCAGACGATTGAGAGGTTTTATGTGTTTGGATTTGGACGGCTGGAGTTTAATGGTCCGTTTACTGTGGTTGGATTTTCTATTTTAATCTGATGTCAGTTTGAATCTGAAAGTCAGATAGAAATCATTTTAGTGAAGGTACAGATGCTATAACTGCGGCCTGAGGAGGCGTTCGGACCATATTTGGGCTTGTCGGGGGCACGTCCGTACCCGAGCGGCTGCGAGTAGGCTTTACGTTCAATTTTTGCTACGTCATCGCTGCTCTTCGTTCGACCTGCGTGCTCACACACGCCTGCAGCTCAAACTTTCCACTCAGCTCCATCACAGCAGCTGGATGCACTTTTGCATGATGCCCCCGCACGCATACATGCCCACCCCTCCCTGCGCCTTTCTTCTTCTTCTGCAGGTTTGAACAGGCAGCTGCAACGAAGGCTGGGAGGAGCTTCTCTTGTCATTCATTTGAAACAAACAGGAAGCTAACGTGTGAAGCTTCTCTGCCTGTGTTGCTTCACTCTTTCAAAATGTGGAGATTTAAGATGACGGATCATCCAAGATTACAGTCGTTGCTGTCCTCCTGCCTCCAGCCTGCTGAACATCAGCAAACCACAGAAATGTATCGATCGATTGGTTTTATTTGCAGCTTTATGGACATCCATGAAGAAACGCTCTAACTGGTAAAATGCGGCTGCTGATCCATCAGCCAGCTTCCATCAGAAACCCTAAAATTCAATAAAAGCATCGTCGAGCTTCCTCAGAAGCTTTTATCCTCCAGCTTAGAACGACGTCACCGTTATTAATCGGCTCCTTCATCACTCTGTTTATCAGCAGGAGAGCATCAAACTGAGGCATATCTTTTTATCCCTCTTCTGCTGCATTTTCCTGTTTCACTTCTTATTTTCCAAGATGTGATCTGTATTTTCATACATCCAATTAATATTTTTACCCTTCTATTCACAGACTTTATAAAACATGGACAAAGCTATTGTGCTGTCACACAATTGTTACCTTAGCTCACTCAAAGTGACTTAACATTAGTAACTTGGCTCGTGCCATGTTGGTTTTTTATATTCATATTTTATTACAGGTTTGTCACAAACGACCATATTTGGACCGGACAGTACAGGTACTTCCGGCTGCTTCCTTATTTTCCCCAGAGGTCGCCATGGATGGATCTGCACATCTGCTTTCCCACAGATTTTACGCCTGATGCCCTTCCTGACGCAAACCTCCCACTTATCTGGGCTTGGGACTGACACTAGGAGTACGCTGGGTTGTGACAGCCCACACAATTTTCTTTACATTTTCTTTTAGTCCAGTTTTGTGTGACAGCTTATTGTTTTCACTAAATGCACTTTGTCTTTGCACTTATCTCACGTAGCACAACTTTATGGTTTACAAGCTTCTGTAAGCCTGGACGATCTACCATTTATCTGTTTAAATTTTCCACTTTTCATTCCATGTTTGCAGACTTCAGCATGTTCAGCTAAAATACAGAGATCATATTTATGATTTATGTGATTTTGTTGCGAAAGAAATTATTTAAAATCAGAAGCCGTCACTCCTCAGCCTCAATCTGATTTCAGTGCCAACCCAGATCAGCTACTCGCTTCACTTCCTGCTCGAGCAGGAGGAACCCTGAACAGATCAAGTTCGGGCAGGACTGCCGTAAAAGCGAGTCTTTTCCGAGGAAGTATCATATGTTCTCTGATCTGTCTCTAATAAATCAATCGATGATTAATTTTCCTGTTTCAGCTCGAAGGCGACAATCATGTGGTGTTCATCTGCGCTCAGATGAGCAGAGGTATAGAGGCCCTTTGGGGACAAAAAGCCGACTGAGTGTTACTACAGTTAGTGTTAGTGATGGGTCAGAGGACAGCTGTCTGACATCAGCAGCTCGCAGTGATGTGATTGGTCAAATGAGAAGCAGTTTCCAGCAGAGAAGCCCGTCTGCTTCAATCACAACTCACCATCATTAAACCACCACACCACCGCGTTCCGCTACGACATTAAAAAACTGGTTCTTGTCTGCCGCTCATCATGTTTGAACTTTTTGATAGTGTTTCAGAAACTAAAGATGTTCAAAGAGTCCTCCACTTTCATGACTTCAAGCTTGCCGGATGGGTTTTAATCCACAGAGGAACTAACAGTCAGCTGCTAAACTGTACAGTAATGGTTATGTGAGATGCCTGCAACGACCCAATCCAGGTTCAGGTCTGATGTGGACCCCCATTAGGGCACTCTGAATTACACGTTTGTACAGCTGCAGGGACACATCTGAACTCAGTGACGCTCTGCGGGACGGCGCCGAGCCGAGCAGCAGAAAACCCAACACGACAGGGCGTCGCGAACATGCACGATACACACTGACCCTGTCAGTCCACCTGCAGGGGAGGGGCCACAGGGCCAGCCAATCAGAATCGGCTCCTGCTGCCACCCTTCTACCCCCCTCAGCAGAGTCAGAAGAGAGTTGTGTTAATATCAGAAAACTGCGTGTGGAGTGACCGCTCGCGATCAGATGACAACCGAAAGACAAAATCCACAACAGAGAGAAAACAACACAAAGTGGAAAAAAATCAAACACGAAGAGGGAACAATTGAATAGAAAGATGCAATAACTGAATACAAAGAAACAAAAACAATCACATAAAAATAAAAAAAGGACACAAAGTGGCAAATAAATAACCCATGGAACCATAGAAAAAAAAAATAACACGAACAGACACAAATCACAAACATGAAGAGGCAAAAACAAGATAAAAAGAAACAAAAACCAATAAGACACAAAACCATAAAAACAAAAGAGAGACAAAAACTACAGAGAGCCAAAAACAACATAAACAGCCAAAAATCAAATACAAAGAGAAGAAAACCAACACGAGACAAAGACAGGACACAAAATGACAAAAAAACCCAAACCCTACAAATAAATAAACCAGAGACAAAAAAAAAACCCCATGTCATACAAAACAAACCAAACCAAAACATAAGACCAAAAACAACAGAACAAAACAACAAACCCAGCATAACGAGGCAAAAAACAACCACAGACAAATAAAAACACCACAAAAACAAAGACAAAAAACACAAAGAGGAAGAAATCAAACAGTAAGAGGCAAAAACTGGATACAAAGAAACAAAATATCATACAGAGACAAAAAGCAACTACAAAAGAGACAAAAACCGACAAAAAGACAACGAATTAAACATGAAGAGACAAAAACCAGGACACAAACACAGACAAACAAAAACAACACAAAGTGACAAAACAAACTATAAAAACCACCAGAAAGAAACAAACAAAGAAAAAACTTTCAGTGTGTTTCGTTGTGCGGTCTTTAGTCTTAACGCCTCGATGTGAACGTTGGAGGTCTTGGCTCATTTGAAGCTTGATAATTAGCTGATAAGCTTTCTATGCTTGCTTTAGATTTAAAACTGACATGAAAATTGTCTGTCAGATGAAAATCTGTTTTATTGGTGCTGAACAAACTGTTAAAGGTCGCTTTCCTGCAGAGAAACATTTGC
Organism: Simochromis diagramma; assembly: GCF_900408965.1. NCBI lineage: Eukaryota > Metazoa > Chordata > Actinopteri > Cichliformes > Cichlidae > Simochromis > Simochromis diagramma. The sequence continues at coordinate 6,735,953 of NW_024387031.1, read as the reverse complement.
ATTTTCGCAGATCTGTTTCTAAGGCCTCGGGCTATGAAGTTTCCTGAGAACTGCTGAATCCTGGTTGCTGCCCTCTAACCAGGTGAGCTCACCTGGAAGGTAAGCAGGTAAACCTGCTGCAGCGTGTCATGCCGCCCCCTCATCACACCATCGCCCTCCTGACCAATAAAACTTCTTCATTTATTATCAGATTAGAGGGAATAAAGAGCAGAAACGTGCTGATGCTCAATCAACAGGGAGGAGAAGCAAGAGAGCCGGCAGGTCGGTGCAGGTAGGGAAAACAAACGCCCCCCACAGAGAGCCAAAGCTGCAAATTAACGCACAAAAGAGAGAAATTCTTTTTGTTCAGCGAGCCTGAAAACTCCTGCGGCAGAGAGAGGACGCCTAAAAACCTGCTGACCTTTGAGAGGTTCTGCAAAGACTCGCTAGCTGTTAGGTTCCTTCAGCGAGCTGATCTCAGAGATGATTTATTGACGAAGGTGGCATTCAAAAAAGAGCCTGCTGACAGTCATGACTCACAGGTTTATGAATTACACTGTAGGATTAGTCAAGGCATTCTCTCCAAGCATTAATCTCTGGGGCTAAAAAATAAAAGCTAAGGCTCCAGTTTCAAAAGCTGCAGTTCCTCTAACGTCCACTCGAGGCTCCAGCAGTTTTTTAATTTTTATACAATTATCCGACCAATATTATGGCTGCTGTTAGCTTAATTGTATGAATACGGCGTCCAAGTTGTCTGTTAACTGTTTGTGTCCTACTGTACAGTCTATAGATGAAGCTTGCTAACCAATGTAGCCAGCATTAGGTGATAACTTCAGTCCATCTTCTCCTCTAACATGGTAACCTGGGGTTAAGGAATTCATCAGGTGCGTCTCAAAAGTCTGAAAAGACCAAGTCCTATAGCTACCATAAAATCAGCACAAGAAATGTTTAAACATTTGCCTCCAGCTTCCTTGTTTTGCACGAGGAACTGTTCTCACAGAAATATGGAAGATGGGTGTTATGTGGCTGGTTTCCGAGGCTCTCATCTGGCCCGAGGTCTCAGTAAGTTTAACTTCGTAACACCAATCAGGGCCCAGGTGACCAGTTTTAGGGTTCTGCTGTGTTTTTACAACGTTACTTTTCAAAATAAGTGCATGCATTTTGGCCTTTAGGTTCCTCTGTTAAAGGAATGGCGATAAAACCTTCACATTTAGGCACCGGCTGGATGTTAAAAGAAAATGTTCGACTTCTTTTAAATTCTGCATTTGTTCTGTTATACAGTTTAAAAATGATAATAATGAATATTATTACTATGGTCATGTTGACACAGTAAGATTTTACTTTTCTTATCCAAAAGCTGGCAAAGTCCTTTTTTTAATCTTTGCTGCCGTGTGCAGGTTGTTAAGATTAAAACAAGAACATGTCTATAAATACACCTCGTAGCTGGAACTTAAGCCATTTAAACACGCTTTGAGTTTTTATCTACACTGTGTATTTCTTATTTTGTGATGACGTGATTACGGCTGATATGTCTGTTATCACTCCAACCCACACTGATGCTCAGATTAGCGAAATCAAACAAAGTCAAACTGCATCGCTAACCCTGATCTGAGCTCATCCCCACACAGTGAGGGTTGCGTTTTGCGTGTCCTACCTGAGCGGCTGGACTGCAGCACCTGCAGGGCTTGAGCCAGCTCCTTGAAGCCCTCGAGGTTTTTATCATTCTGACTGTACAGGAGGATCTTCTTGGCGTCCGAGAAAAGGCGAGAAATTCTGCAAAATAAAAGTAAAACATCAAACGTGAGCCACAAAGGAGCTCTTAGCATACATACAAACACAGAGGGAAAGACCCGGCACATGCCAGCTTACAGTGAAAACAACAAACAGGTTAAAATGACATTTCTGTTGACACTCAAAACAGTTAAAGTGTTAGTTATTATGGAAGCAGTGACTAACTAAACTCCAGAGTTTAAGGTTTACATTCGCCTAACAAGCAAAAGATCCCCCGGTTTGATCACAGATCCAATCTGCTGCTGAAGTGACCACCTTCTGAACAAGGCATCAGCCAAAAGTAGGTTCTAGATAAAAGTAGTAGATATGTAAGGATACTATTTCAGTCCACAGGTTCAAAAGCTAACCTTCTTACACCGACTGTCTGCAGACAGAAAAGGGAGGAAGGTGTCAGCAGATGGTGCCATTTAAAATATGTGAAGTGAAACAGTGGAAAAAGGTTCAAAATTAAACTCTACAGGAAGTTTAAGTGTCACTTTAAAACAAGTAAAGGAACATGAAGTATTAAAGTGAAAAAGCTCAGATAAGTAATTTATATCGTAGCTTTAAGTCTTAAAAGTAGTTGATGTTTATGTGTCACAACATCTGAGAGTTATTGAGCTTCTGGCTCCTTAGGAGAATGAAAACGTAGCAGGAATTTGATAAGCAACCAATAAGATTAAAGATTTGAGGCCTCAGTCACACAGGCCTAGAGACCAGCGAACCTCCAGCGACCTCTGGGTGATATTGGCTCACAAAGAAGATGTTGCACCCAAAACCTCTTTATGATCGATCTGGTCACCAGCAGATTCCCACGGTACACCACAGGTTGGATGAAAGATGCCGGTTAGTCTGCAAACGCTCGCCCACTAACCACAGAGTGGTGGTGAAAGTCAAAAACATACGACACAAACCAGAAAAAAAAAAACTATGTTCGCCTTCATAGTAAAAGCGACTCCTTATTGCTGAAACCAACACATTTCAAAAGGCCGCAGCTTTTACTTTGAAGGTCACTGTTCCAGTACCGCTTAACGAGCAGCTCCCGAGTGTAAACTAATAGCGAAAAAAGCGACCACAAAATCGGCTGATGTGTGTGATGTAATCAGTCATGATGAATCCTTACTGATTTTGGGTTTAGGCCATGAAAACAGCTGAAGCGTCAGCTTATACACAAACACTGAGAGCAGATGACCTGCCGGTGTTGGTTAGAGGTAAAAGCAGCTGAAATCTTAAAATTCAGTTTTGTCTGTTAATGTGTGAGAGGAGGAAAGTTAAAGTGTATCAATAAAGTTTCAGAAATAAAGTCACTGACAGCCTGTTTCAGCTCTACAGACGGCATTTATGTAAGAACTGAGCTGAGATTTCACTCTATATGTAAATGTAATGAAAATGAAATGAAAGAATGTGAGGTACTATCAGAATAAAATTCATTTTACTTAAAAATGTCTGCTGATTAGTAAAAGATGAAACCACAAGCACGCTTTAGCAGTTTAATAAAGATGAGAAGTTTTTCAGAATAAAAGCCTCTTTTTTGGCCACTCACATTGAGTCGTTGAAGTTGCCGACGATGCCCGGGGACTCGCCCGGTGTCGGATGTCTGAAGCAGGGGTTGTTGGCGTTGCAGAGGATTCCCTGAAGCCAGGGCAGCGTGCCGGCTGATGGCATCGCCTTGTTTGGAAAATGACCTGCAGACAGGAAAAGAAAACAGGAAGTCACAAGAAAGTCGGAGGATCTTGCAGTAAAAGTGACAGGAAAGCTGTGACCAGCTCCAAACAGGCTCACAGGAGATATAGTGCACATTTTTAGGTGCCCTCCAACTCACCTCTGCACTGTAACATGAAGAGAATAAAGCCCCTGTGTTTCCCAATGTAAGATATGTAGGTTTTAAAGCCATAGATGTGGTTTTGCCTGTGTGCTGCGGTCAGATTTAATCTGAAAGATCTTCAGGGTGTTTCTTTATCTTCCTGGTCTGATGGAACAAAGTGTTCCCACGTTCACCTGGACTCAGAGGTGTCAGATAAGCTACAATTGGTTTATTGTCGCCCGCAGTCGAGCATCAGCGGCACCCGCTGCAGGTTGAAGCCGAGGGCAGAGGCACGAGCGGGTTCACTTTGAGAGCAAAGACCTTTACCCCTTTCTCTCATTGAGCTTCACCGTGTCAGCTGTACGCGCAGAGAAGGCGCTGGTATCAGGGAACCTTTAAGACTGCCAACTGGCCTCTTTTTAATCAAAACACAGATAAGATAAACGAGAGGCGCAGATTCACTTCACTCGACAGCAGAGTGAGGGCCACACAGGTGGAACAACAGCTTCAGGATGAGCTCAGCGGTGAAAAACTCCCACAGGCTCCAGACCAAAACACCAGAGCTTGACTTGTTAAACTGGGTGTAAAAGACACACTGCAGCTTAAATCTGTGAACTGATAATGATCATAAAACATGTTAATAAATGGCCTGTATTTGTATAGCGCTTTACTAGTGCCTAAGGACCCCAAAACGCTTTACACATCCAGTCATCCACACACACATTCACACACTGGTGATGGCAGGCTACATTGTAGCCACGAGGCTGCCAGACACTGGCACCACCGGGCCCTCTGACCACCACCAGTGTGAAGAGTCTTGCCCAAAGACACAACGGCCAAGACTGTCCAAGCCAGGGCTCGAACCGGCAACCTTCCAATTACAAGGCAAACTCCCAACTCTTGAGCCACGAGTGCCACAGAGCAAATGATGAACTGTGTGCTGCTTAATCAATTAATAGCTCGAGCAAAAGCTCCACCCACTCGGACCTCCCTCCTGGTGTTTGTCAGGTTCAGATTTACATTGTAAGCAGGTCCATATGCAGACTCGTGCAATTTACATTACTGCACTTGGGTCCACTTGTGCACGTGTGCACCATGATTTCCCCACACCAGCATTGTTGGCGGTCTGCCAACAATCTTCAAAAACAGGCAGGTAAACATAAACATGCGGGTTTAGGCAAATATTTTAATAAACTTATCACTTTCATCATGTCTGCTGCCCGTGACAGAGAAGTCATGTTCATACACACAGACAGGTCAGATCAAGATTTTTCCCACTGGGGCTGAAAAAGAAAAAACTAGAGGAAGAAAGAAAGCTGAGGTTATGTGGGTGTTATGGTTGGTAACCTACGCTAGCTCGCTATTCAGTGACGTCTGAATCATAGCCATAAACAGCCTTTTACACACTGTAATGAAAATAGTTATACTCTAAAGATGGCGCTAGTCTAGGCACAGACAGACTAAAGGGATATCCTTCAGTCCTCCACCTGTCCCAGCAGCAGGTGGAGACTCTCTTGTCTGTGCCTTATTATGAAACAGAACTTCTGTTTCGTGCTGCCAACTCAAACATGTGGATCTACGCACTGTGGCCTGACTCTGCTGTGATAACTGCGTCACACCATCCACATCATCACGTTGTTTTCTTTGCAGTTATATTCCAGCGTGGTTACACCTCAGTCAGCTGGCTGCTTTATTTAGTAATTTCACTTATCATGGCCCCTGAGGTGTTCAGAGTTTGCTGGAAGTTGGTAAAATAAACTCATTTGGACATATATACACACACACACACACACACACACACACACACACACACACATATATACACACATGCAGATGTACACTCATCCCCCCTCCCCCTCCAAACGCCTTCGACGCTTATTCCCTTCCGATGCCGACGGTGGATCAAGGAGACCAGCGCTTATGCTGCAGGCCGGATGCACTGTCTACACTGGCTGTCTCTCACCCTTTACCCATCCCTGTTGCTTGTCATGTGTTTCTTTGGTGTATTAAGAGTTTTTTCATGTGCTCTTATGTGCAGAGGTGTTTTTTTCTGTTCTCAAACTGATCTCCCTATTGGAGCTCAGTCTGGGGGAGTTATTTTTTTCTCCTCATCTTTCCTCGTGTTGTGCATTTTCCATTGTTATACCTCTCTGACCTGTCTTCCCCATGTGATGTTTTTGTGTCATGTATGTATGGTCGGGGGGTAAGATGGCACCGCTATTGCGTGCACTAGGTCGGCAGCCTTAACATGAAATTTCCCACTCGTGGGACTAATAAAGGTATCTTATCCATCTTATTTGCTCAGGAGCACAGTTGAAATATTTTCTTCCCAAAGCGCTTCTTTATCTGGTCACTGTGCAGCAGGTGAGTTTTTCAACAACGCCTTAACTCTTAAATCACCTGTGAGACTTGGCGATGCATTCAAGTACACCCCTGAAAGGTCAGAGGTTTTGGAGTAACACGTTGGTGTACAGATGTGAAGCACCTCAGTGGGAAACGTTCTCCCGTAACAACTTCACTCAAGCGTGTTAACAACTGAATTTGAGAAAGAGCTGATATTTTTTAAAAAGACAATCAAATTTCAACACTTGACGAGTTGCTTTAGGATGAAACATCCACACTTTGGTTTTACGCTTTAGATTTTAAACAGCATCTAAACTTTTTTTTAGATGCTGTAAACAGAGTCAACTGAAGTGAATAATGCGGAAAAACCTTAAAAAGAAGCCACAGATGAAGAAGACTGCCCTCACATGACTGATTCAGACTCGTTAAAGGTGATGTCAACAGCCACATTCTCTTTAGAAATTAATCTTAAAAAGTAATTTTATCCTGTTGACTCAATCACATCCATTATACTTCTGATGTTTTTGGCCGGCATGGTGGACAATCGCCTGAAAGAAAAGTGGGATCTACAGCTGAAAGCAGCTCAGCAGCTCTGAATATCTGCCACAAAAACAAACAGAAAAGTTTGAACTGTGTGCAGCGGAGCTGTCGTGTCACGTCAAGTCACATTAATTTGTACAGCACGTTTAGCACGCAGTGTTGACCCAAAGTGCCCACGCAGAGGGATTAACCATTATAAATTCGTCTCCATGAACATGTTCAAAGCTATGCTGGTGTGTAAAACTGGATATTAAAGGATCGAGCGGGCTCCAGCTCGTCTCTGATCCAGCGTGGCGAGTTTCAACACGTCCCTGCAGCTCACATGCTGCGTGAATCACTGCACAACTATTCTCACACAGCACGAGAAGTGAAAGTACTTCGAGTGCCCAGAGCTTCTGCTTTCACGGGGAAAGAGGAAGACGAGCAGCTTCCTGTGCCGTCTTCATCTCCTGATGTTGACGTTTGGCCCGAGTGAGGCAGAGAGGCACTCCTCCTCTGAGATAATCGGTGAGGAATGAAAGCGTTTCCTTTTGTTTCCTGTGAGGCAGGTTTCATTCATCCAGTAAAAAAGTATAGCCTGAAGCTTCTGATTCTTCATCTTCAGCCGCTGACACCGGATTATCTCAAGATCCCCTCAGTCATTTTAAACTTTGGCATTTTACACCCTATTTGAGTCGGTTTATGCCGACATGTGTTACACTTTAAAAGTTTAACTGCGTCGTTTTAAGGAAGGATTTCCTGAGCTTCAACAGAGCGAGATGAAAAGACGGCTGAAGAGTCAATTACAGCAAATTGCTGTTATTAACTGTGACAAATTCCCAGTAAAATCACAGATATTCCCGGTGCAGTGATGCCAGATTTAATAGTAAAAAGTTAACACTTAAAAGCATTTCTTGATCTGGACAAGTTGCTTGAATGCCTTTACGGTAAAGATTTCACGGGGGTGGAATAACAATAGGTGTCTAAGGACAGCAGTGTGGAAAAACACTGGTATATTTCCACTGATTCCACTAATTTCTCTTAAGCAATTTTAGGCTGTTCTTCCTTTGTTTTTCAACTGAACTGCTCAACAAATGAGAAAAATTACTTTTTTTCCCTTCAAAGTCTCGGCATGAAAACACACGACAGGAAGTCTTTTTTTTTTCTCCGGAACTGCTGTAAAACAGTTTGGGGTTGGGGTCGTCCCAGATCGTGACTTTATATCTCACAGGGTTCATCCGGGTTAAAATATGACTGTTGGCTGCACAATATCGTCTGCAGCTGTGGAAGAGTTTACCGATCAGTTGATGGAAAGAACGTGAACTGATCAATCGTGAAGTCTGTGTTTTTGAGATCTGGACTGTTGGTCGGGTGACGTCAGCTTTCGCTGAGCGGACGTGTCAGTCAATGCTCAAAGTAAATGAACAAACAGATGGGTGGAAACATAATTAAGTTGCTGACATGTGACTAATAAATGGAGTTACCAGCAGCTGTTCAGTTTTTCTTCATTTTCACAGCGCTCGCCGGGCGAAAAGGCCTCGCATCACACAACCATTCGCTATAGGTTTAAAGTGGACCTTCGCTACTGAGTCACTGCTTCACGTCTTCATATTTTGCTTTCAAGGAGCAAAATCCAGTTTTTCTCTGGACATTTGCTGCTTTTTCACTCATTTTCAGTCCAGTTCTTATACCTGACCATTTTTAACCATTTAGCATTAACAAATGAATCACTCAAACATAAAAATTCGCCAAACTCAAGAGATGAACCGGTGTTGAATCTACACATAACAGAAAACTTAAAAAACACCAATTTCCATCTGCAGTTCAGTCCAGCTTCGAACACCTTTGATTCAAACTTGAGATCGTTTCCATGTGGAAGTAACCTGGAAAATGTTTTCCTACTTTCTCTCTCTGTGAGATCACCATAACTTCCTGTCTGAGTCAGCTTCTTCTCTCCAACTTCTCCATGTCCTTCGTCATATTTCCTTTCAGGCTTGGGAAGATGTTCAAAACATCTGATTTCAAACAGCTGATTTATTTATGCAACATCGAGGTCTACGCTGAGACGGAAAAAGAAGACGCTGAAGTGAGGTTTAACCCTTTCGTGCAGTTTAACACTCCTATCAGAGCTTTTTGATTGTCGATGGATCACTGTGGCCTTCACGACGGCTGATAAAGAGCAATAAAAACAAGCTCCTCGTGATAAACAACACGGGGAGATTCATTTAGCACATGGAGCTTTAATTTGAAATCCTGCAGCAGTAAGCAATACTGCACTTCCTCCTGCTTCCAGGACCACTGTCAATCAATAACCTCGGGTAATGAGAAATCAATCAGTGTGAAACTGATATCAGATGTTCCTAAAGGTGCAAGGGTCTGAAGAGAGATGATAACCAGCACAAGATATTCCAGCACTCATCTGGCCGCCCCTGGACCCTCCAGGAACACCTGAAAACAGGACTCCAGCTGGACTGGGCTGGAATGTATGTGCCTACAGCCTGATCGCCCCCTGTGTGACCACCAATAACTGACACCCTCACTGCCACGGCGGAGGAGGAGACGGGGTCAGGGTGCACAAATTAAGGTAGTTCTATCCCCCCTCCATGATGATGCTGGGGTCAGAAACACGCCTATTGTGTGATTTATATAATGGTGGTGCACCTCACAGCAGGAACGTTCTAGATTTGAAGCTTTGTGTTCATGTCTCTCACCTCCAGCGCGTATTTGCACCACCTGACTGGTGCTGGTCCAGTTCTGTTTTGGTTTGACAGTGTTTCTAGCAGAAGCTGTGCTCATTTTTTGTGCAAAGAAAATCACTTTCGTAGCTGAAAAACGAAGTCAACGTAGATGACGTCCAACATACGTCAAACACCGCCTGATGTTGTCACCACCATTTTTATGACATCATCATTTTTAGCCCGAAGCTCCGTGTGCTGGGTCAACCATGACAAGCATAAACTTCGCATCACACCAAGATTTGTCTCCCAGATCAAACAGACACGATGCTGCAGGCTGATTGGATGAGGATGCTCTCCGACATCACTCTTCATCTCTTGAAACTTTGTGAAACTGGGGCAGCCGTTGCCTCAATGGATCGATCGGCTCAGGCTCTGAACCAGAGCGCCGTTTGATTAGCGTTTAAATAAAGGTTTTCAACTCACACTCATGCTGCTCGTAGGGAGGGTAGTTCAGCCGCACAGAGATGAGGATGAAGAAGATGAAGAGGGGCCAGACGATCTCCGCCAGGAGCTGGAGCTGAAACACACACAGACACACACTTTGACACGTAATCCAGCTAGAAACAGGAAACCATTAGAGAAACACAAAAAGAGTGCATGCATGCGGTCTAAAAGCCTCCTGATTGGCTCCTTTTAAGCTTCACGTGTTTATTATCAGAAGTTATTCATAAGTAATGAAAAGTCACTGATCGATCAGCAGCAGAGCACGGAGCCCAAACCAGGTTACTGATCAGGGTCGAGTGAAAATCCCCCCCAAAAAACAAAAAAACCCCACATAACTCCAGAGAGGTGACCTTAAACCCCCATCACGCTGACCGCTTTGTTTCTGTGGTCAAACATAAAACAAGTCAGACAGGTGGTCCTATCCAGGTAACACAAACTGAACCAGTTAAAGTCAGCTTCATCTCAGTTTGCAAACATAAAAATGTAGAAAATAAAAGTATTTTTTTTATTTCCAGCTCCTCACATGATGCTTTGCATAAAAGCATCATTAAAAAATGTTTCTCTCTGTTATCAGACATGTTATCAAACAATCAAGCGATTGATTTATCCAGAAACTGATCAGCTAAATAACATTTAATCTAAATTGCTATACAAGTAGTTCTTTCTCCGAGGACAGGCACACACTGATAACATATACAAACAACATGGCATTTATTCCACGCGTTTAGACTTTTCTTCTGTAACCATCTGTAAAAATCCCACAAACACTTTTTCCTTCAGCTAAAGATATCGGCTGTTTCAGGAACCGCATGACTGATTAATAAATCCAACATGTCAGAGCAGAAGGTGCAGTTTCTTTAAGGACAGGAAAGTAAAGGCTCATAAAAGCAGCCTAATCGACTGTTTTGTCTAGAAATATATTTCGTTCAGTCCAACATTTAAGATTTTAAGGGTCTAAAGGTCCTCAAAGGTTATTTATGGACCAAGTGATTGACTGAATAATGCAGAAACTGAAAAAAAAAAAAAACCTTTAAAAAGACTTTTTATGGACCAAATGACACCCTGATGAATGAAAAGTGATGTAAAGGTTGACAGGCTAAGCCCTGATGTGTGTGTGTGTGTGTGTGACTGACCGTCTGTCGTCGTCTGTAGGTGAAGTTCTTCCACAGCAGCAGACCCAGCTGTGTAGTGACAGACATTCCTGCTGCCGCCGTCGCTGCTCCGCCTGAATAATCGTCAGCAGCTGCTCGCTCTGCATTAAAGCACAAAACAACACTGAGCTCAAAGGTGCAGGGGTCAAAGGTCACATCAGATACTGAAGCTGCTGATCTCAGTCCAAGTTATCAGCTGAAACACAGTCAGCAACTGTCCCAGTGTTTCCCATCAGAGTCATCCTCACAGGCTTCCCTCTTCATTCTTAGCGAGAGCATTTGGAAATAAAACAGGAAATATTTCACAAATAAAACACGAAAAATCTTATCAAACATTTTTAAATTATCTGAGGATTTTAATCAGAGACCTGACATTAGTATTTTTTAAGGTGATTCGAATCCTGACCAGGGAACCTTTGGAGCAAACTGCGCATCTGCCATCACATCTTTACAAACACATCAAACTGTGGGCGTCTCCTGGATGATCTCAGGAGAACATCGCAACCCGTTTCAGATCCAGGTATCCTTCTGGAGTCAGGATTTCATCTCCTTAGAATTATTTATAGTGTAGATGATTCTAAGAAAATCTCCTTTTTTACCCTCTCAGCTCTCTCGTTTTCCTCTCGGGTTTACTCCACCCTCTCATCCAGATTCGGTCACTTCTGGCTATGAATCCAACGTTCAGGATTTAAAAATACACACCTGAGGGTCTCTCACACCACAAACTCCAAACTAAGGTTCACGTTTTGGTTTCATGCACTCTGGTTTGCTTTAGCTTGTAATCACGCAACAGCACAAAAACAACTTCACCTCGCATACCTCCACCCTGCCATCATCACCTGCATGGGCTGGGTCTCGCTTTGAACCGTGATGACTACTGCCACTCGATTATGACTTTATTAAACAGAGAGCACATCCATCGTGTTGCCTGCCTGTAAGCGTTACTTTATCCCACTTTGTATAACATCAAACCATCATTCAGTAAAAACTTGATCCCTTCCTCGTATTTTGACTTTTTTTCAGGTCTGGATCTGCAAACAGCCTCCCACACACTAATTAGCAGAAAAGGTAGAGAACTCAAGGAAGGTCTAATACCGAGAAGCTGCAAATAAATACGTTTCTGCATCTTCAAACACATGCCAAGTGATTTTGTTTCTCTTTGTGGGTTTTTTGCCATAACTGCAATTGGTCTGAAAGTCTGAACCAAGCAAAACACTCCTGCACGCTAATAACAATCTGAGCACCTGTGATTTAAATCCAGCGTGTAAGCACTCAAACGCCTCAAAGTGCACGTGAAAATCTACACCATAAAGCTTGAAACAAAAGCTTTATCTCTTCCTTTACTGCGGCATGAATACGCACTTAGATACGATATGTGGTGTTTAAGGTCAGACATTTCAATAAATAAGAGATGTCAACTAAAGCTCCAGTCAGCAATATTCACCCATGTGACGTCAGCCCCTGTTTCTGAGAACTTCTCGTGGGCTACTGGTGGTTTTCTTTACAAAAAAGCAGAACACACACAATGTAAGGCAACACGCAGATGCAATGCTCTCTAGTTCTGTATTTTATTTTGTATTGATTTTAATCATTCACCTCCCACATACTGGTGTGGACACCGAGAGCTGCAGAGCCTGTGGATGTCCACGCCGAGCCCCACCCTCACCGTCTGATAACAAACTTCATGTCACCCTGCAGACTCTCGGATGCAGAAACAGTAAAACTTGATAAGAAAATAAGAAAGCGAGCTGGTTTTACACGCGCGCTACATTAACCTGAGAGTGGGCCACAGGTGTCGCTCTTTAACCTGCAGGTCTCGGGTTTAAAGTCTGGGTGGTGTGAGAGGTCATCATGCGTCCTGTCGCCAGGTTTAGGCAGCTCAGGTGTTACTCGTGGTGTTAATGAGATTCAGGACCCTAAGAAGGGGACCAGGAATTAGGGTCTAGGTGACTCTCACAGTCTGTTTTAATGGGTAATAACCCTTACAGTCAAAAACGCCCAGAATCCATCCCTGTGTATAGCAGAAACCCCGACAATGACTTTTCTTCATCTTTTAATTTTTTTAATTTGAATTATATTTCGAGGAAGATCCTTTTGAAGGAATTTTAGTTATTATTCACCTCTGGCTCTAGTGTGTCTTTATCCTGTCTTCCTCCCCTCACCGCCAACCGGTCGCAGCAGATGGATGCCCCTACCCAAGCCTGAAAAGGGAGTTTTTCGTTGCGTCTTGTCTCATCACAAAGCAGGCACTAAAGATGGAGTCTAAAACGAATCGATGTACGCTCTCTGGACATCTACCTGCTGCATCAACGCAGGGATCAGCTGGACGTCAACTGGGAGCTGCAGCTTTCAGGCATGATTAATCTGATCTGAGCAAACACATGTGAAGAGCTGCAGTGCATGCTTAAGAAGTGATGAGTGCTGAGCGCTTAAGCTGGAACTGATCTTCTCCTATCACCGCTGGCATTTATATTCATGCCTATCACCTGCATGTTAGGATCACGTCTTTAATCTAAACTGCTGAGCTCGATTTCTTCTCTTTCTTTTGTGCTGTGCAAATTATCGGCTGTGTTGTTTAAGTTTCTTCCGTCCTTTGCCATCGGGGCAGCTCCTCAGGCACGTCTTTGAAATAAGACTTAGCGTTACTTATCCTGGGCGTAGTCTTTAGTTTTGAAAGTTACAACTAATCTGCCTTAATCTTTGAGCAAAGTCGAGAATAGTCTGAGCCGCCCGTGGTTTTAAATAAAGTTTTCACTGATCTGAAAGTAGTTTAAGCAGCAGTGGCCTGACTGATCAATGTGATTGGGCAAAAAGGAAGGAGACCACATGGACACACACACACACCTTTACTTACACTGATCAATGAGCTGCAGCTCCGCCTCTAACACACACACACACACACTTGTTTCTTGTGGTGTGCCCATGATTAAATCAGAAGGTCAGAAACGGCCTACGGCACAACAGCTGCTTCATCTATAGAAAACTTTATCGATAAAGCTCGATCAGGTAAATCTGCAACTCCACATTTCATCTCTAAAACGCCACACTGTCATCGTCAAAGTCTGAACGAATCAATGCAGTTACTGATTAACCCTTGTGTTGTCCTCGGGATTCCCATATACTTGTTTGCCATTCACCTAGGGGTCATTTTTGACCCGAGGACAACACAAGGGTTAAGGGAAATGATTAGAATCCAATCATCAGTGATAACACTCCCAGACTGAGGATGTAATGTCTGTGGGTTCTAATAGACAGCGTGACACACACACACACACTGAGGAAATATGACAATACTGCAGCCTGACTTGGCATCATCTACAACACATAAAAACTGAGCTTGTCTTCACAGACTTTCTAAAAGCAGATTCTGCTGCTGGTTTCAGCTCATCAGGTCTGGATTTTACTCCCCTGGGACTCTGAAGGAGGCTGTGTGGCGTAAAAAAAAAGGTGAGTAAATATGAACATTTCACACACACTCACATGTGGAGGTTCAGGAATAAACATTTCCGGGCAGATAAAACATGTCAGAAGCTTTGATCTGCAGTTCGATGCCGCTTTAGGAGTTTGATTCATAAAACCTCAACTACGGGCTGCTGCAGCGTCCCCAGCGGTACGATCACAAACTGCACATTCTGCTTCTCAACTCGCTTTAAAACTTTATTAAAAATCCAAATAACCCCTGCTAAATGTATTAAAATGCACTTTGAAAGCAAGAGTTTATTCTGTTTTTTAAAGAGTTTAAAGGTTTGACGTAAACCGGGTTCACACCCCGATGTCCTCCTCCTCTTTACTGTCTCACTTTTTGTTCTTTGGAGTTTATTTTTGAGCCTCTTCTGTGCTTTTTATTCAGTCCGAGAACCTAAAGCGAACTTTTCCCTTTCCCCCTGAGAAAAAAAAAAAGGTGAAGCGTTTAAACCGAGTCCTGTGTTCCCGCTGTACCGCAGTTAAACCGGATTAAAGAGCAGAAGCAGAGGGGAGAACATGAAAGAGGAGGACAGGAGGAGAGAAGCGAAGTGATCTCACCTGTGTGGCTAGCAGTCAGTTGCTCGGTCCGGGACTCCCTGTCTTCTCCTCTGCCTTCACTCAGCAGCATCTGCTCCTCACGGAGCAACAGCCGCCGGACAAAACTCACCGGAGTAAAGCCTCAATAGTCACAACACACTTCCGCCTAGCACCTTCAAAATAAAACCCGACCGCCATGGAGGAAATGAACTACAAGAATGTTCAAGGTTCAAGGTTCTTTATTCGTCACATGCATAGTTATACAAGTATAACAAACAGTGAAATGAAACCTGACACGTTCCTCTACTTGTGCAAAAGGGGGGGGAGAACATTATATATAATATATACATTAAGTGAATGTGCAGCAGCAGCATGTAGCAAGCAGGTGAATTCTGTACATTAAGTGAATTAAATAAGAATAGACAATCTGAACATTTTACAAAATAGACAATATTTAAAATTAAAGGAATTCGAAATGTACATTGTGCCGGTGGGTTTAGAGTGTCTAGAAGAGAGTCCTGTCTCAGTCACTTATGGATGATGTGAGAGGGCGTGTGTGTGTGTGTGTGGGGGGGGGGGGCTTGGGGATAGAAGCTCCTCTTGAGTCTCTCTGTCCTTGCCCGGATGCCAGGATGGGACGGGTCCTTCAGTATCTGCGCTGCTCTAGTCCGGCATCTCCTGTTGTAGGTGTCCTGAAGCGAGGGGAGATCAATCCTGCAGCATCGCTCTGCTGTACGGATCACTCTCTGAAGAGCTGTTTGGTCCTTAACACAGCTGTTCTCAAACCAGGATGTGATGTTCTGTGTGAGGATGCTCTCCACAGCGCCTGTATAGAAAATCCTGAGGATCTTTGGAGAGACCCTGGACTTCCTCAGTTGTTGTAGGTGATACAGGCGCTGCCTAGCCTTTTTGGTCTGGACCTGAATGTGGGCAGACCATGTCAGGTCTGAGGAGATGTGGACACCGAGATACTTGAAGGACTGCACCCTCTCCACTGGAGCTCCATTGATGATGATGGGCTTGTAGTCTCTGTAATGACTCCTTCTGAAGTCCACCACCAGCTCCTTGGTCTTGCCAACGTTCAGCTGGAGGTGGTTGTCCTGGCACCACGATGCCAGATTCTTCACTTCATCCATGTAGGCCGCCTCATCGTTGTTGGAGATGGCACCCAACACCACTGCGTCGTCAGCAAACTTCACAATGGTGTTGGAGCCGTGGGTGGCCACACAGTCTGAAGTGTAGAGGGAGTAGAGCAGTGGCGAGAGGACACATCCCTGAGGTGCTCCTGTGTTGATAGTGATGCTGTTAGAGACGCATCTACCCACCCTCACCACCTGAGTTCTGCCAGTGAGGAAGTCCAACACCCGTACTGGTGGAAGTTTTACAAACCGGTGTGTGATTTTGTACTTGTTTATGTTTTGGAAATAATTAATGAAAAATTTATTCAACCAGGATAACAACAAAAAACACAAAACAAGCAAATGTCAAAGCTGAGCAACCCTAAAACAACAGAAAAGTCCGTGAAAGCAGTCATTGATGTAATTGCCTCCAGATCTAATCAAAGCAAATCTACTTAAATTCATCTACATAGACCGGATCTTTCAGGTTTATTGATTTTTGCTGCTGACTTCAGGTGGAGGGTAGTGAGCATGTCAGTGCTCTTTATCCAGCTGCACTACATTTTAAAGAGCACATTTTAAGGGTGCCTTTTTTAAATATTTATTTTATCACATTCTATTTTTAGATAATATATTTTAAATATTGTATATTGTGTATCATATTTTATATAATATTTAACATATTTATTCTTTAAAAGTGACAATTTATTCGTGTATTTTAAAGTGAAACAATATTTATATTTCAATTTCATTTCTGCTTTTTACCAGAGATATTTTGTGGGGGTTTTTACCCTGTCATAAGGAACTAATAAAATTAATTAAATAATAAATTTTTAGTGTGGACCAATAGGTAATAAGCTAACAAATAGGCTACCTGATTTAAATTTATGAAATATAATACCTTTATTTTATTTTATAAGATTTTATGCAACCTTATTAATTAAGGAAAAAAAATAAGACTCTTGATATTGTATGACTGCAGTACAATTATAAGTTAAGTAAATTGGTAACAACCGGTCAAGTACAGGCAAAGAATAAAAATAAAAGACAGAAACAACCAAAATATAAAAACTTTAGTATTATAAAATAACTTTCTATTAGTTCTGTGAGTATTTTGTTCAAGACGTGCTTTTGTTTTAACAGGTCCGATGCAAATTTAAAAATTTAAAGTTAAACCTGTTAAAAAGCGTGAAAAGAAAATCGTTTTTATATCGCTTTTATATTTTATATTGCTTTTATATGCTTTTATTGTGGTAGCAACGCTTCCGGTCATTCTGAGAGTCCATTGATGGAGCGCTCACTTTGCGGGGTTTCTATCGGTCACCAGCAGCTGGATTCACTGTTTCACAATAAGAGAGTTTCCGCTGTGATTCATGTGAAATGAGAACACTGAAGACGCAACGTACTAGATCTTTATTTATTTAGTGATCTTTAACCTGACATACACGTTGCTTACTCCATTTTGTAGTTTCTTTATTTTGTTATCTTGTTTGTTTGTTTTTTAAGTCTGGAACTGTGTGAATGTATTCACTGATTAGAGCTCACTGATTGCTGAAACATTTATTCTGTCACTAAGTTGATGTTAGTTTTACTGACCCAGCCTCACTGAAGTACCTAAGGGGTATTTAGAATTTTAATTCATTACACGTTAATGTGGTTTGCCCTTTTAATGTATTTTAAGTTGCTTGCCCATTTTACTTGGTATTTATTTTGTTTTACTACATTTTACACTAAGTAGTGATAAGGTGGTGATCCATGGAGGGTGTCTGGCCTCTCTGGGAGAGATGAGGAGGAAGGTAGGGGGTTGGTCATATTGGAGAAACTCAGAGCAGAACTGCTAGTCCTCGACAACAAAGGGAGCCAGCTGAGGTGGTCCAAGGACCTGACTAGACACATTAAATTGATGGATGACTCACTGGTAGGACGTACTCAGAAAATAAAATGAATCTCAGACAATAAAAGAAATCCTGATATTCTCAAGCAGGATTCTAGATTTCTTTAGATAATTCAGGAAAATGTTTATTTTTAACTTTATAGTTTCTATTAATCAAAAATGAAACTCAACTTATCAAGATTCTGCTGATGCACTGTTGGCAAAAACTGACAACTTTCACAATGCAATCACAGCATTGTAGGATGGTGAAAGATATACTCTTCCTCAATTCCTGTGAGTACATCTTTGACCATCTTATAATGCTGTGATTGCAACCATTCCCCAACTCTCTGTGAATGGTACTTAAATGTTTGCAAATGTATTGTTTATAAGTTTGGGCAAGCCTGCTGAGACCGAAGAAGTTACCTGGATGACACATTTCTCCCACAGAATCAACTTTTTGTGATTTGATTTTCTTACCTGGATGATTAACAATGAATCAGAATGTTCCAAATACTAAACCACAAACTAGTAAAACGCTCACACAAACTATATGACTTTTGTATAAGTAGGTGAGAGTGGAGCCATTTCATTGGTGTTTGTACAGTGACATCACAGCTTGATTGCTGACCCAGAGGCCTGGCTCCAGATGATCACACAGCTGGATACGTGCGATATAATCATGCATCTGAGCTGTTGTGCCACAGAAACACAATCCCTTCAACTGTCACCCTAAAAATCTTCTGCCGTATACACTCAGTGTTCACACAGACCTGTCACAGAGAAAGAGCTGCCCCTCAGAGTTATTATTTTTGAAAAATCTCTTTAATGTACAGAGAATTTAAAAAACTTTAGCGTCTATTAGGTATTTGGCACTAATATTCACTGATATGATGATGTACAGACTTTACTGACTTTAATAAAAGCGGACATTGTCCCTCAGGACTTCCAGGCAATACTTGGCACAGATATACTATACAGGTATACTATGCCGGCCACTCTGCATTTTCAGGAGCTTCCTTGTCTTGATGTCAGTGGCTTCTATCTCCTCCTTTGAGCAGCTTATTATCCCAGCAAGGTACCTGATCACCGGTAGGGTGTAGGTTTTGATTGTCCTGATCTTGTTCTTCCCATTCAGCTGACTTTTCAGGACTTGCCTGACCCTCTGCAGGTATTTTGTGGTTGCAGCTTTCCTTGCCTATTCATGGTTCCAATTTGCTTGTGGGATTCCAAGGTGCTTGTAGCTGTCCCTGATATTGGCGATACTGCCTTCTGGTAGTGCGATACCCTCAGGTCTGACTACCTTAACTCTATTGGTTACCATCCGACTACACTTCTTCAGTCCGAATGACATTCCAGTCTCATTGCTGTATATCCTTGTGGTGTGGATTAGCGAATTGAAGTCTCGTTCACTCCTCGCATACAGCTTGATGTCATCCATGTAGAGGAGGTGGCTGATGCTCAATTCCATCTGTATCTGGTGTCACAGGACTCAAGCTCCGGGGACTCGGGGTCCGTGAGCAGCGTGGACTACTGTTATAATTATTGCTGTTATTTTGTGATGTGTGTGTTGTCTGCACTGCTGCTGTTCTTGCGATTCCCCACCCTTGTATGTATAGGCAAGTGGGTGTGTCTGTGAGTGTGGCTGAGTACTGGGTTTCAGGTAGGCCTGCTGGGCGTATCCTGTCTAGAGGATGGCCACACCTGAAGCAGATGATCACACACACCTGAAGCTAATGAAGTGACGTTGGGGAGCTTCTTAAGGCTGTGGCTGAGCGCTCCTTGGCATGGGATTGTTGTGTGAGACTCCACGTTAGTGGCGCTAAATGTCAAGTCCAGCGAGTGCATGCCTGCGGTGGTCGAGTGTCCTGACAAGTTGCCTCTTTGTTATTTTCTCCAGGAAGGAGCAGGGAAGACAAGAGCAGCGAGCACGGGGTGTGGGGACACACAGGAGCGGAAGAGCACGGACTTGTGGGTGAAGACACGACACGGAAGTCAAGGGGAAAACACGGGGATCTATTCTGTGAACTATTTGCACCACTGTAAATAAACGCACTACCTTCATCATTAAGTCCTGCATCTTGGGTCCTCATTCCTCTCATCCCCACGGTCTGCCACACAGACAGTGACATCTGGTATCCGTAGCCAGTCTTTTCAATAATCTCATTGAGGGGTTCTTGCCTATGTAGAAGAGCAGTGGGCACAGGACATCTCCTTGGTAGATTCCGCAGTTAATGGTGATTTTTGCTATTGGCTTGAAGTTAGCCTCTAGTGTTGTTTTCCACATTCCCGCTGATTTCTGTTTTGGGTGCTTAACTACATGTTATTAGGATACACTCATGTGAAAAAGAAGGTTTTCACTGGAAAGAGTAGAGTCCTGTGAAAATTGTATGTACATTCGTGTTTCTTTCAGTACCTCCTTTGTTTCTGCGTTTATACCTTGGTCCCTTCTGTTTCCTGGTCTCTTTCATTTCAGGTATTAGTAGTTATGTTCTATTGTTTGGCTATTTCCTGTTTTATTTTAAAGTTATTCCCTGATTGTGTTCACCTATATGTTCAGTTAAATAACTGAACTAATATAAAGACATTCATACAGATATTTGTGTTCTCATTTTTGCTTAGCTTTTATCCATTCAATAATATTTTTTAAATGTATTTTCCTCTAAGCTGCTCTATTTGACATCCCTTTTATGAGATTTTCATGATTTTCCCTGCACCACCCATTCTGTGTTGTCACTGTGTATTGTGCATATTTTTCTGTATACTTGTTGTCTGGAAAACACCTTGAGTAAACTCCTGATTGTGTGTGTAACAGAAATAAATGACCTGAATTCAAGTCTGGGCCACAGAAGACCACTGCTGTACCTGAGCTCTTTTGTGGGTAATTACAAAAGGGTACTTATCGCCATGACAGCACAGCTGCACAAATGACAACCAGCTGTGAGAGTTTACTTCCAGCTGCTGCCCCCAGGAAGCATTAAAAGATGTTTGTTTGAACTTTAGCAGACATTAAAGCACACTTTTAATAGATTTTAGCTGACATAAGATTTCAGAAAGCCTGTAATAACCTGGTTGTCTATAACTGTGAAATAAAGTAAAAGCTTGGAAAGTTTAAATTTGTTGTCTTGTTGCGTTTTTCCCGACGATGATGAAGCATCTGCTGTGTCACACTGCCCTCTGCTGGACCAGAGTGAAACTGCACCCATCACATCAGTTATAAATACGCAAAGTTTCTTTGTTGAACATGTTGGATGATCCTGTTAATAAACTTCTGTTCAATTCAGTAAAAGTTTATTTATACAGTACCAAATCACAACAGCAGTTGCCTCAATGTGCTTTCTATTTTAAGGTAAAGACCCTATAGTAATACAAAGAAACAGAGAAAAACACAACAATCATATGTCCCCATATAAGCAAGCACTTTGGTGAAAGTGGGAAGGAAAAACTCCCTTTCAATAGGAAAAAGCCTCAAGCAGAACCAATCTCAGGGAAGGGCGGCCATCTGCTCCCCGACTGGTAGGGGTGAAGGGAGGATGCTGTGGAAGAGAGCCAGAGATTAATAATAAGTAATGATTAAATGCAGAGAGGTGTATAAACACATATGAGTGAAGAAGAAACACTCAGTGGATCATGGGAATCCATCAGCAGTCTACACCTATTGCAGCATAACTAAGGGAGGATTCAGGGTCACCTGACCCAGCCCTAACTATATGCTTTAGCAAAAAGGAAAATTTGAAGCCTAATCTTAAAAGTAGAGATAGTGTCTGTCTCCTGAATCCAAACCGGAAGCTGGTTCCATAGAGGAGGGGCCTGAAAACCGAAGGCTCTCCCTCCCATTCTACTTTTAAACACTGTACTGTTTCTGTACTGTGATGAGCTTTGAAACCCAACTGAAACTCTTCAAATAAGCACGATAACAACAACATTTAATAACAGTGCTAATCTTGTGGATAAATACCAAGTCTAGCCAATACCAAGAACTATTATTATTTCCCTACTCAAGAAATTTTATACAATTTCTTGTTTAATAAAGCTGCAGCCTGTGCAGACTTAATTCCAGACTGTTAAGCATGCCTCGTGGACATGCTCATGGACCTCATGGAACTCAAACAGCAATCAAATGATTACTTTTTTATTTTTTTTATTTTTTGTTTTTTTGTATTCTGAATTACATTTACCAATAAAGTGTGAAAGTCTGAAATAAAAACAAAAAAACAATAAATCACTTACAAACAAAAAGTCTTCCTCATACCACTCTTGGATATTCGTTTCCCAACAGCTGTAATAACATTTTTAGTGCTTAAAAATGAAAAGAAAGCATAATTTTTCAAATCCAGAATTTCAATCTGCTGAAACTTTACAAAGGTACAATGCTCAGTGTCTCTGTGGTTTAATAAGATCAGCCATTCTCTCTGAGGCAATACCCAAGTGTTCTCAAGCAAGTGGCAAAAAGCTCATTATGATCCCTTCTTCCACTCCGGGGCCAGGTCGCGGGGCAGCAGCCTAAGCAGAGAAGCCCAGACTTCCCTCTCCCCGGCCACCTCCTCCAGCTTGCAGGGCCAGCTGAGAGATATAATCTCTCCAGCTTGTCCCGGGCCAACCCTGGGTCCCCCTCCCTGATTCTATATGATTCAATATGTATTAACTAATGGAGTTTTTTCCCTTTTGTTTGTTTATTGTTATTTTCTTTCTTTGTTTGATTTTGAAAGTAAAACCAGAATAAATGTAAATGAAATGCAAACATGGCCTATTAGCAGCTCTTTTATTCTGCTTGGATTTTATGACTAAGGTTGTTTCATCTTGTCAGACCATGTTATTCCTCCTTTCCCTTGATAAATGCATTAAACACAGAAGTGGCTGAAGTGGACTGATGAATTTACAGCCTGTAAAAGCCCCAAACAAACATCTGAACACTGCTGTGTCTCCATCAGCGTCGGACTGGACACCGGCAGCTAGCACATTGGAAACATTATGGATGAACCCGTGTCTGACTTCACAGGAACTTTGGTTGGTATAAAAAGATCAATCAACTCGACACAACTCAAATCCTCCAAACAGACCCAAGAAGTCAAAGGGCACCTCATTATGTCAGTCTGTTTGTTTTAGAGAAGATAACAAAGGAAACTGCAAGTTTTACATTGTCTACTTTTTCCATTTCCAATAACACAATCTTTTTTTCGTTTTGAAATCAGAGACCAAAAATTGCACAGAGTTGAATATTTATAGTGTTTCTTTGTGAACATTTTACACAAGTATGTCATCTTTGCAAGAGTTGCTTTGCTTCAAACTAATTCGTAATTTATTTTGTAATCTTTGGTTCTTCTGTATTCCTGCCATCTTAAGGAGGCAGACTAAGAAAGGGAGCAAACCTTTATTGCCCCAGCTCCATCACCATCACCTGCTCGCAATCTGTTAAGAACTCTCCAGTATATAAACTCCTCTGTGTGTCTTTGGTCCTTTGCAGTGTTTTCTTGTTCTCACCAGTTAAGCCTTCCAGAAATTTCTTTGGTCTTGTTTGTTTCCTTCCTCGTGTTTCTGCCTGTCTTTGGATTTTTGCCTCTTCCTGACAGATTTGTTTGGTCACGATTGCTTCCTGCCTGATTCAAATGTGATTTTGAGAGAAGTTAAATATTTCTGCTGAACATTGCTGCCTGTGAACTCTTTAAATGAACACACACAGTCATGACGCCCTCTGAAGGAATGGAAACATGACTGTGTGCGTTAATTTGAGACTTTAATGAATCTTAATGATTTATGTATGTATATGAGGTTCAACTGCTTTATGTGCCCGAAATGTGACCACGTGAAAAGTTTAATCTCCCATAACAAGAAGAACGCAGGAAAACACATGCCCACACCCCCCCCAGTGTTCAGCCTGGTACAACAGTAAACAATAAGACAAAAGCTCTCTGTCCTCTGCAGCCTGATCAGACCTACATCACTGCCGTCCTCAGTCTGACAGCAGCACCAGGACTCTGCGGAACCCTCCGGGACCCTCCAGGACTCCCACAGGAATATGGACCCCAAGCGCCTCTCCTCAAGCTCTCAGCAACAGGTTCGACTCAGGCAAAAGGTAAAAGATCTGCTGCTCTTCACACAGCAAACGTGATTATTTTACATGAACACACACACTCAAAAAATAAAAGCAACGCAAAAATGAACAAAACAATAAAAAAGTGGGTTTGGTTTCACTCAATGACTCAGCGAGAATCTGATTATTATTTACAGGAAAATTAGTGGGAGAAAAAAAGTAAACTTACCTCCAAAGTACTACAAAAATACAACAACAGTATGATAACAAAGCACTGACTGGACAATGAATACAGGAGTTTCTAAACTGACTGCAGTACCTTTATTGAGGAGTTAAAGTGCGATTTGGAAGGTGAGGGAACCCTTACACTTTGTTTCATGAGCTTTGTGTACAGGCTGTGATTTGCTAACCCTGCTGCTACTCCAATATTCACCGTCCTTTGTGGAGAATTAAACTTAACAAGATGAAAGCAGAGAGCTTCATGGCTCAACAATACAAAGCAAGTATTTTTTTAAAAAGCACTTTAACCCCTGATTTTAATCATCAGAAACAATTTGTTGTTGAGGGATGACCTGAGGAGGTAGGGAAGCTTTCACTGCAGCAAATGTATGAGTAAAATGCAGCAAAAGAAAACAACTGCATTTAAACACAAAGTGCGGAAATTGACTTATTTCAGCCTATGAGGGGCTACAGGAAGTTAGCAGAGTGAGTGCAGCTTTAAAGACAAATACAAAAGTGAAGGAAACTTTGCAAAATCAGTGTAACACTGAATGAAAATCAGCATCCTCACTGTCTCACACTTACAGTCACATCAGCACTAAAACAGTTTAAGGAGGGGCACACAGCCTCCTGCAGAAGCTGCTGTCATGAAGACCAAATCCTTTACTTCATGGCAATCAGAGAGAGTACGAAATAAACTTTCGTTTTTAGTCTTTGGGCGGGATGCCATGACAGCCTATAAAAATGCTAAAAAAAAAGGTGATCACAGCTGAAGGCACGCCCACGTTAACAGGTGGTTTAATGAATGCCTCAAAGGAAAAACTGAGAATTTCTTTAAACATTCAGATCAGATTTCAACTGAAGGAAAATCCTCCTTTAAATTTATACCAGCAGTAGCAGGTCAGCTCTCAGATAAAAGTTCAAACACTCAAGCTTGACATGATGAAAGTTGAATCTACAGTTTAGCTGTGGTTGTAGAAGTGACACAAACTTGAAGAAGTCCTTTCTCAGAAATCTAATATCTAGTGTGAGAATGTGGTGGGTGAAGAATTCAAATGCAGGACACAATCAGACCAAAAGTGAGTCATTTATTTGGCTGTTTGAACAAAAGGTAAACAAAAACCAGAAAGAAACCAGCATCCACAACGGGCACAAGGAGCAAAAAAATTAACTTGAGGAATACAGGAGCACAAAAGAAGACAAGGTTGCAGGACACAGCACAGGGGAAAGCAGTTAATAGCAAATGAGAATAAGGGAAATGATTGTGTTAGTGCAGAATACAAATAGTACAGCCTGCAATAAATAAACAATATAGTTACAGTAAAAGTGCCACAGGTGCATAGTATGATGTGCAAAATTTATGTACACAATAGTGATTAAAACAAACAAATAAAATACAAACATTAAATTAGGTTAAGTTAGACAAGTTAAACAACATGGCTCTGTCTGTATTTATAACAGTTCCATCCTTTCTTAATCTATGACAGATACTCTAAAATATTTTGACATCATGCATTATGATTTTCAATCATTTTATGAAAAAAAAAAACCCCAAACAAACCCGCAGTTCTGCCATCATAGTTTTCTCAGAAGGGACGGTATGCCTGAAACTGCACCTGGCTCTGAAAGCTACCAACTGTTCATCCTCACAGAGATCAGAACCAGGGAGACAGGCCCAGCTACAAATATTGTTCAAATATTCCTGAAAGGTTTGTTCACCATCTGCTCTGGCTGCTCGATTGTCAAACTGCACGTACTTCAGGATATCTTCGAGTCTTCTTCTAGATCTGTCTCTTCGAAATATCAGAATGTAGCCATTAGAAGTCAAAAATCAGAACAAAATCTGTATAGTGCTAAAAATATTTCCACACAACTTTCTGTTTCCCTTTCCTTTCCACACCAATGGAACAGTTTCTATTAATAGCTATGAAAAGTTGCTAAAGTAGAATTATGACTAATTCATGGTAGGAAACATTTCTATAATTGAAAATACCGCAGCAGCTGCATGGCTTCATAAATGAGCCAACATAGTCTCTTGGAGGTATATGAACGTAGTGATGCAAAGTTCAAACGCCAGCCTTTTTTCTTTCTTAGCTATGACAGTGATGTGTCCAGCATGTGGAAGAAAGCGCATGTTGCTGTATGATGGTGTGTTGTGTATGTGGTGACTGGTGGAGAATGTCAACAGTGCACTGAGTGTTCGCATGGACGTGAAACAAAGATGTCACTTCTTTAAATGTTGCAGGAGCTCTGCGTGACAGTCTGTCGGTGGAGGTCAGAGGTCAAACTGCTTTCTTTAAAAGCTTTATCAAAATCAGCAGGTTTACAGTGACAGACACAGTGGCTTTCTTCAGCATCAACAGCAAATGCACACTGAGGAAGAGGAGGGAAATGAAAGTACATAAATACATACATGCAGGGGAGCTGACAACACCAGAGCAGCTTCTTCTGCAGCACAGGTCAAACTTATCATCCCGACAGTGAAAACATCAAAAGGATAAACAGTATTTGTAAGTGAGGAAGCTTACTGAAAATTAATCTTCAGCTCCTCTTATTTTGGTTGCCACAGATGATCATTTGCCTCCATCTCCACAACAACCCTCTGTATGTCCTCCTTCACTATATCCATGAACCTCCTCTAACGTCTTTCTCTTTCCTCCTGCCAGCCAGCTCCACCTTCATCATCATTTGTCCAGTACATTCACTCTCCCTCCTCTGCACATGTGCAAATCATCTCAGCCTCACGTTTCTGACTGAGCTATCCCCCTGACAGACTCATTTTTAATCCTGCATCCTGTTTACTTCCAATGGAAATCTGAGCATCTTCAGTACTGCCACCTCCAGCTCTTGTGTGATTCATATTATGTTATATCATGTTACAAAAAACAATAAAAAATACAGTCAATAAAATAATCAAAGCAAATACACTGCTCAGTGCTTGGCACACTGAATTTAAATTGAATTAATTTTGCATCCATCTCTCTTCTGTAGTGTAGAATGGCAAGTGAATAAAAGTATTGATCCATTAATTTTCATATCAGACAATGCTCCATTATCCTTGCAACACATCACTGATTGTACTCCTAACTAATCTAGATTAAATACATTATATAATAATAAAATATTCTATTGAAAAATAAAGCTTCAAAATAAATAGGGTAGAGTACGACGTACACTATTAGTATTCAAACTATTATGTTAAATAAGCCCACACCTCCGATGGGTTTATGCTTTTATTGAACCTTTCATAGCAGATATCAATCAGGTTTGCAGAAATGTATAATTGCGGGATTTTGGGGGAGAAACTGAGGTTTAATTCTTTATTTATTGCATAGATTGTTGCATAACTTTGGGGTATTTCACTCTGTTTGAGAAAACTGTTGATGATTACTTAAAAGATGTGACTGTTTAGAGTGTTTTGTGTTACTTTCTAGTGTAGATTAGCTCTACAGGGCAAACAGCGGCATCTTGCCTTTAGAATGGATTTAGTGGTCAAAGCGGGTACTGCAGCTGCAGGTCAAAAACGGCTTTGTTGTTCTGCTCCGCTCACGGCGCGGGCACAAGCGCAAGCGCAATGAGATGAATGGCCGCAGCACCTGACGGCCCACCAGGAAGTGTGGCGGACAAATCCTCGGCCGTTAATCCCCGCTCGGTTAGGTACCCGGAGTAGCCTCCGACAAGTAGAATGCTCAGCGGGTCGGAGCGTTCTGTCTGACCGTCGGGACCGTCTCCGCTCCGGGTTCGGCCTCCGGGATCACGCGGGGCTGGTCGTCTCCTCCTCGCCCCCCACCCCCCCGCCTGTCGGGCTCCAGACCCCGCTGCTGCTGAGCTGAAGCTCTGTGAAGCTCCGTGAAGCTCCGGGCACCTCCACCCTGACTGCAATGGGATGCTGCGGTAGCACGGAGGTAAGCGCGGCCTGGTTCGGTTCGGTCCGGTTCGGCTCGGTCCGGTACCGTGCTCGTTCTTCTAAGCGTGTCCTTCAGCAGAGCGCCGGTGTGTGTTTATTTTGTGACCGTGAAAGGGAAACCGGTCCCGGGGACCAGAGCGGGCCGAGCTAGGATTAGAGCCAGCAGCTCGTTTAATCCAATTAGCTCCAGCCGGGAACAGGCGGGTAACCGCGGCCTGTGAGCGGCCCCGCTCCGCTCTCTGCGGCCGTAAACAGACACGGAGCTGGGGGATGGAACCGAGTTAGCAGGCCGGGGCAGGTGGGATAGAGGGAGGGATGGAGTTCCTGAAGGCCCCGCTGTGCTCTCACCGTGTGTGTGTGTGTGTGTGTGTGCGTGCGTGCGTGTGTGTGTGTCTTTCAGAGGACAAAGAGAGAATGGAGACCGCTGGAGGACCGGAGCTGCACAGACCTGCCCTGGTTTCTGCTCTTCACCGTCTTCTGCGTCGGCATGGTAACCACAGAAACCCTCCATCAGCACCCACATCACTCACAGTACTACAGTAATGCTACAGTAATAAAAGACACAATACTACGATGATAATATGGCGATAGTAACCTGGTATTCCAGTGATATTACCTCAGGAGTACATACAGTAATGTTGCCACACGACACTACAGTACTATTACTGTAATACCCTGGGTATTATACCTCTGAACTATAGTAATATTACATTAATGATATGCCTAATACTACTACAATGATAACAAAGTAAATATTACAGTAAAGATGTTCTCATAACTACAGTAATTTTAGAGTATTAATACCAACTAATAGTACAATGACAATAAGGTATTAATATCCTATTATTACAGTAATGATAACCTCAGAACTACAATATTATTGTAGAAATATTGTTCTTAGTACTACAGTGATACTACAGTAACATCCCAGTATTACAGTGATGATACCCTCGGATATACAGTATCAATACAGTAATAATAGCACACAAAACTACAGTGATACTCCGGTAATTGCAGTTAATTACAGCAATTACAGTAATGGTACCCCAGTACTACAGTAATAATACAGTAACAATACCCTCAACATTACAGTGATATTATAGCAATAAGAGTTCCAAACAATAGTAATAGTGCATTTATATTACCTCACAATAATATAGTAGTACCACAGTAATAACACTTCCTGTACTACAGTGATACTGTAGCAATAGCACCCTCCTGTATTACAGCAATTATACCACCAATGCTACAGTGATACTACAGTAGTGATACCTCATAAAACAGTCATACTATGCTAATAATGTCCACCAGCACTAGCTGCTAAGTAAAATAAAAGCACAAATTATAGTAGATTTTTGGGTAAATAAGAGCCCACTTGTGATTATGAGCATAACTCTTCTGTCTGTGTTGCTCACAAAATAATTTTATCAGTTTATGAAGGATTATGTTCAAAATCTCTAACGATAACTGCAGTAAAAGTATTTTCACTGTTAGCAATCTTGATCCCATATTAGCCATTATTTAAAAGTTACTTGCTTCGTTTATGAATATTTTCTGAGTTACAAGCGGAATAAATTTTAGTTACTGAAATAAAAACTAGACTTAATTAAAAAAATGAAATGATATTGTTACTTATTAAATTCACCTTGGATATTTTGCCCAACGTACTCTTAACGTGTTCTTTGAAGCAGGTCATATAAAAAAATAAGGTTAAAATCATCACTTCATTACAAAGACTGGAAGAACATAAACAATAATGGGTATATAGCTCATAAACGGTGAAATACAATGCTTGTCCTTCCTTCTCGAGAGACAATCGAGTGGTTTTTATTAAGGCTTTCTGTGGCTGAAGTCAAATTAATTAATAATAAAAGTAAAAGTAACACAGAGTGGCTATTTGAGTCTGAAGCAGTCTGAACAGATGTAACCAGTAAAGTGGCCGATGGCTAAAAATGAAACTATGTTTTATTTTGTTTTTTAAACTTAAATGAGCAAATTTTATTCACTGACACTAAACCAAAGATTTTAAATGAAATAAAAATACAAATTATTATGAATCTGCATCTTACTGACCGATAAGCGTTGACCCAGAAAATCAGGCGAGTGAATTTAGCATTTTCTGATGTTTATGGTTGAGAGTTGGTGCTAAAATGTGGAACAAGCCTGTTTTAGTCTAATGTTTTTCATAAAGAACGGACTCTGAGGCTTCTCTGTAACTGGGATTTGGCTGAGCAGCGTGAGAGCGCATGACGGTATAAGCAAGACGTGGGAGATGTGTGAACACTTTGAGAGAAAAAAACATGTATGAAAAGTAAAGTCGGTGAAACTTGCTTTTACAGCTTTGTCTTGTTAAGAATCGACTTGAAGAAACTGTTTGCACTGTAGTTAGAAGCCCCTTCAAACTGCTGCCTGCCTCTGTAATTTGTTTGGTGTTGTTGATGTTCTAACAGCGTTTCTGTTTGAGTTGATTTATGAGGAAAATTACTTACTGGACATGCAGCTGAATACTTTTCTGCTGCCAGAAGCACAGATACAGAAAATCTTTACCAGCTTGTGCCACAGTGACTGCATTCATTTTACATTTTAACCCCTTATTGTAGATTTTGACTTAATAAGTCTTCAGTTTTTTATATTTTATATATAGTTAGCCATTGTAACACAGTAATCGCTGACGATGGATTACTGCTGAAATGCCGCTGAGTCTTTGCCCTTTAATAAACGTGGTTAAGTAGTTTTTCTTCCTTTTCAGCTTAGTAATTACACAACTTTTGGGTTCTCTTACATCTTAAATTTCTGAGAAAAAAACTCAGAAGTAAAGAAAAGACAGCACAGATTGCTTTACTTTTCAAGGTGAAGTGGAAAGATGTTCATTTGCTGGCCCTGGTGGGTTCAACAACTCAAGCGTAAACGCTGTTAGAACATCAACAACATCTCCTGCCAGACTTATTGAGGCAAGCAGCAGTTTGAAGAGACCTGTAACTACAGCACAGCAGTGATAAAACTCATTTTTATTTGCGGCACGTCTGAAGGCAGAAGGCCAGGCTGTATGATGCGGGCAAACTCTGATTATTTAGGTGTACTATTTTTTGACTCGGCACCACGACATGTTTGGTTTTATTAAATGCCTCATTCTAACCATAGCTGTTAGACTCAGGCTTGTGAAAGTTGTGAGGTACCTGAAAAAATACAATCAGAATGAATTCTTTTCCAAACTATAACTTGATGGCTAATTGTGTGGCGCTATGTGGACCACACTGAAGCATGTTATTAAACTATATATTTCTGCCCCTTTATATAATTTTTTGGGGGGACTGAATGAATGTGCACATCTGGATTAAGATTCTTGTGGTAACAGGAAGTAGCAGCAGGAGCAGAGCAGGCAGCTGATTGGCTTTTAGAGCCTCAGGCAGAGCTCTGACTGGTCAAGAGTCGTTTGATTTTACAACTGAAGCGAGGACAGGAATAGATGCATGAAAATTTTATGAGTAGAGAATAAACAGTGAATCTGAACCTGTTCAGGTCAGAACATCTGCTATTCAGCCCTGATTTCTGTGGATTTAAACCTTTTAGATGTCATGTGGTCTTAGATTTTTCACAGTGATGTCCTGACGGGGTTTTTACTGGAACTCATCCTGAGTTTGGTCATTTTATGTGCTGCTGAGATGAGAGTCATGAAAGTTTCCATATATATTCATAGTCTGGTGCGAGTATCAGTACAGATAAAACACAACAGATTTTCCCAACCATGCAAAATCTGAAGGCCCAGATTCAAATGTATGCAGTTGATCAGATTAGATTATTGACTGAAGATAAATTAACGTGTAACTGGAGAATGTGACAGCAGTAGATGGGATACAGTGCACTGAGGGATGAGATTCAGTGAATATAGACAGCAAGAAACGCGCCTGTTGCTAAAGGTGTGTTGCACTTGCTGACTCTCTTTCTGTCCTCCAGGGCAGCATCTGCGGGTTCACCATCGTCACCGGCGGCGCCGCTCGCCTCGTCTTCGGATATGACAGCTATGGCAACACTTGCGGCCAACGAAATGAACAGATTGAAGGCGTCAGGCTGAGTGGCCTCGACCACACTGACAGGAAGTAAGTACTGAGGTTTTTACTGTTCCTCGTACAGTTAAAGTGTTGAGTTTGTTACTGTTTGACAGGAATCTGTGCATTTTGAAGTTACTTCTGACTATTTGAGAAACAAAAATGTGATATTTGAGTAAATATATACTCCTCTTAACAAAGCAATGTTTAAAAACAGGTTATCAGAGGGGAGATTTTGTGTATGAATTTTTCTGTCGGAAAAACTCGCGACTACAGGAATTCTGTAGTTTGGCTTGTCTTGGTTTATAGGTTGTATTAAGGTGTTCATCTTTACAGTTTATAAAGCTCTTTCAGTGCATAGCAGTTTCGATTATTGTGTTGATATTTTATTACACAGTGCTGTGTTTTGTGTCTAATAATTAGGATTTTATTGCATAAATATTTTTGGATTTTTTTTAAGTTAGCAGGGTCTTTTTGCAGTTTTTGTTTCATTTATTTTGTGCTCCTGGTGGTGATATATGTAAATAATTTAATTTCACTGTAATTCTTTAGTATTTTTGTTTGTATTGTGGTTGTGTTGCACGTCTGTCCTGTACAGTCTGTCTTTGTTAATTTGCAGTATTACTGAAGTAGTACTTGGGTATTTTTAGAGCATTGTGGCAGCTCATCCTGGCACTTTAATACTCGATGCGTTTGAGGTCCTGTGGGAGAGTTCACCATTGATTATGCTGACACTAGCTGAGAGCTGTGACTCATCTCACACACACACGCAGAGCTCCACCTGCTGGAGGGCGAGCAGCTGTTGGAGTTTGGAGGCGATGTCAGACCTACTTTTACACACGGTACAGATCTTTGTTAGACATCTGTCAGCTCTTTACTGTTTCAGACTGTTTGATCTCTGAGACATTCTGACTGATGTGGGATCAGATGTAGTCCTTCAGCTGATATAAACCCACGGGAACACGAGGCTGAACAGAGAGCGAGGTGATTTCAGGTGAAGTGAGCGGGATCACAGGATCACAGATTCCTGCGCCTGTAGGAGAGGAACGGCGAGGGTTTGAGTCTCTGCAGACTCTTTGTGGCTCTTTGTTTCCATTCGTTGTTGAGTCACACGTTTCTCCCACATCTACATTCCTGCATTCTGCTCAGCTTTAATCCTCCTCTGCTCAGACTCAGCTTCTATTTTTACTCAAACACTTCTGTTCATGACTCAAGTCGGGATTATCAAACTGGGCAGACTGGGCAGCACTGCCAAAATTCAGCAGTCAGTTCAAGTCTACAGTACGTGAAACAGTCAGATAGTAGCAGCACTGATACACGATGGACTGAAGAGCAGGCAGCTGATGTAGTGCTTCTGCTGGGTTTTGTATAATAATGAGGTTGATTAATAATAAAATGGATCATGAGTATAAAATTATAACTTACACTCCGTTTATCCAGTTTTTAAAGTATATTTCCTTAATGTGATTGCATTCTATTGCAGTCTCGACACACCTCTTTTAATAGAAATTAGATGTAAAATATTCCTGTTCTTAAACATTTCTGCAGTTGATATTTATTTGAATGTGATCCTTTAAAACTGATACTTTAAAACGCACTGAATAAGTAGGTCCATTCAACCCTACTGAAGGCCTTCCCTGCACTTAAAGACACTTAAAGAACTTTATCAGAAGATTTTTTGCTTTATTTATAATATTTGGTACTCTTCTAAAATCTGGAAAATTGTGCTTTTCTTTTAAAAATGCATTGTGTTCTTTATCAGCAATTCCTGAAATTAAATTTTGATAAAGTTACTGGCTTCATGTCTTCATATTTATTAGAAGATGGAGATTTTTCTGGTTTTAGAAGCACCATTTGTTAAATGGTTTAAATGCCAATCCACTGCTGACCTATTTGGTCTCACTCTTTTTTAGATTTTAAGGTCTTTGGAGGCATTTACCTGCATTATATATATATATATATATATATATATATATATATATATATATATATATATATATATATATATATATATATAGAGAGAGAGAGAGAGAGAGAGAGAGAGAGAGAGAGAGAGAGAGAGAGTCATTTTTTCTATTATAAATGTCGATGTGCTGACTTCCTGTACTTTCTGTTGCTTACAGGTTTGTTTTCTTCCTGGATCCCTGTAACATCGACATTGTTCAAAGGAAAATCAAGTCGATGGCTCTTTGTGTGTCTCTGTGTCCCACAGAGGAGCTGAAGACCTACCAGGACCTGAAGAAGTTCGCTATGGTCAATGGTGAGGGCATAAATGTCACACGACTCCTTGCACACTTGAATAGGTGTCTGGATATCCAGATATATTTTTACACGTCTGAGCTGAGGGACAAAGAGGCTTTGTTCTAGGCTTTAGAGGCAGGAGAGGGTGTTGATGGGAAATGTATTTGAATCTGTGTCTTTATTTGTTCAGCAAGGTCAAACATTTAAAGCAGGTAAAGTTTTTGAGGTATAAACAGATTATATGTCAAAGATGAAAACAGGTGAAGCTGGCCGGGGTGATGTGTTGGAGGTGAAAACTGAAAGGTGACGATTGTGCTGAGATCAAGCGTGCAGAATATAAAAAAATAAAAGCAGGTAACTTAATAAATATGAAGATAATGGAAGCAATAAAAATAGAAGGAATTAAAGTGTAAAGAAGCTGATGTGTTTGAGGTGATAGCAGGTGATGTTTTTTTAATAAGATTTATTTTCATTTTTCAATAAAAAAACCCCAAAAGCTGTTACAGAACATTTATGGCACATAGTAAATATCTGCAACTCGTTACAGTACGGTAAGTTATTGTGACTATAGGAACACACTTAGGTGTATATTCTTGTATCCATGCCATTCAAGGATAATTTCAAACATCTGAAAACCAAACACATAAAGTAATAACAATATTGGTGATTACAAGAAACAATTATGTATGTGGGACAAAAAAGAACAAAACAAAAAGTAGAGAACACATTATAGAACACACCCCCCCCATACCCTTCTATGGCTAGCAGATGATATGTTGAGGTTAAATAATATAATAAAGTTTGAAAGAAGTATGCAAAGTGTTAAAGAGGAAAGCCGATGAAGTATTGAAGCTTAAAGCAGGTGAACCATTAAAGATAGAAGTAGGTAAACAGCTGGAGGTGAAAGCAAGTCTTGAAGTCTTGTCTTGAAGTTGTGACGACGCTTAGGCACTAGATGTCCCTGTTTTGGTTTTGGTTTTGTGGTCTTGTCTGATTTGGAGAGTAATTAGCTGTGAGAGCTGGGCCCAGTGAAACACTCCCTCCTGCCTGCACTTGCATTGCTCCTTGTCCTGGATTGGATTTGAAACCAACCTTCTAAACTGGACCAGTTCAGCTGCATCATGTTTTCTTGTGTTATTTTTTGCTTTGCACACATTCTGCTGCATGCATGTGCAAGCTTTACACTTCTGACAAAGGCATTCTCTCTATTGATTTTTTTTTTAATAATCATTTTCCAGCATGCAAAGTGTTAAAGATGTAACGGGTGATCTGCTGAAGGTGAAAACATACAATGTGCTGAATCTGAAAGCAGGTGTTAAATATGAAGGGTGGGTGATGCGTTGGAGGCGAAAAGCAGGTGGAGTGCTGGAAGTGGCGGGGGATTGGAGGGTGCACTGTGTGACTCGATGTTCTCACAAAGACCGAAGTACGAACATGTTGCTGGTTTTAAAGGAAGCAGTGATGTCAGCACTTGGCCGACCGCGCGCCATCGCGTCACCGTGATGATTGAATGTCTGCAGACCGGACACACCAACAGTATACTGAACTTACAGTACAGTAACAAAGGCAGCATTAATGCGTGTCGTGTCATTGGTGCCACTCTGCTCTGCTTCTCCTCCATCATGGCTGCTCTGTGACTCAGAGCCTTCACTGTTCACTTGAGACACAAACGTGTTGAAACATGACGGCAGACCCTCGGTCAGGTGACCTCACAGCTCCTCCGGCAGTCGTTTATAAAGGATCCACTGTCACAGATTCACACAGAGGAACTAGTTTATCTGTTACACCTGAGCAGCCTGTCACAGAGGCCCAGCTCCAGCACGCTCACACTCAGTTTGTTCATACAAGCGGAATTATTCATATCTGTGTTTCAGATTAAACGTTCAAAATAAAAATCAAATCAAGTTCACAGTCAGGAATGATACAAACTGGGCATAGTAGTCAAATGACTGGGCATATTGGGGACTAGTTTCTCTTGGAGCTGTTTGCACTGGGTGGTGTTTTTTCCCCTCTTCAGCCACGCGTTCCCATGGGTTTTTTTAAAGGATTTGCACACAAGACATTTTAATGACTGTAGTCATCTGAGCTTTGCATGTTTCTTTTGTTCGAGTTCTTCCCTCATAAGAATGGTGCCTTTGGGTGGTGATTATGTATGGCAGCAAGCATGATCACTGTGGAGAGCAGAGGTAGTGATATCTTTTTGATACAAATATGTGCAATTTTCTGCAATATGTCTATGTTGCACCAATAAATAAAGCCCAAGTAACTAACTGGTTTAAAAATAGTATCATACCTCTAGAGTATATCAGTATAGTATATCCATGTACACTTCAGAGTCCATCTGTAACCAGCAGTGGCCTAGTGTCACTGGAAGCTAAACTGGTCCATGCATCACACTGTCTGGACTGCACACTGTATGGATGTGGTTTGCTTCAGATCCTGAGCTGTTCAATGCCTTCTCCACCCATTTTCCCTCCATCATTACTCTACATGTTTATTTTAGTTTTGTCTGTCTGCTGTTTCAGAGCTATAGGTTTTGCGGCTTGTGCTGAACCCACTGGAGTTGCTCTCTGAAGTTGTGTCTTTATGGTAAACTTGAGCAACAATATGTTTACCTCCTGGAAAGTGTTCTTTTTTCTTGACCATGGAAAGGATCCTATGATCATCCTCCACCGTTGTCTTCTGCGGACGTGCAGACCTTTTAGTGCTGCTGGGCCCAACATTGTGTTCGAGTTTTCTTCTGAATGTACCAAACTATCGATCTATCCTTGCCTAGTGTCACAGGTCGTGGGAACAGTGAAGGATTTGTATTGTGTTTAGGGAAGTTCAACTGGCTGCATGCTGTGGGTTCACACAAGCAGCTGCCAATTGCAGATGGACCTGGACTCATCTATCAACCTTTTAGCTGTTTAATTTATGATGAATTAATGAAACTGTGTACCACAGGTTACATTTGGCCCCTGGAAGTTGTCTATGTAGTACAGACCTATAATTCCTAAACTTTTCCTCCAGATGTCAAGGCCAGAGGGCCAACACGAGGGAATGGACTTGAATGCAGACCGCACTTGGAGTCAGGGACTGTGAGCAAAATAGACTTTTATTACAGACGTGAACTGAGGCACAAAGTGTACAGAAATGCAAGGAGCGATAGCAAGTATACCATAAACTTAGGGCAAGTGACAAAGCAAACTAGGAAGCTACTACTCAAATAATTCTTTGACACATTATGAACAGGAGTAATACTATGATGTACTAGTTCCTTGAACTGTACTATAATCACGTGAAGTATACTATGAAGCAAAGAAACAACACTATAAAAGTCACACGATTACAAAAACACTGAAACGAGTGGTTAGTAAATCACTACGTGAGCTGTGACATGGTCCGTGAGGGACCTTGGGGCTGTTGCGGACGAGGGCTGGGGACCCAACACTGGGTAACATCCAGTGCAGGACCCATGGGGTGTGGGACAGAGGGAAAGGGTGTGGCGTAATTCTCAGAGTCACTGAAACAAGGGAAACAAGTGTTAGAAGGGATGCCAGATGCGGATCCAAGGCGTAGGTTGCAAATTGTAAACAGTCTTACTTTTCACAGGCGGAGGCGAAGCATAGAAGGGTTGGTGCGGATGGGGTGTAGAGGTACTCCGATGAGTAAATCCGTTAATATCAGAGTGCTGGACAGGAAGGCAGGCAGGTGAGTGTAAGTGGAGAAGCTGTGTGCTGACCAGTGACTGAACCAAGACGGGTTATGGCAGTGAGTTTCAGCAACATCCAGAGGTTTTCTGTGAGCAGAAGGTACAAGGTCAATACAAGAATAACTATGGCAAGATACTGTCACTGTGGCGGCCTTGACTAACGAGGCTTAGCAGACGATCTGGTGGAGAGTGAATATGAGCACTGATTCCAAGAAGCCAGCAGCCCAGATTACACTCAGGTGCAGCCTGTCAGCGGTGATGCGGCGGATACGCTCAGAGTTGGAAACGCCGGCACTGTGGAAAAACCCAGCGCTCACCCCGACCATCAGCTTGGATGTGAAAACCATGAAAGTCTGCATGTTAAGATCATACTGATTCTATAACTTGAGGACTAGAATACAAATATTGTGAATATCAAAAAAACCCAAATTTAGCAGAACAGCTTATAGTTGAACAGTTGTGCCTTTTTGTACTTTTAGTGACTTGATCCCATAAGTGCATCTACTAAAAATCTTGGATGAGTATCAATATTGGTGACCTTGACCTCAAGGTTAAGGTCAAAGGTCATGTTTACTAAAAATCCTGTGAATGCAATAGGTGTATTTACACAGGAAGAATATGATATAGGCTTCTCATACTAATAACTTAACTGACAATCTCTGACACTTTGCAATTTGACAATCTTGATCCAATTCATGCATTTTTGTTTTGCAGGTTTCTCAATGACGCAGAAAGCAATATGTAGTTAAAATGGTGTCAATGTTTCAGTGTTTTGACACAGTGACATTCAAAGCTTTTTCCCAGTTTACATTCAGTGAATTTTCATAATGATAATCACGCTTCTGGATGTTCAGGCCAGGGCACAATTTGATTGCAAAAATGTTAAAAGATGTTAATGTTGTTTCAACATTACACAATAATCATAGAACAACTTTTAACCTTGTTAAAATGTAAAAGTGGGATTGTGCCACCTAAAGATTCAACTGCCAGGAGGCTGAGGCGCTGGCACCTGCAAGTATTTTATAAAGTTTATTTTACTGAGTGCTTTGAGTGCTCAGTGAGAGTAGAAAAGCGCTATATAAGAACCAGTCCATTTACCATTTATCTGAATTGTCCTGTGAAGTACTTTGTTCTGAAAAACAGTTTATAAATAAAGATTATTATTATGTTTTATTGTTTTTAAAATGGTTAAGCCAGTAAAAACCTATTTCAGGAACTGTTTGATTTACTGAAACAGATGTGCTTCCATTAGGTCATGAATATTGTCTGCAAACATCAGTCTGATGCTGTTGGCATAAACAAAATTATATTATCAACATATAGGGATAGTTGATGGTCAGTGTGTCCTGTTGTTAACCCATAGATTTGTGGGTATGATTGTACAGTTACTGCAAAAGTGGAATTGCTAGTGTAAACAGCAGCGGTAGCAGAGGACCATCCCAGTGAGACTTTAAAGAACTAGGATCATTAAACCTTGTCAAAGACCTTCTCTGCATCTAAAGGGCCGTATTAGAAGTTATTTTATTATTATTTAAAATATGATGGTGGGTTTTTTTTCTTTCAGGTTCTGAGCTGTGCTCCTATGAGTTAGCAGCTCATAGATATCCTGTTCTCGAACAGAGGACCACTAAATGCCCCAAACTACCTGTTCCACCAAGGTATGTAGCAGCTTTTCACCCCAAAGTCGCTTGCTTTTTTGCTTTTTCTGTGACCTCTGACCTCTGTCTTCCATTCTCAGTAAACCGCTGCCCGTGTTTAATCGCTGCACTCCGGTGGACATCTCCTGCTACGCAAGGTTTGCTGAGGCTGTGGTGACGTTTGTCGGGGATAACAGTGTTCTGCACCGACTGATCGCTGGCGTCGCTGCCAGTAAAGAGATCATCATCGGACTTTGTGTCCTCGCACTGTGTGAGAACAAGCATCAACATCTAAGACGAAAATCTAATTCTCATATGGAAGTGCCAAAAACTGCAGTTCTTCTAATGGCCACTTGAGGCTCTAACATCACTTTTTTTCCCCTGTCTTTTTCAGTCCTCTCCATGATCCTCATGGTGATCATTCGTTACATCTCTGCTGTCCTCGTCTGGATCCTCACCTCACTGGTTGTCCTTGGATCCCTTGGTGAGATCACTTCCTGTCTGTTTGTTGCATTAAAAGATGTAAACAGATGAAATGTGTCTGAAATCAGGGCTCTG
Organism: Simochromis diagramma; assembly: GCF_900408965.1. Lineage (NCBI taxonomy): Eukaryota > Metazoa > Chordata > Actinopteri > Cichliformes > Cichlidae > Simochromis > Simochromis diagramma. The sequence continues at coordinate 6,695,879 of NW_024387031.1, read as the reverse complement.
CTTTTTGTGTCTAAGCGGGGACTAGTGTGCTCTGGTGGCTCTACATTGACTACCGGCTATACGGGAACGACACTTCCTCTAAAGTACTGAAGGAAGCGAAGGAGGAGGTGGAGGTCACCAGAGATAGCGGACAGGCACTACTTGTCTATGCCGTTGCTGCCACTGTATTCACTGTATGTACTCGACATCAAACAGAGCATAGAAAGTGTGATCGATTGGTGTTTTAAACCCGAGACTGACTGTGTGTTTTGTCTCCAGATCATCCTCCTGCTGCTGATGCTCTTCATGAGGAAACGAGTAGCTCTGACCATCGCTCTGTTCCACGTAGCAGGAAAAGTCTTCATCCACCTCCCCCTCCTCACCCTGCAGCCCTTTGTCACCTTCTTTGCCCTCCTGCTCTTTTGGATCTACTGGATCCTGGTCCTTCTCTTCTTGGGAACCACCGGTCAGTTGCAGCAGTCAAAGAGAAAAGCTGACATCATAAACATGGAGCTGTCCCTCTGATGTGCTCATTTCAAATCCTATCTCTCCTGGTTACTCCCAGGGAACATCTTAACACCTTCAACTCTGCTACTGCTACCTTGGCCTCCTGTCTTCAGTTTAAACTACAATGCTGTTAGATATTCGTCTTTGTTTTGCTAATAAGTCAAACAGCTGGTATATATTTGGTTGAACCACCCCCCCCAATCACATACACATGTTCACATGTCCAAGATCTACAGTTTCTCTCTGTTCTTGTTGTACCTTTTGGTTGTACTGACTCATTCGTAAATCGTTTATCCTATAAATTATGCTTGAACCAATTTGGGCGAATCGCGGTACTGGAAACTGTCTCTGTGGATTTATGTTTCTGTTGAACGTTGAATGTAAAGTAGCAGATTTCATTTAGTTTTAGTCATCAAATTATTCTTTCTCTCTTTGCTCTGTGTGGTCGTGCAGGTAACCCCGTACAGAACGAGGAGACGGGGCTGACGGAGTTCAGACTGACCGGTCCTCTTCAGTACTTGACCTGGTATCATGCTGTGGGCCTGGTCTGGATCAGTGAGTTCATCCTGGCCTGTCAGCAGATGACTGTGGCCGGTGCTGTGGTCACGTACTATTTCACAAGGTGAGTCCATACTACACTTTACATACCTTTTTCATACTTGATATTTCACTGGGGAATTTGGTATATGATGGTATTTAAAGAGAAAAGACAGCTTCTTTTCGCCTGAGACACTGACTGTAATCGATGTAGTAAAGCAACATGGTGGAAAGTGGATAAAATCAGCTTGGATACTTTTAGGAAAATGAACAGCTGGTCTGTAGGTATTTGGACAATGACAGCAGGATCATTCTCCATACCTTTCTTTAGCAATCGTTCTGGTATAAATTTATCTGTGCAGGCTCATTAGATGTTTTGTCATAAAGTCTAATCTAAGATAAGATAAGATGACCTTTATTAGTCCCACACGTGGGAAATTTGTTTTGTTACAAAGTGGACAGTGCAAAGTTACATAGCAAAAATTAGAAAAACACTGGAATAAGATAAGAATAAGATACTGTACACAACTGTACACAATAGAATAGAATAAAATAAAATACTATATATAACAGAATAAAATAGAATACAAATGCTATATACAACTGAGTATAATACAACGATGCCAGAAAAGAGTATTGCACTTAGTATTATTGCTTTTGCACATGTGTGTGTGTTTGGTCAGTTGGAGTCTTTGTTGTGGAGTCTGACAGCAGTGGGGAGGAAAGACCTGCGAAATCTCTCCGTCCCACACCGTGGGTGCCGCAGCCACTGAAGGAGCTGCTCAGTGCTCTCAGAGTCTCCTGCATGTGATGGGAGATGTTGTCCAACAGGGATGACAGCTTAGCCACCATTCTCCTGTCACTCACCACCTCCACTTGTCAAGAGGGCATCCTAGAACAGAGCTGGCCCTCCTGTTCAGTCTCTTCCTGTCCCCAGCAGAGATGCTGCCACCCCTGCAGACCACACCATAAAAGATGGCTGAGGCCACCACAGAGTCATAGAAGCGCTTCAGTAGTGGGCTCTTCACTCCAAACGACCTAAGTCTCCGCAGCAGCTACAGCCTGCTCTGCCCTTTTCTGTAGAGGGCGTCTGAATTATGAGTCCAGTCCAGTTTATTGTTCAGATGAACACCAAGGTACCTGTAGCTGTCCAGAGTCTCAATGTCCATAACTTGAATGTTTAGTGGTTGCAGTGGAGGATGTTTGTGCCTGCAGACGTCTACCACCAGCTCCTTGGTTTTACTAGTGTTGATCTGGAGGTAGTTCTGCTGGCTAATCTGGTCCTCTTATTGGTTGTAAGCAGTGGGTTGCAGCTTGTTTACAACAAGCTGCAAAAAGATAATATTTTTGAAGGTTTCTCTTGATTGTAGACATTGGCCGTGATACTTCTAGAGAGTGCGCTTCAGTCATATCGTAATTGTTTGAAGTAAAGTACACTGTGGAGGTGTACAGAGTCAAAATTACAAGAAAATTATTATGCTTGTTTTCTCTCAAGGTATTAAAATCATACTGTCTGTATTTCTAGTCACTCTGGTATACAATGACAGCATAATACTGCATCTTTTTAGCCTGCCTTTTTAAACTCTGGGTTTCAGAGTGAATTCTCCACATGCGTACCCCCTCGTTTCGGGAAACATAAAGGTTCTTCTAAATGTCTCCTGGCAGGAAAGACTCTTAACCAGGACTTTGTGTTTCAGGGACAAGAACCGACTCCCAGTGACTCCAATCCTGTCCTCAGTCCTGAGGCTGGTCCGGTACCACCTGGGCACAGTTGCTAAAGGATCCTTCATCATCACACTGGTCAAGATCCCACGACTCATCCTCATGTACATCCATAATCAGCTCAAAGGAAAGGTACAAAAACTTTATTTACTAGACTGTTAAGATAAGATAAACCTTTATTAGTCCCACATCTGGGAAATTTTTTGTGTCACAGCAGAAAGTGGACAGTGCAAAGTTACAGCAGCAAATATTAAGAAAAACAATGGAATAGAATAAGATAAAAGAATAACATACTATATAAAAATAGAATAAAATGCTATAACTAGCACAAAGCAGTAGTGCATGATGGCAGAATATAATTGCTAAGACTTAAGTTAGAAAGTTACAAGAAGAGAGGAAAGAGGAAATAAGAAAAAAGCTCAGAAATGAGCAGAGCTGCCGTAACAGGCTGCCACACGCCAGAAGCCTTTAAAAAAAATCCAACCCTGAAAAAATTAGTTTTCACTTTTACTAAACATGAAGTAATAAAGCAATAAGATGCAAACAAAATACCTAAAATCAAAGTTTTATTTATTCAAATAAATAATTTTTAAAGAGGACAGTGCTTAGTGTAAACTGAATATATACCAACCAAGTAAATGTTATTTCACCAGATCCCATTAAATTTAAGATTTTACATTGATTTTATGTAACAATTAATTAAAGAAAGCATTTAGGCAGATTTTCTCTTTTTCTGTATGCCCTCTTGAAACTCCTGATGAATCCTGAGATGTGCATAGGTTTATGGATTTTTTTTCTCAGTAGGGAACCTTACCATGACACTGTCACTTAGAAGAACAATGTGAACCTGTCAGTGGCGAACACACTGTTGCTAAGATTACACGGAAGTGATTCATTGAACAGTTTCACCAATTATGATCAATCTGGAAAAAAAAACATCAGAAGAATGACTTGATGTCCTTTAAAGGTTTGGTAACAATACAGACCGAAGGGCATCCGTCTGTATGCTGATGATGTTTTGGTGTTCAAACAGAAGTCTCCTCGTCACTACAACAACATTTCTGTTGCATTAACAACTCGTTCATCCTTTTTAAAAATGATTACATGTACAGTGTGTTGTATGTGACATGTAAACATAAATACATTTTATATATAACCTGATATTATCTGTTGTTTATCAGGAGAATGCGTGCGCTCGCTGTATGCTGAAAACTTGTATCTGTTGTCTGTGGTGTTTGGAGAAGTGCCTCAACTATCTCAATCAGGTAACACTCCACCCTCTTCTCTTCTCTTCTCTTCTCTTCATTGATATGATCATCTCACCATGTCTGGTTTTATTTCCCAGAATGCATATGCAGCCACAGCCATCAACAGCACCAGTTTCTGCACGTCTGCACGTGATGCCTTCGTGATCCTGGTAGAAAACGCGCTGCGAGTCGCCACAATAAACGCCATTGGAGACTTTGTGCTCTTCCTGGGGAAGGTGAGGCGGGAGCTTGATTTTTCATTTTTCCTGCCAGTTTGTGCTGCTTTGGAGGAAGGATCTTCACTTTGAGTGTGATCACCTAACTGAATGTTGCTGTAAGAGAGCTTCGAGTGCTCAGCTACAGCAGAAAAGCACTATATAAGAACCAGTCCATTTTCCATTTACAGTTCTGTGGGATTAAGTTCAGAATTTCCAAAACATTGACTTTAAACACTTTTACTGGTCCCGTGAAATGAGATTTGATGCCATGCCTAAATGTTTTTTCTATACTATACGTATACGCCAGTATAGGTGGGGAAAGGAGCTATTAGCTAGCCAGATCCAGAAACAGTGCTATTATGTTCATCTTCCTTCCTTTTCTTTGCATTTGTTTTTTAGCTGTAAAATCTAGTGGCAGGGAGGGCTTTCATCTTGGCTTTTGTCCACCATTCTCCTGTCACTCACAGACAGATAAATTTCTAGCTTACAAACACCCCAGCAGAGCTGGAGCTGATGTTGACTTGTAGGTTACCTGTCTAAGGTGTTCTCGGGAGCTCTGTTGCTTTCTGTCTTTAGTAGAAAAAAAGTAGCTAGTGAACTTTGAAGCATCACGGCATATGGACAGTGGATTTCAGTTTTTCTTTTCCCACCTGTCATCAGTTTATTTGAATATATCTCCTCAGATCCTGATTGTGACGACGACGGCGTTCGCTGGAGTCCTCCTCCTGAACTACCAGCGGGATTACGCAGAGTGGCTGCTGCCGCTCATCATCGTGTGTCTTTTCTCCTTCCTGGTGGCCCACTGCTTCCTGTCCATCTTTGAGATTGTGGTGGACGTCCTCTTCCTCTGCTTCGCCATTGATACAAAGTACAACGACGGCACTCCAGGGAAGGAGTTCTTCATGGACAAAGCTCTGATGGTGAGATCTTTCGTCTGTCTCCCTCAGAGCTCGGTGAATTTACTAAAAGGACTGATATGGTAACATTCAACTCTGAAAATATGTTAGTGTAATGATGACCTGCAGCAATGTTCCCTCTAAGCTGCGCGCATGCGCAATTGCGCACTGCTGGCACGGTCTCTGCGCACAGAAAATCTGCGTTGCGTTAAAACTTTAACAATTCTGTTTTGCAGTGTTAGTCAGTAAGTGACTGGCTGCTGGGATTAGAACGATGCCACCTTATCCCATAATCCAGCCAATAATGCGATTCACATTCGTATATACGCAGCTAATCAACGTCATTGACAGGCTATGACAGCGTCATTATGTGCCGACACCGGTGTTTTAGCTAGCAAAGTGGCGTGGCTGATGTGGAGTGAAGCCACGTTAATGACAACGTGGAGATGTGAGCAGGACAGACGGAACAATTGACGGGAAAAGTGTGGACTTTATACCAGTTTTTAAATTGTGTTGATAGACCACGTAAAACCAGAGTTATGATAAAAATATATGCAATGTTTGGTTTTCTTCCTTAATACTATCGTTGTTTATATTTACTGCGGGAAGAAACGGTAAAAACGGCATTTTATAAGGAAAACGCTCGAAAGCCTGTGAGCAAAAACAAAAACAAAAACAAACACATGGAGGAAGTGGAAAGGAAGGCTCTTGGCTCTTTCAAAGGAAGAGTACCCAGCCACTGGTACAGATATGTGGACGACACCTGGGTCAAAATCAAAACACAAGAAGTGGAATCCTTCACTGCGCACATTAACGCCGTGGATAAAAACATCAAGTTCACCAGGGAAGACACAAAGGACAACTGTTTGCCTTTCCTGGACTGCGCTGTGCACATTGAAGAGAATGGCAACCTCAACATTAAAGTTTACCGGAAGCCCACACACACGGACCAGTACCTCCTCTTTGACTCCCACCACCCTCTGGAACACAAACTTGGGGTAATCAGGACCCTACACCACCGGGCAGAACATGTTCCCTCTAAGCCTGAAGGAAAAAAGAAGGAACACACACATGTAAAGGAAGCACTTAAAACATACGGTTATCCTAATTGGGCATTTATCAAGTCAGCAAAGATGCACAGAAAAGAAGATCAGACATCAGCGAGGGAGGATAAAAAGGACAGATGCAACAACATTGTCATCCCCTATGTAGCCGGTGTATCAGAGAAACTCAGGAGAGTTTTCTCCAAGCATGACATCCCGGTGCATTTCAGACCCAGCAACACACTCAGACAAAAACTGGTTCACCCGAAAGACAAAACTCCAAAACACAAACTTAACAACGTGGTGTATGCTGTACAGTGCAGCGAGGAATGCCCAGACCTCTATGTCGGAGAGACCAAACAGCCACTTCACAAGCGCATGGCACAACATAGAAGAGCCACCTCCACAGGACAAGACTCAGCAGTTCATCTGCATCTTAAGGATAAAGGACACTCTTTCGAGGATGCCAACGTTCACATTTTGGACAGAGAGGACAGATGGTTTGAAAGAGGAGTGAAAGAAGCCATCTATGTCCACTGTGAGCGACCATCTTTGAACAGAGGCGGGGGTTTACGACACCAACTGTCTGCCATCTGTAATCCAGTTTTGAGATCCCTCCCCAGACGCCTTAACGCCCACTCACATCCTGGGCCATCTGACCTCAGGAAAACACATGATAGGGTGGGGCCAGGTTTCACAATGAGCTCACCCTAAACCCTGGCTGATTGTGACCCACACCCGCTTTCACACCTTGGCTCATGTGATTAGGTAGAGGATCATCAGGGGGTCCTTTGTCCCTCTTTGGGGGGAAACTCCCACTGGGTTTAAATCTGGGACTCTCCACCATTTGACCTTAGAACTGAAGAAGCTTCTCGGATGAGAGGTGAAACGTCTTGAAGCAACTCAAAGAAGTCCAGACGCTTTTCTTTCCAAGCTCCTTAGACTACTTTCAATAGTGTTAACATGCTACACAGGTCATGAACAAGATTTTTTAAAATTTTCATTGTAAGTGGGCTAAAGCAGTTAATTAAAAGTAGTCTAACATAAATGTAAATGCTGTAATTTGATTATTTTAATAAACCATGTAACTTGGATGGATTTGATGCTGGCGTGACCACAGTGCACACGTCTAATGTTGCTCACAGTGGTCCAAGGGACCGCTCAGGGAGTTTGTGTGTTCGCTCAGACACACGAAAAATTAGAGGGAACATTGACCTGCAGGTGTCAGTTCAAGAAGGGGAAGTTGTTTGTCGTAGAATCTCCAGTTTGCAATTCATCATGGGATGTGTAGTTCCTTTATTGTTAAACATGATTATGTTCAAAATAAAGTTCTGATCATGATTCCTAATAAAAGGACTTTCTTGAATATCAATGGGGCGCAGTGTTTTAACGTGTTTGGTCTTTGTCCACCTTTCTGTGTTCCTGCAGGAGTTTGTGGAGAGCAGCCGGCGGTTGGAGCGTGCTGTGGAACGTGGGCGGAGTCGGGTGAAGGAAGTGGCATCAGAAGGGGCGGAGATCAAGCCCATGGTGAGTGACAATGACACCAGAGGGGGCGTGGTCAGGCAGAAGAACTCGTTGGAGGAGGCATCGGTGGGTCCAGACTGGGGTTGTGACGGGGAGTGGGAGGAGCATCAGGAATTCCAGGTGTACTACCTGTTGGTGGGGGTGCTGGTGGACTGGATGCTGATGGAGCAGAGCGACTTTGTCCTCTGTCTCAGCGAGGACGTCGTCCTCTTCCTGTGTGTCTACCTGCCCACCTCCACTCTCTTCCTGTTCGTCAGCCTGCTGAACACGCCAAACCCCGCCCCCTCTGCCCATTCACATGTTAAATCAGCCGCCGTAAACACTGTGTGCTAACCTATACATGCTAACTGATGCATGTGGTGACTCAAGCATGCTGACTGGATGGCCCACTGACGCATGCAAGCCAAACCCATTTACATCGCCGCCATCATCACCATCATCATCATGCTGGCTGCTTCCTCAGAGACTAAACTCCTACTGACTTTTTGTTTGTAATCTATTTATTTTTTACATTTGTAATTTTTATATTTGAAATATTTTTTTTTTTATAAATGTGTTGCTGTTTTGTTGCTGTTTGAGTGAACTTCTGTTCAGCCTTATTTTCTCACTGTGGTGCTTTAAACAAGAAGAAGGACTCAGCAGATGGTAAGCTGCAGCTTCAGGTTCATGGTTCAGTCTCAGGCTCTCTTTATGCTTCTGTGATTCTGGTCCTGTCATCACATTTTTAGATATACTACCTTATGATTGGAGAAAAATTATGTAAACTGAGATGCAAACTCTGCTCTTCCCCGCTGATCAGAATGATCGAATAACCAATAAAATTGGAACAGACGTAAGACAGGTTAGTTAATTTTTAAAATATGAATCAAAAATGTTTACAGAGTTCAGTTTATGGACCATCGATTTAAAAACAATCTATTTTTCAGGAGCTGATTGAGGTTAACTAAAGGTGGTTTTTTGAAAGATGCTTTCTTCTGGGTCCTAGCTTCCTATTTGATTTCAAAGAATGATATTTCATCACTTGAACTCATGTCCCTCATAGTTCGAGCAGCTTAGGAAGAGCTAGGTCTGACTCAGAAATGAATTCTAAAGGGTTCATTATTTTCCCCACCAGATGCTTGCTCCTGGTAGAGTGAGACGAATTAAAAACCAGAAACCAGGTGGTTGTCACATCCTGTATGTTTGTCCTTCAGCGACCCCCAACAATCAACCAAAGAAAAACTGCAGAGAAACAAAAAACAACCAAATCTAGAAGCGCAGCAACAACAGAGAGATGCAAAGGACCACTCCAGCTTTTGTAGGTTTGTGCAGATTGTGTTTCAGTTTGTGAAAAATCCCCAGTATTCTGTCACAGTAGTAACAGCACTGGAAAAATAGCTGTGGTGGATACACTTTACCCTGAATCGCTTCTAAAAGTTTTGCAGAGCAGTTTAAGGATAGCTTTTCCACTCTGGAGCCAAACAGCTAAAATGGTTATTTCAACTGTTATAACACCAGTTCATTGTAATACCATAACGTCAAAAGCCTACAACTTTAAGAAAGAGGTCCAACAATCAGACAAAACTTTTATGAACAGCACTTGGAGATGATGGAGAGGAAGAACTCCCTTTTAACAGGAAGAGACCGCCAACAGAACCAGGCTCAGGGAAGGATGGACTGTCTCGATCAGTTGGAGGTTATTTGGCAGCTTCTAGGCTAATCTTTTACAAATATAACACTAAGGTCCTTCAGTTAGTCTTACAGTGAAGCCAATTTTGCCTAAAAACTATCATTGTTTTGCTAATGGTTGCTCAGTTTAGGATTTATGCCAGGAGGTCGTCCTTTGGTGGCAATAGCTACATAGATCTTACAAGTGTTTGTAGACAAAGTGGTGGTTAAAGGTGATGCTATCTGGAAACTACTGCTTGTATGAAGCCAGATATCAGAATGTAAGATATAGTAAATGGTGCTGTAGTACTCGAGGAAAGGGGTTTTACCACAACATTTACCCCTTTTAGCTCTAAGTCCATAGAGCCCCATTTATTCTAAGCATCCCCATGAGCGTCCCCATGAAACAGGATGCCCAGAGATTGGAACTCTCATGGAAATAAGGGACCAACTGAAGAATTGTTACATGATGATAATAATGATGATGATAATAATGATAATAATATTAAAAACTTTTAAGTGAGTAACTTAGTGAGAAAAACTAGGAAATAAGCAAACCCTGCTCCAGCTATGTGGACCTGACTCACCTTCATCTCCCATTATGCTCTGCTCTCTCATCCATACCCTGTGTGACTGCCTGTAATGTGTAATGACTTGTGTTAACCATATGACCGTTTTGCTGTTTCAGGCTCCGGGGACGAGTTCAGCTTGACCAAAATCAGCCAATGGGACTTGTTAAAAAGAGACATTCCAAATGTTTATTTTTACCAACGTGTAACATGTTTACTATGGTTTCACTCCAGGGAAAACAATATTTTAATAAGAAACTGTAAAAAAGTAACAATGTAATGAAGCACTTTATATTGAAGCGCTGCAGATTTTAAACCGGCTGATGCATTTTTTCGTAGTGATGTCCTTTTTTATAAAACTCACCCCAACTCATCGCTCACTCTTCAGTTCCTAACAGTTTTCAGCCACTTTTCCGTTTTTTGTCTTAACGTTTGTTTTGGAGACGACCCGCGCATCGCGGAAAACAGCTCGTCAACCAAGTCATCAAAGGGACGGGGCCTGTGGACAGGCGGAACAGCAGCCATAAAACTCCATTTATTTGGTGGATGAGATCTGTCCAGGTCATACCGAGGCTGTCAGACTCTATGTGGGATGGATCACCACGAGTGTGCGTTTTTTGTTTTTTCTACCGTAGTTACTGCTACAACCTGCAAGGTGTGGGTCATGAGACCAGTCATGTGACTCCTTAATGCAGCACCTTCAGTTTGCTGAAGCCTGAAGTTCTCCTGCAGCTAGGAAGGACAACAGAGCTTGTGGAGAAGACAGGGTTAGTGGCTCTTTTTTAAATCCACCAGACTTGTTTGACAAAAACAGGGATTTTTTTAACACTGAAAATGAGTGTTATTGACCTATTTGTGTGACTTTTGCTTTTTAATGCATTAGTTTAGGTCCGAATTAATGCATTATAACACCAAAGTAGCACAATATTACAAACTATTCAATTGTGGCAACAGTAGATGAGTAACTCCTGTGTTCTTTGAGGTAAAATTACTGTTTTTATGAATGGGGTCTGGTGGAGTGTAACAGCTTCAGTTACTTGTTTAAGAAAAGCTGTTTAATATGGGTAAAGTGGAGAAAATCTTGTGTACATAGCAGCTCATGGTTCTTGTTTGTGCATCTGCTTGTGGGCGTGGCCTTCTGCCACCCACTGCAGATAACATATTGACTGTGAACAATGGAAAATAATTTTAAAAGGTTTCCTGACTGATAAATCAATACATTTGAAATCACGCTCTTTTTAAAAAAATATCAATCAGTCATTTCAAACACCAAGATATGTATTGTGCATTGCCTAAACATATCAGGACAGAATCTTTGATGCATATCAGACCTATAAATAGCCTATAGAAAACTGTCTCCATCAGTCACATGACTCTCACCTCGTAGGCTGTAACGATCAGCCGAGTCCCCTTGTGGTCGGGGCTCAAAATGGTTTACTGGAGTCAGAGACGGATGCTCCAACAAACAATCACCCGGATCCCACTTCCTGTCCAGAGCCGAAACCGCCGTCTCTGAAACGGCCACAAATCAAATTGTTGTTTCCATTGAGAAGACGGTGGGAGATGTGACGGCTGAGTTCAGTCAGCAATAAAAAAAACTGCATCATGTGACCACATCAACAACGACAACAAGTCTTCCTGCTTCCTTTTGTTCAACATGTTCCAGGTTCAATGATTAATTTCGCCTCAGGCAGGAAGTCCGACCAATGGCTCGACTGTCAGAGGTTTAATCTCCTTTTATTGTTCAACAAGGCAACTCATTGGGCAACCTGAGAAAGAAAGGTTGCCCAAAATGTGAGTTTGAGTTATCAGAATGTCTTGAGTCAAGTGCTGAAGAAAGTGAAACTTTTGATTTGAGAGCAACGGTGCTGCCGAGGAAACTGCTCTCCTGGTTGGCCAACATGTTGCCTTGTTGCACTGCAGGTTAAGCTGTGTGTGAGGCTGAATCCAAGCGTCCTTCCTTCAGACTGAAATACAGACTTAACCCAGATAGCAAACATGTCTGGCCTTATCTGGGCACTTTGGGGACCTACAGCTCAGTTATGTTGTGTAGACTGAACACTCCTATATCATCCCAAATCCTAAATCATTATGGTGATCTGCACATGAGTACCTCCCATTGGAAACCAGGTTCAAAATGGAGGGAAATTAATAAAGGTTTAGAACCTAATTAGTGCTGCAAATAAAATCCTAAAATTTCCCTCACCAAAACTGAAGCTCAGAACATTTGGACAGTCAGTTAGTACAGAAACCTCACAGCAGCCATATTATTGGTCAGATAATTGCATAAAAATGCTCCAACAAACACGGTGCAGAGGTCCAGTTCTAACTCCAGTTACTTGAGGTGAAGCCTAGCAGACAGCTAGCAGCTACAGTCACCTGTATCACTATCCAGCTGTCAGTCAAATAGACCACACCCCTAATTATGCAAACTTCAAGCCTTAATATAATTTAAAGAGGTGAGTTATAAAAACATTCTTGACCTGTAGACGTGTTATGAAGGTGTAAATTATCTATAGAGACAAAAAACGTTTTTATATAAACTGTAAACATGTTTATTTCTGCTGTAAAGTTTTAACATGGGGGTTTATGGGGACTGACTCACTGCTGGAGCCTCCGGTGGATGTTAGAGGAACTGCAGCTTGTGGGCACTTTACCATTTGCATCAGTGGAAACAGAGCAACTTTCATTCACATTATTATTTAAAAAATGTTGCCTTTACAAGCTGTTTACAGTAAACTGAAGCTGAAGGTGTTTCCATGGAGACATCCTAAGGATGAAGTCTGGAGTTTGGACGTTCTCTGGGTTCAGTCAGTTTAAAGTTTGTTGTGTTCAAACATCGACCTGCTGACATGTTTCTGGTCTGAGTCTGCTGCTGTGACGATGAACATCTGTGTGCAGTTTAACACTTTTTTGTTCCTGAGATGTTAATGGGCGCAGCTGATTGGCTCCGACCGGCGGTGTTTAGGCTGCGACTGTTCCCATCATGCACCTCGTCTCTGCCAAACACCTCCTTCACTTTGACAGATAAACCGCTCAGAGAGGCCAAACTGAGGAGCGTCTCCTCCAAACAAAAACAAAACAACCCGACAGATTCACAAGCTGTTGTGGAAAATCTCTCCGTGTGCAGAAAACTGGACCTCAGTCTGACATTCAGCTTTCAATTATTAAGCGCATGTGTGTGAAAAAGCAGCGAGGCCGTGGTCGCCGCACTCGATGCTCTGAGCATGTTAACTAATTGCACTAAAGATGGAGTTCATTCATCACTGACGTCCGTTTGAATTAGCTGTAAAGTATTTTAGATGAACAGTGTTCGTAGCTCAGATATTACCACACACACTTACACTCTCTCACACACACACACACATTTATTCATGTTTAAACGTCCCAAAAAGAAAAAACTAAGAGCAATCAAAGGAAATATTTAACTCCTGCTATTCAGATACACTTAGATTAGTTTGGACCATGTGACTGCTGTCGCTGGGCAGATTAACCTGACTGCAGATTAACCTGGAACTGAGAAGTTTCATTCCAACATCAGAAAAGTCTGATCATTTCAAGTATTCAGTTAGAATTTGTACAGATACTTATATACAGGACTCAAATCAATCAGTGTGATTGGAATAATGACAAAAACGAGATGGAAAACAAACGTGGTGATATAAAAACAGTAAAATCCTCATCAGGCTTTAAACACAAACAGACTTCACTTTGGGGTATTTTTGTCCAGACATCTCTACAGAATTGTTTTAATTGAGAAACTTTAGAGGGTTTTCTGGCGTGACCGGCCTGTTTAAGGACTTTATGTGAAAATCATGAACTAACAAAGCAAATTTGTTATTTATTTAACTCTATTTCTTCTTGGAATGAAACATTTCAGCTCCTCTTCCTTGTCTGCTGATTAATTATACGTTTAATTTACCATTATCCACTATCCATTATCCATCCAGTCTGCACGCAGAGGTCAAGCTGCTGCTGAAGGTATAGGGTCAGCAGGTGAGCTGTGGGTTAGTGACACTCCAATCAGAATCTTTGTATCGACTGACTTATGCAGCGTTGTCATAATCAGACTGTGATTTCTTTTTTTAAGTGGATCTTATTGTATTTTTTTATTTAAACACAGGGTGCATCTAACTTTAAGGTCAAATCTGTCAAATTTGCATAAAGAAAACAGCTTTTAAAAAAAGAAGCATCAGTTTGAAATCATACAGGTAAAAACACAAAACACAAATTTAAGGCTGATTTAAGTCAAATTCTGTCTCGTCTCAGAAGGTAAAGAATGTTTCCAAAACCTGAACTGAGCCCCATATCTGTCACAAACGTGACCTGGTGTTTGTGATGTTTGAGCTGCTTGTAGCTCAGTGACATTTAGGTTACAGCCTATGTGAAAACATTTCACCTCTTCTTTAAAATGAAGTATAAAAACTTCATCGTTACTGGAGGGTTATCAGGTTGCATCTCGTCTTTCTACTTTAAGAAGATTAGAATGGGTTAGCTTTGAGTCTCGACAAATTTGACCAAACTCACAAAAACTATCCAAATACAAAGTAAATTTCATGTATGTTTTTTTTTTTACTTCACAACATTGTTTCAGTTCATCACCATTATTTTTTCCCAAAGTTTTGCTTTATGTATTTCAGTTAACTAAAGTGTTTTTTCAGGCTTTAGTAATTATAATAAGTGGTCTAAACAGGAGGTGGGTGGGGCTACTGTGCCCTAACTCATACAGCTTCAAAAGAGGAAAACAACTCTTTGAATCTAAGCCTTTAGAGTGGCAACCTGAGCTTTTGGCTCACAGGGATTACTTGAGAAATTCTTTATTTGAAACCTGTTCAGTATGACAGGAAATAACTAAAAGCAGAAGAGCAGATGTATTCAGGACGACTTCCTCTTGTTTGAGCTGGTTCTTTGAGTTTGTGTGACCAAGGTTTTAGGTGGTCAGTAGTATTTCACAGAACCTGAAGAGGACGGTTAACCCTGACCTGCCCCCGTTTCTGCATGCCGCTCTTCAGGTGTGATATCATATCTTTGGTATTTGGAGATCTCGGCAGTCACAGCTAAAAATGGTCTTATTTATTCTCCTGTGAAGTTTATAGGTCCATTTGTCAGAGCCTTGAAGTTGTTTCTTGCTTTTTACCCCTCAGCCATAAAAGGTTGACCTTTTAGTGACCTGAACTTCAATGTGAAGGTCAGAGGTCAAGTTTTCTGAAAATGTTGTCATAGGTGCATCTGCTAGGAGGCTGGGGGTAGCACTTAAAACTTAACAACATTTTAATAACATGTTTGCATATTCTCTCCCGATTATTAACATCTCAACCCAGACTACTCTGATATTTTCTTAAGAACATCAGTGGTCAGTTTGATATAATGTCCCAAAATGTCCATTTGTATTTTTTATCGATTTTTATTACCCATAACGGTAAAAAAGAATCCCAAATCTAGCTCTTTAAAGTTTAAAGACTTGCAACTTGAGCCAACATTTAAGTCTGTGCACAGCTCTTTGAGTAATCCTGTTAACAGACCAACCAAACCAGTTACAGGTTATTTATTTTTATTCAGATGTGATTTTCTGAGCCTTGGCAGTGATCTTTCTTTAACATTGGAGTGTCTCTAACTCGTCCTCTACATGCCACCCTTCTCACTTCGGTTGTAGGTTTTAAATAAGGCAATCTGAGACTGTTTGCCTGCTTCCTCGGGCCCGGATCGGAGCAGATGAAGGGCCGGTGTTGTAGTAAAGTTGCATGTCCATGTGTCCCAGCTCCGTATTGCAGCGCGTCGTCTTCGTACGGTGTGAATAATCTGCTGTTAGATCCACAGCACTAAAAACTCTGACGTCTTTGTTTCCTTCGGATGTGACTCTTTGTCTTCATGAGGGACGGCTTCATAGCAACAAGAACAAGTTAAGACTTTAGGCAACACAAGTTTAACTGTCAGGTGTAACACTAGTGTTTGTTTTCTCTGCAGTACGAAGTGGTTTGTAACATTGAAGAACTTTTTCTTTGGCTCTGGGTTGTTTTTTTATATTTATCATTTCTTATGTATATTTGTTTTTTAAGAAAAATAATAAAAAGGAAAATTTGAATCTGTGCTTGGTATCTTTGTTGACTTTCAAGATCTGTGTGTTATCATATCAGAAGGGAATATGATTGACAGATTAATCGTTTGGCCTCCGAAATGCCCGAAAATATCCAACAAATGGTCCCACGTGGAAATGTATGTACACAACCTGACAGGACACATTGTTGGTTATTTTTCTGTTGATCTGAACAATAATCTGTCTTCTTACCCTTTTGTGACACTTAAAATTTTTCTTTTAGCCAAAATCCACATACTGACTGGCCGATTTATTAGGTACAACTGTTCAGCTGTTAACCCATTTCAGATGAGTGCAACTCTAGACATGAGCAAGACGACCTGCTGAAGGTCAAAGTGTGGAACTGGATGTGGAAGAAAGATGATTTAATGGACTCGTGATGTGGTTGTCCATGCTAGACAGGCCGGTTGGGTGGTGTTGATGTCAAATGACCTGACTGCCTCAAGCCAATACAATACCCCTACTTGTTAGGAGCTTTGGGCCCCTTGTTTATATAAGAATAAGTTATCATTTTAAGAAACACCAAGTTGATGTTCATAGAAGTACATACATACACACACACACACACACTATTGCTTACCTACACACATCAGATATTGATAACCTTTTAACTGACCCCTGATCTCCTAACTGTTCCTTAGGCCTGACTCCGGGATCCTCTCATACTCGCTGTCACTTTCATCCAGTTCGCTGTCCTATATTGAAACAATGTTAGGGTCTGATCTTGGATCAATGTTAAATTCTGATTCTGATTTTCCACCACGTTTGCACCCTTGGATAATATTGAAACAACAATGAAATCATCATTAAAAACCAACAGGACTTCACAGGTATTTCAATCAATAATAAACCACTGCAAATTACCATCAATACCTGTGAAAAAGACAACTGTGTATGATATAAAAATAGGAAAACCATTATCTATTAAGCATTATGTTACAATTTAACATAATGTAAAATTGTAACATTGTACACATAATGTTACAATTTAACATAATATAACACTGTAAACAATGTTACAATTTTACATTATGTTACAATTTAACATAATGTAAAATTGTAACATTGTAGACATAATGTTACCATTTAACATAATGTTAAATGGTAACATAGTAAACAGAATGTTACCATTTACATAGTAATTTACCATTTTACAAATGGACCATGGAGCATTGTCATTTGACATTAATGTTAACACTGTACACTAGGAACATTTAACGAATGGTGGACCAAAAACAGGACCAAACTCCCGACAAAAAATTTATACCGTCATCCCAAGAAGTTCCCGTTTCTTTGGTCTATTTGACTCCCGTTGTTTTTATTGTTTATTTTAGTTCACGTGCTACACACAGTAATGGACAGTGCCTTGCGGGGCAGAAAGCGGGAGAAAGAAAGCGGAAATGAAACACGCAGTGTGAAGAGGAAGGTGTGAAACGGGCAAAACAAAAACCAACAAAACAAACGACAAAAAACTATATATCAGTCACGGTTAAATCAAAGAAGTCCAGACGCGGCCTTCGCAAGCTCCTCCAGTTGATGACTGTCTAGGAACACTTTATTTTTGCCAGCATGACAGTAAAGAATAACTCGATGTTTCTGACTTTGCATTACGAATGGTTTACCCACTGAAAAACATTTCAAGTTCTACTAAATTAAAAAACAATTTGTGGTAACCTGATTTTAATTCAAAAAGAATCATTAACAACACTTCTTGTAATGGTGTCAAAATCAGCCCAACTTTTATTTTCAAATGCAAAAAGTAAAAGAAAATGAGCCAACATACTGGACACATATAATTGTCAATATAATTGTTTATAAACAATTATACTGTCATCGTTGTTACAGATATGGAAACTTTATTAACAATTTGTCCAAGTAAAAAATGCCCTGCTAATTGTTGGGGTTTTCTCTCCTCTAGCCCTTTCCTTTAAGCTCTTCTTTACATCCCCCCCACCCCCACCTTTTCTTTTTTCTTAATAATATAACAATAAAAACAATTGGCTGCATTTTAAATGTGTCAGATCAATGTCTTTATTCAAGAATACAAGAAATGGTAATAGCTGCATGTGTGTTTGTGTGTGTGCATAATATGCATACTTTACTTGTTGGATCCAAATCCCACAAGGAATCAAATAAAACAAGAAGACAAACAAAAACAAAAGAAAAATATATTTCTCTCCCTTCCCAGGTCAGGTTCATGAAAGAATTGCAGCTCTTTATTCCTCTTGTACAGCTCCAGAGTCTGTCAGCCAAAAAGAAACTACTGAGGTTCCAACACTCAGTGTTTCTGTAAACACAGATGAAAATGAACAGTCATCCACATCTAAAAGATTTGTAGATTCGAGGGACCGGTATAATACATCTAGTACATCTTTGTTTAAACCTCAGAACACAAAAAGGGAACAAAGCATTGTATACAGATTTAAAAGTGCGCAAAGCAACGAACAGTCACCCTCTGAAACAGCTGAGGTTATCACAACCATTGTTTCTGTAAATACACAGGAACAGTCACCCACCTCAAAAAGATTAGTATATTCAAGGGACCAGTGTATCTACTCTGGTCAAAAGAATCCATGCTTCGTACTGATGTCCACAATTCGTTTTGATTCCTCTCACAATCATGGAGCACCGTGAAAACTAGAAACAAGTAAAATAATATCAATAGCACATATGACATCCATCTCAGCCACTTATTTCTTTTCACAAGGTGCACAAGTGCTTAACAAATAACAGCATAATGTTTTTACCGTGTACGCCTTGTAAAACCAGTAGTAGAAAAGTTGTAGATTTGTGCTCTTGTGGGGGAGACGTATGTTATCCACCACCTGGATAGCTAGCCGAGAGTTCGAGGGTCACTAGAGCCGCCGAGAACGCATGAACTACTTACGGTAGGACGTTTTGCCAAAGTAAGACGTTTTGTCAGGACACCGAGTCCTCAGGAGGATGCAGCCCATGAATTTGGACACGATCTCAGACGCACTTCTGGTGTTGTCATGGCAACCCACACAAACATTTCAGCGTCAGCTACAATGAGGCGGAGCCCTTACTGAGACACTGAGCTCAGGTAGAGTGAAAGACAACATTTTTCCGCATCCAAAACAGCAGCGCTGTTCCTGTGACCTCTAGTAAAGCCTTTACTTGGGAAAAGGGAGTCTTTCATCAAAGCATCCTGCAGAAGTTGAATAAAAATATGCAAATGTTTAAATGATGCAACTTAATGAAGGCTGACAGCAGCTGTACTATTTTACATTGCAGCGAACAGGGGTGACTATTATTTTCAACGTTTTTACAGCATTTTTCACATTGAAAGTGAAATAATATAAATAATGTCTCAATTAAATTGCGTTAATATTTAAAAATACAAAAACTACAGCTTTGTTCACAAGCCAATAAAAATGTACTTGGGCCAGTAAAACTCAGAGCCACTAACCTGCATCTATAGCCTTGAGGATCCAATACTTATATAAGGGTATTATTCATGAGATCCACCTGATTTTTAACCTTAAGCAATCGTGCTTCAGAGATTTAAGTGCATCTCCCTCTTGTGGTAAATGAAAATAACACTTATTCAGCACCTGGTTGTTGCGGCTGCATCAGGACACCAGATGTTCAGCCTCCATCCTGTAGGCAGACTTATCCCCGTCTGAGAGGAGTCCAATAATGGTGGTGTCATCTGCAAGCTTAATTAATTTGACAGACTGGTGGTTGGGGGTGCGGCAGTTGGTGTACAGGGAGAAGGGCATAGAAGAAAGAACACAGCCCTGAGGGGAGCTCGTGCTTATGGTCCGGGAGTCCAAGACATTCTTCCCCAGCCTCACTGGTTGTTTCCTGTCCGTCAGGAAGTCAGTGATCCACCGGCAGATGGGATCAGGCACATTCATCTGGGAAAGCAATCCTTGAAGAAGGTCTGAAAGGATGGTGTTGAAGGTAGAGCTGAAGTCCACAAACAGGATCCTGGCGTAGATTCTGCAGGACGAAGTGTAGAGCCATGTTGATGGCATCGTCTACAGACCTGTTGGCTCTGTATGCAAACTGCAGGGGGTCCAGGAGGGGGGCCGTGAGGGTCTTAAGATAGGAGAGAACCAGGCGCTCAAAAGACTTCATGACCAGATGTCAGAGCCACAGGTCTGTAGTCTTTTAGTCCAGTGATCTTTGGCTTCTTGAAAGCTATATATGATATAAAAATTATATAAAAACTGTCAATCAGCAAAAGAAATGATATCATAGTTCTTATAAAGAAAGCCTCAATCAATCAAACACCAGCAGTGTAGCAATGTTGTTCACTTACACTGTATATAAAACACTGATTTTGGCTACATCCAGTTTTTACTGTATTATAAACATTTTTTACCATGAAGAGTAAAGTGTTTGGCATTTTTGTCATTGTTATTGAGCTCAGAGATCAGGCCCAGCCCAGTATCTACCTGGTTATGAGCAAGGAGCTGGAGGTGATAACTCAACAATAACCAGGCCATGCATGCATGGATGGATGCATGGATGGATCAGTTTGTAGGCTGTGTGTGGTCAGCAGCAGGCTGCTGGGTCTGGACCAAGAGGGAAAGCCCAGCATGTGAAACCCATCAGCAGAAGGCCAGAACAAAGGTGCACAGACAAACGCAGCCCAGACACTCAGGCAGGACGAGTAAAATAAATGGCAGCAAACACAGTATGATGTGGTAAAATGTGCTTTCTTTCACAAACAGATAGCACAAACAAGAATCACAAGAATCTCCTTTGTGGTTCTTGTTTTTCTTTTGAGTACATTAATAAAAAGTTGAAATAAAGTGGCACTAAAATTCATGCACTGAAGACCACACGAAACCCTAATTCACCCTACTACCTGTTGTCTTCACATTCCATTTGCATCCCTTGTCCACAGAATCAAAAATGACCCTTCTTCACTAAAGATCGAACATAAAGCAATTGCATATTAAATGGAAGCCCATTTTGCATTAAGAAACACTATCAGCAATCAGAAATTGTGTATATCAGAGTTCTCTGTTTTTACTGTCCTGAAAACTGCATTAATTCAGTGGATGCGGTTAGGTTCCAACAACGTAATATGAGAGGGCAACCAATTCAATCGAAGAGGGATCCAATTTTTATCCATTCATGTACCAGCTACTGGCTTTTTGCTGTTATGTTCTCATATCGCACGAGAGTTTATTTGCCAGGTGTCAGAAGTCTAATAATGATTAAAGTTCAGGATATGCTTAAAAACTCACCTCAGTATAGCCGTCATCAGAAGGAAGTGCGCTTCACTGACTCATCAACTTGTCTCAGGCTTTCCACAAAGTTTCACAGTTGACCTTAAAGTAAGATGCTGCAAGCTTACCTTGCAGTGTATTACTTTTTAAGGTCTACAGACCTTAAAGTGCGCTATAGATTGAAGTGATTTGAACTGACAACAGGGCTAATTCAGCACTTCAAGTTAACATCAATAAAAGTTTTTAAATTTTACTCTGATTTCCGTTTGTTTTCATTGCCTGCAAGTTGAATAAATATGTGCTATCTGTTATTTAGTTCAAATTGTGGGTAGATAATGCTGTGCTGTCATGTGACCTGTTCTCTCATGTGTGCCTTTCTCTTGTTTTGTATGTATTTCTCGTTTGTTATTTATTCCTATTTTATTCCTGCAATTGGTATGGAATTCATTTTTTTTTAAAAAATTGATCAGTGTTTTGAAATTAGATGTGATGAAGATGTGACCTTAATTTACAAAATCAACATCATGTTGGATTCAATGAGACATGAAACTAGTGCATGAAATAGGTCTCAGTAAATGTTCTCATAGACTGCAATACACTGCCCCCTGCTGGTCATTATAAAGTCTGCAGATGTCATTTGACATGAATGTCATATTTGTGAAACAAAATAAAGGACTCTGTAAAATAAATGAAAATCAAATATTTATATACAGAATATTTATGAACAAATGCTGAAAAAGACATCTGAACAAGATGCACACCCAGTAAATGTTTTTAAAAAAAAAAAGAAAAGTCAGTTTTATCATGTGACTATCATGCTGTCATTTCCGCACAATGCACTTTACACCAGATCAAAATAAAACACTGTGAGGTCGTTCTAACCGGAAGCCCAGAGAGCTTCGACAATGCAGCACAATGCCCTGAAGCATCAGCATCAAAATATACTTCAAGTACCAAAAAGTACTCATTGTGCAGAATGCCCTATTTTTGAATAGCTGGACATTTTAATTACTTTATCACCAGCTGTGACTACAGGTGATAATCAACCATGTTTCATAGGGATGTGACTACATTTAGAAATGTCACACATTTTTAGGTATAAAGCAAAAGATGCAATGAAATAAATAAGCTATCACATATTAATCCAAATGAATTCACTGAAATACATCTGCACATTTCTGCAGCCTGACTTATTACACACGTGAACACAGTACACATTTGTTTACTGCAAGCTTGTTTCAGAGATGTGATGCAGTTAAATCTGTATGTGTCTGTTTCCTTGTAGTGTTAGTAGAGATGGTGAACCTGACACAATCCTGTGTTTAGTGTGACGGAAACCAGTTAACAGCCGGTTTAGTGAAATTCTCTTGAACTCATGGAAAACTCATCGACGTCTCGAAGTGAGCAGCTGAAGCGTCCCGTGTGATCAGAGGTCCTCGTCGTCCTCGCTCACCATGACGTCGAGCTCTTTGTCTTTCCGTACGACGCTCTCGGTGATGAACTCCTTGTGCTGCTCCTCCAGCTCACGCAGCTCCGCCTGCAGGCGCTCCAGGTGGAGCACTCGCCGGTTCCTCAGCAGCCGGCTGGGGAATGGGTTCATGTCGTTGAAGGCGATGCTGGTCAGCTTCCTGCATGGACACACGCAGGTGGAAAGGACTCGATCACCAACACAGAGGAACTGGAAACTGATCAGCTTGAGTGTTTCTGTTTTATGCTGCTTGATACTTCAGGTACTGCAGTTTGAGCAGGAAATACTGGACTGACTGGACCACATGTATCCGAGAGCTGCAGATACTTAAAAATCTTTAAATCGTTGTTACTGTGATCAGGGAAATTTAAACTTCTCACAAAATTTCAGTAAAAAGGGTTTGAAGCTCAAAGATTCAACAGCTACATCCGCTACACTTCTGAGAGTGTAACAGCTCGTAGATTAAGGCGGGTGGAGGCGAGTGCGTACCTGGCATTGGAGACGGTCTTTGTGAAGAAGCGTAGGTACTGGTAGATCTCCACGCTGTCGTGAATCTTCAGGATGTCGTCCTCTTTGTATTTGAACAGAGCCAGAGTGTATCTGAAGATCACCTGCAGCACAGACACGCATTTCATAACAGGACACTCACGCCACACAATTAATTGGAAACTTTGAGGAGGTGAGTCAGAAAATTACTCTTTCAGTTGTGGTGCAGTTGGGCCCTTTACTCATTACAGCTCTGATCGATTTCCAATAAGCCACTTGGTTCCTCAGTTGCCAGATAATATTAACTTACTTGGTAGTTGAGCTTTAAGTTTAAATGAAACTTTTGGGTTGGATCTATGTGGCTGAAGCTGTTGTCAGCATTTATCCCTGTGTGGTATATATTTCTGTGTCTGCACTGTGATTTTATTTCCTGAGACAAACGATGTAAAAGCTGTGCTGCATTTGTCACATTGCAGAAACAAGCCCAAAGGCATTGTCCCGCTCATCGTCTGGATTTACGCTGCTTGTGGTAGACTGTGAGGTCGTTACTAGAATTATCTGCTTTCCCACTCCTATTTCATGTCACATGACAGTTCCCCATGCTTAGTAAACAATGTCTTATTACTCCTAAAATGTAAATAAAGACATCTAAAGGTCAAAACAAAATCATTTTTGTTTCCATGGACACTACTGTGGTGCATTCAAGTGTTGTCTGCATTTCTGTCATGGTGCGTTCGGGTGTATGGTACCTTGGTACCCTCATACAGGAAGGCGTCCCACAGAGGCATCAGGATGTCGCTGGGCAGACTCTCCACAAAAACCACCAGGAACCAGTTGAAGGTGACCAGAGAGACGTCAATGTTGTGATCCTCAAAGTGAGATGCCAGGCGAGGAAGCTTCTCCGCCATGAAGTCCTTCAGCACGCGCTGGTCCGCCTGAGCACAAAGACTCACAGAGATCAGCCTCACTGATCACTAAAACAGATCACAGCAGGCAAGCAGGTGAGTGTGTCTGCTGACCTGAGAGGCCACCAGATTCTTGGTGTAGTAGTCCTGAGGCATGATGGCTTCCGCCACTGCCACCAGACACCAGAAGGCGTCTTCTTCACTTTGGAGGACCAGCAGAGCGAGGGCCGCTAACCTGTGGACATTCATGGAAGGTGAGGTTCTGCCTGAAAGGCGGGTCCACATAAGAACTCAGATATAAAATTTATACTTTTGTTCTGACCTGTTGAGTCCCTGGCAGTAGCCAATGGCAGGGTTATGCCAGGAGAAGGCTCAGAGCGGCAGCACTTACGGGTCGGAGGTCTCTCGTTGCTACGCGACCGCGTAACAATCGCAGCGGAGAAAAAGCAGAGCGAGAGATGAGAGAGAGATCAATTTCTTTATTCAAGAATACAAGAAATGGTAATAGCTGCATATGTGTTTGTCGCATACATTATGTTACAATTTAACATAATGTAAAATCGTAACATTATGTTTACAATGTTACAATTGTAAATATAATTCACCAAATTAATTCTGTCATAACAGAAGTATGACTTCTCTGTGTTATTAATCCCTATTAATATCATAGGGATATTAATATCCCTACAATATTAAGCATCAGACTTTATCAAATTTTCTAAAAACTTTTTTGGTGGATAGTGTAGCGCAGCTGGATAGTGTAGTGGTAAGACTACACGTCTTTGGAGTCGCAAGTTCGATTCCCACCCAGTATCCAGTAAGGGTCCTGGCTAGACCCCTCATGCTAACCAAAAAGCCCTGGAATGGTGTGGCTACGTCTGCAGTCTCTCCGCTTAAATTTAGAGCTTGCTTGTTTGTTAAATGTATTATTTACTGTTTTTAGTTTACTCCATGACGGGGCTGGATATCGGGCATCCTGCACCACCCATCCGGTCTGGAGCATAGCGAAACCATTTCTGCACTGTTTGAATGAAGGTGAACTCAGAAACTGCCCCCACCTGCTGAGTCAGGCCATCTAAGACAACAAAAAACCCATAAAACAAACATACAAAAAAACAGTAAAAAAAAAGAGGGGTTCAATTAGAGTTCAAATATGAATAACCTCTCGCCAAAAGTCTTTAACAGCTAGAAAGCTGGCAAACTACTAAGCTGATCAACATGAAAGACACAAGGTGGAAATCAGCAAACTGCTGCCTCACTTTGTTCACCTGTGCTCTATATTTCATGGTCCGGTTGGCTGCAGGACCAAACATTTGGCCTTACACCTTATTTCTTTATGTTTTGCTTCCAAGGTGCCAGACTTGTAGGTAACTTTTTACACTGACATGACCTCAGCAATAGTTTCCAGTCTTTCAACTTCCTTGGGCTTTGGCCGCTTTTTTGCTCATTTTCAGTCCAGTCCTTCTACCTGACCATTTTCAGAGAACTCTAAGGAGCTTGGGGAAAAAAAGCAAGCGGACTTCTTTAACTTTTTTGAAGACGTTTCGCCTCTCATCCTTCATTGTTATTGTTATTATTGTTGTTAGTACTGTTGTTGTTATGATTGATATTGTTACTGTTATGATCAGTTTTATTATTATTATCATTATTAATTTTTTTAATACATTTGTTTATCTTTATTATTATTATTAGTAATGTTGTTGTTTATGTTGTTATTGTTATTATTGTTACTGGTATTTTTGACATTATTATTATTATTTTGTTGTTATTGTCATTATTAGTAGAAGTAGTATTAGTTATATCATTTTTATATCAGCCTGGAGTGAACGACATGAAAGCATGGGTCCATCCTCCCTCACATTCACAATTCAGGCTGCTGGTGTAATCGTGCGGGGGATATTTTCCTGGTACACTTTGGGACCTTTAAATGCTACAGTCTGAGTATTGTTATGACCACAGTGTACCCTCTTCTGATGGCTGAAAGTAAAAGCGGGTCCAGCTCGGTTCCGGTACCAGGCCTACTGACAATTTAACATAACGTAAAATGGTAACATCGTAAACATAATGTTACCATTTAACATAATGTAAAATGGTAACATTGTAAACATAATGTTACAATTTAACATAATGTGAAATGGTAACATTGTAAACATAATGTTACCATTTAACAAAATGTAAAATGGTAACATTGTAAACAGAATGTTACCATTTAACATAATGTAAAATGGTAACATTGTAAACAGAATGTTACCATTTAACATAATGTAAAATGGTAACATTGTAAACAGAATGTTACCATTTAACATAATGTAAAATGGTAACATTGTAAACATAATGTTACCATTTAACATAATGTAAAATGGTAACATTGTCAGAGAATCAGAATGGGGTTTATTGCCAGATGTTGAGGTTTACAACATTAGGAAATTGCTGCGGTGCTTCAGTGCAAACAATAAGAATTAAAGTGCTATGTAGAAAGAAAGATATGTGCATGAGATATACATGAGATATATACATGAGAATAAGACTTATGAGTGCTACGTAGAAAGATATATACATGAGTGCAGGTGGTGATCGGTGCCAAACATGAAATGATGCAGTGACACAGCGTAGGGTCATGTGTTAGTGGCGGGGACAGTCATGTGGTTATTGTTCATGTGTCCAACAGCAGAGGGGAAGAAACTGTTCTTATGGCGAGAGGTTCTGGTGCGAATGGACCGGAGCCTCCTGCCTGAGGGGAGCAGGTCAAACAGACTGTGTCCAGGGTGAGAAGGGTCAGCTGAGATCCGAGCTGCACGCCGCAGTGTCCTGGAGGTGTACAGGTCCTGCAGAGATGGGAGTCTGCAGCCAATCACCTTCTCAGCAGAGCGCACAACACGCTGCAGTCTCTGTTTGTCCCTGATAGTGGCTCCAGCGTACCACACAGTGATGGAGGAGGTGAGGATGGACTCGATGATTGCAGTGTAGAATTGCATCATCGTCCGTGTTGGCAGGTTGAATTTCTTCAGCTGCCTCAGGAAGTACATCCTCTGCTGGGCTTTCTTGATGACGGAGGTGATGGTGGGCTCCCACTTCAGGTCCTGGGTGATGGTGGTACCCAGGAAGCGGAATGAGTCTACAGAGGTGATGGGGGTGTCAGTCAGGATGATGGGGGGGAGTGGGGCTGTGTGCTTCCTGAAGTCCACAATAATCTCCACTGTCTTCTGGGCATTCAGCACCAGGTTGTTGTGGCTGCACCAGGTCACCAGACGTTCAACCTCCCTCCTATAGGCAGACTCATCCCCGTCCGAGATGACTTGTAGACATTGTAGACATAATGTTACCATTTAACATAATGTAAAATGGTAACATTGTAGACATAATGTTACCATTTAACATAATGTAAAATGGTAACATTGTAAACAGAATGTTACCATTTAACATAATGTAAAATGGTAACATAGTAAACAGAATGTTACCATTTTACATTATGTTAAATATAACTAACGGATTTACTTTACCAAATGGACCATCCCGGCCTTGCCGTATTGGTCTATTTGATTCACCTTTGTTTTTATTGTTTATTTTATTTTCACTTGCTACACATAGGACAGACATGACTGGGGGAAAGAAAGGGGAGAAAGAAAGAGGGAAAGAAAAACAGCAGGGAAGAGGAATGGTGATAAAGGGCAAAAAACAAAAACCATGTTACGGCCCTAGCCTCTCTCTCTCTCCTGAGGGTGCCTGTGTGGGCGTGTCCCACTACCTCCCCTGCCTGAGGTGCCACCTTTCCCTCCTGTACAGCTGACTCCCATCAGCAATTAAGGGTATTTAAGCCCAGAGCAGGGTGAGCTCTGGGCCAGAGTGCCATTTGTGTGGGTACAGCTAGTGAGCTGAGTGTTTTGCGGTGTTTCCAGCCGAAGGTGAGCTAGACGCACCTTAAGTCTAGCATGTCCATTTGACCCACTGAAGTCTGGGGACAGAGGATCAAAGCGAGGTAGAGTGGGAGGAACCGTAGGCTCCACCTGGACTTTGGGGGGAGTGGCTATAGCACCATCCTCCGCCTTCAGAGGTGCGACACCTTGCTCAACAGAGAGAACGTTACTATCACACACATCAGAACCGGTCAAGATCTTCAACTCAACCAGACGTTGTACGATAACGCCCTTAATTTCCTTCTTCGCACTATATTTCTTTACTGGAATATCAAAGTGTGCCGCAATACTCAATAAGTCGTCTTTGCGACATAACTCAAACTTCTCAGGTCTCGGAGCACGAATAAATTCTTCTAAGTCGAACTCCATACTTAATTACAAGGCAGTAACACTGTACCAAGCACCAGCGTTGTCCATAGCTCTGGGTTCAGGCTGACCCCGATCAGGCTTCAGTGAGCGTGTGATCAACACTTTATCTGAACGAGGGGGTGATGCAAACACATTTCTGTGAGTCAAAGTGAACTCATCAGCCAAAACGGCTGCTTTTGACAGTGAGGCAACCTTTTGCTCATTTAAAAACATTACAAGCTTCTCTGGTAATAGATTCTTAAAATCTTCCAACAGGACTAGCTGACGAAGCGCTTCAAACTCTTTCTTCACTTCACTTGCTGTGCACCACTTGTCAAAAAGAACTGCCTTCTCACGTGCGAACTCTACATATGTTTGACCATTAGACTTCTTATGATTCCTGAACTTTTGTCGGTAGGCCTCAGGTACAAGCTCATAAGCACGAAGGATGGACTCCTTCAGTACATCATATTTCATGCTGTGCAACAATAAATTCCTCTCTAGAAGCAGGCAGTTTTATGTCTGCGTCAGTAAGAGAAAACATCCTTCCAGACTCATCTTTTAGCGTAGCTTCTGGTCTAACACTATCAGGTCCTTCTGTCACAACGAGGAAAGAGTCAGACAAATCAAGGTCATACCTCCTGGACCGAGATCTAGTCACCACACAAGCAGGAAAAATGTTAGCATTTTCTTGCTGGCTAACTTCCAAGCCTGTTTCAGGCTTATCCAGCATCTCAGGGACAGGCATCACTTTTCCACCTGCTAAATCATTCCCTAGGATGAAATCAACCCCTTTTATTGGCAGCGAGGGGAGGACAGCGACCTTACCAACTCCACTGAACACAGAAGAAGTGATATGAACATTGTGCAAAGGTGCAGACACAAAAGTCATTCCAATACCCTGGACCACAACACTAGACCGACAGGATGACTCAACAGACAAAGGCAAAATACCCTCTCGAATGATGGACTGTGAACCACCCGTGTCTCGCAACATTGTTACAGACTGGTCATTAAGTATGGAGTTCGACTTAGAAGAATTTATTCGTGCTCCGAGACCTGAGAAGTTTGAGTTATGTCGCAAAGACGACTTATTGAGTATTGCGGCACACTTTGATATTCCAGTAAAGAAATATAGTGTGAAGAAGGAAATTAAGGGCGTTATCTTACAACGTCTGGTTGAGTTGAAGATCTTGACCGGTTCTGATGTGTGTGATGTAAAATGGTAACATTGCATTGTAAACAGAATGTTACCATTTAACATAATGTAAAATGGTAACATTGTAAACAGAATGTTACCATTTAACATAATGTAAAATGGTAACATTGTAAACAGAATGTTACCATTTAACATAATGTAAAATGGTAACATTGTAGACATAATGTTACCATTTAACATAATGTAAAATGGTAACATTGTAGACATAATGTTACCATTTAACATAATGTAAAATGGTAACATTGTAAACATAATGTTACCATTTAACATAATGTAAAATGGTAACATTGTAGACATAATGTTACCATTTAACATAATGTAAAATGGTAACATTGTAAACAGAATGTTACCATTTAACATAATGTAAAATGGTAACATTGCATTGTAAACAGAATGTTACCATTTAACATAATGTAAAATGGTAACATTGCATTGTAAACAGAATGTTACCATTTAACATAATGTAAAATGGTAACATTGCATTGTAAACAGAATGTTACAATTTAACATAATGTAAAATGGTAACATTGTAGACATAATGTTACCATTTAACATAATGTAAAATGGTAACATTGTAAACAGAATGTTACCATTTAACAAAATGTAAAATGGTAACATTGTAAACATAATGTTACCATTTTACATTATGTTAAATATAACTAACGGATTTACTTTACCAAATGGACCATCCCGGCCTTGCCGTATTGGTCTATTTGATTCACCTTTGTTTTTATTGTTTATTTTATTTTCATTTGCTACACATAGGACAGACATGACTGGGGGAAAGAAAGGGGAGAAAGAAAGAGGGAAAGAAAAACAGCAGGGAAGAGGAATGGTGATAAAGGGCAAAAAACAAAAACCAACAAAACAAACAGACAAAAAAAAAGCTTCATAGCATAGTGCCTAGTCATTTTTTGTGTGCAGTCAACAAGCAAAACTCAAAGTAAATTTAGCATACGTTTTCTTGTCCAAGACGCACTTTGACTGACTTGCTTTAGAAGCACATATTAGTCATCACTGCACAGTCCAGAGTTTCTTTCAATGCACTGTGTTAGGACAAGAATAAGCTCACCTACGTAAGATAAGTCGATGTTTCTGACTTTGCATTACGAATGGTTTACCCACTGACAAACATTTCAAGTTCTACTAAATTAAAAAACAATTTGTGGTAACCTGATTTTAATTCAAAAAGAATCATTAACAACACTTCTTGTAATGGTGTCAAAATCAGCCCAACTTTTATTTTCAAATGCAAAAAGTAAAAGAAAATGAGCCAACATACTGGACACATATAATTGTCAATATAATTGTTTATAAACAATTATACTGTCATCATTGTTACAGATATGGAAACTTTATTAACAATTTGTCCAAGTAAAAAAATGCCCTGCTAATTGTTGGGGTTTTCTCTCCTCTAGCCCTTTCCTTTAAGCTCTTCTTTACATCCCCCCCACCCCCATCTTTTCTTTTTTCTTAATAATATAACAATAAAAACAATTGGCTGCATTTTAAATGTGTCAGATCAATGTCTTTATTCAAGAATACAAGAAATGGTAATAGCTGCATGTGTGTTTGTGTGTGTGCATAATATGCATACTTTACTTGTTGGATCCAAATCCCACAAGGAATCAAATAAAACAAGAAGACAAACAAAAACAAAAGAAAAATATATTTCTCTCCCTTCCCAGGTCAGGTTCATGAAAGAATTGCAGCTCTTTATTCCTCTTGTACAGCTCCAGAGTCTGTCAGCCAAAAAGAAACTACTGAGGTTCCAACACCCAGTGTTTCTGTAAACACAGATGAAAATGAACAGTCATCCACATCTAAAAGATTTGTAGATTCGAGGGACCGGTATAATACATCTAGTACATCTTTGTTTAAACCTCAGAACACAAAAAGGGAACAAAGCATTGTATACAGATTTAAAAGTGCGCAAAGCAACGAACAGTCACCCTCTGAAACAGCTGAGGTTATCACAACCATTGTTTCTGTAAATACACAGGAACAGTCACCCACCTCAAAAAGATTAGTATATTCAAGGGACCAGTGTATCTACTCTGGTCAAAAGAATCCATGCTTCGTACTGATGTCCACAATTCTTTTTTATTCCTCTCACAATCATGGAGCACCGTGAAAACTAGAAACAAGTAAAATAATATCAATAGCACATATGACATCCATCTCAGCCACTTATTTCTTTTCACAAGGTGCACAAGTGCTTAACAAATAACAGCATAATGTTTTTACCGTGTACGCCTTGTAAAACCAGTAGTAGAAAAGTTGTAGATTTGTGCTCTTGTGGGGGAGACGTATGTTATCCACCACCTGGATAGCTAGCCGAGAGTTCGAGGGTCACTAGAGCCGCCGAGAACGCATGAACTACTTACGGTAGGACGTTTTGCCAAAGTAAGACGTTTTGTCAGGACACCGAGTCCTCAGGAGGATGCAGCCCATGAATTTGGACACGATCTCAGACGCACTTCTGGTGTTGTCATGGCAACCCACACAAACATTTCAGCGTCAGCTACAATGAGGCGGAGCCCTTACTGAGACACTGAGCTCAGGTAGAGTGAAAGACAACATTTTTCCGCATCCAAAACAGCAGCGCTGTTCCTGTGACCTCTAGTAAAGCCTTTACTTGGGAAAAGGGAGTCTTTCATCAAAGCATCCTGCAGAAGTTGAATAAAAATATGCAAATGTTTAAATGATGCAACTTAATGAAGGCTGACAGCAGTTGTACTATTTTACATTGCAGCGAACAGGGGTGACTATTATTTTCAACGTTTTTACAGCATTTTTCACATTGAAAGTGAAATAATATAAATAATGTCTCAATTAAATTGCGTTAATATTTAAAAATACAAAAACTACAGCTTTGTTCACAAGCCAATAAAAATGTACTTGGGCCAGTAAAACTCAGAGCCACTAACCTGCATCTATAGCCTTGAGGATCCAATACTTATATAAGGGTATTATTCATGAGATCCACCTGGTTTTTAACCTTAAGCAATTGTGCTTCAGAGATTTAAGTGCATCTCCCTCTTGTGGTAAATGAAAATAACACTTATTCAGCACCTGGTTGTTGCGGCTGCATCAGGACACCAGATGTTCAGCCTCCATCCTGTAGGCAGACTTATCCCCGTCTGAGAGGAGTCCAATAATGGTGGTGTCATCTGCAAGCTTAATTAATTTGACAGACTGGTGGTTGGAGGGTGCGGCAGTTGGTGTACAGGGAGAAGGGCATAGAAGAAAGAACACAGCCCTGAGGGGAGCTCGTGCTGATGGTCCGGGAGTCCAAGACATTCTTCCCCAGCCTCACTGGTTGTTTCCTGTCCGTCAGGAAGTCAGTGATCCACCGGCAGATGGGATCAGGCACATTCATCTGGGAAAGCAATCCTTGAAGAAGGTCTGAAAGGATGGTGTTGAAGGTAGAGCTGAAGTCCACAAACAGGATCCTGGCGTAGATTCTGCAGGACGAAGTGTAGAGCCATGTTGATGGCATCGTCTACAGACCTGTTGGCTCTGTATGCAAACTGCAGGGGGTCCAGGAGGGGGGCCGTGAGGGTCTTAAGATAGGAGAGAACCAGGCGCTCAAAAGACTTCATGACCAGATGTCAGAGCCACAGGTCTGTAGTCTTTTAGTCCAGTGATCTTTGGCTTCTTGAAAGCTATATATGATATAAAAATTATATAAAAACTGTCAATCAGCAAAAGAAATGATATCATAGTT
The DNA here is from genome assembly GCF_900408965.1 of Simochromis diagramma. Lineage (NCBI taxonomy): Eukaryota > Metazoa > Chordata > Actinopteri > Cichliformes > Cichlidae > Simochromis > Simochromis diagramma. Next base: position 6,662,619 of record NW_024387031.1, on the reverse strand, counting down.
CTTATAAAGAAAGCCTCAATCAATCAAACACCAGCAGTGTAGCAATGTTGTTCACTTACACTGTATATAAAACACTGATTTTGGCTACATCCAGTTTTTACTGTATTATAAACATTTTTTACCATGAAGAGTAAAGTGTTTGGCATTTTTGTCATTGTTATTGAGCTCAGAGATCAGGCCCAGCCCAGTATCTACCTGGTTATGAGCAAGGAGCTGGAGGTGATAACTCAACAATAACCAGGCCATGCATGCATGGATGCATGGATGGATCAGTTTGTAGGCTGTGTGTGGTCAGCAGCAGGCTGCTGGGTCTGGACCAAGAGGGAAAGCCCAGCATGTGAAACCCATCAGCAGAAGGCCAGAACAAAGGTGCACAGACAAACGCAGCCCAGACACTCAGGCAGGACGAGTAAAATAAATGGCAGCAAACACAGTATGATGTGGTAAAATGTGCTTTCTTTCACAAACAGATAGCACAAACAAGAATCACAAGAATCTCCTTTGTGGTTCTTGTTTTTCTTTTGAGTACATTAATAAAAAGTTGAAATAAAGTGGCACTAAAATTCATGCACTGAAGACCACACGAAACCCTAATTCACCCTACTACCTGTTGTCTTCACATTCCATTTGCATCCCTTGTCCACAGAATCAAAAATGACCCTTCTTCACTAAAGATCGAACATAAAGCAATTGCATATTAAATGGAAGCCCATTTTGCATTAAGAAACACTATCAGCAATCAGAAATTGTGTATATCAGAGTTCTCTGTTTTTACTGTCCTGAAAACTGCATTAATTCAGTGGATGCGGTTAGGTTCCAACAACGTAATATGAGAGGGCAACCAATTCAATCGAAGAGGGATCCAATTTTTATCCATTCATGTACCAGCTACTGGCTTTTTGCTGTTATGTTCTCATATCGCACGAGAGTTTATTTGCCAGGTGTCAGAAGTCTAATAATGATTAAAGTTCAGGATATGCTTAAAAACTCACCTCAGTATAGCCGTCATCAGAAGGAAGTGCGCTTCACTGACTCATCAACTTGTCTCAGGCTTTCCACAAAGTTTCACAGTTGACCTTAAAGTAAGATGCTGCAAGCTTACCTTGCAGTGTATTACTTTTTAAGGTCTACAGACCTTAAAGTGCGCTATAGATTGAAGTGATTTGAACTGACAACAGGGCTAATTCAGCACTTCAAGTTAACATCAATAAAAGTTTTTAAATTTTACTCTGATTTCCGTTTGTTTTCATTGCCTGCAAGTTGAATAAATATGTGCTATCTGTTATTTAGTTCAAAGTGTGGGTAGATAATGCTGTGCTGTCATGTGACCTGTTCTCTCATGTGTGCCTTTCTCTTGTTTTGTATGTATTTCTCGTTTGTTATTTATTCCTATTTTATTCCTGCAATTGGTATGGAATTCATTTTTTTTTAAAAATTGATCAGTGTTTTGAAATTAGATGTGATGAAGATGTGACCTTAATTTACAAAATCAACATCATGTTGGATTCAATGAGACATGAAACAGGTCTCAGTAAATGTTCTCATAGACTGCAATACACTGCCCCCTGCTGGTCATTATAAAGTCTGCAGATGTCATTTGACATGAATGTCATATTTGTGAAACAAAATAAAGGACTCTGTAAAATAAATGAAAATCAAATATTTATATACAGAATATTTATGAACAAATGCTGAAAAAGACATCTGAACAAGATGCACACCCAGTAAATGTTTTTTTAAAAAAAAGAAAAGTCAGTTTTATCATGTGACTATCATGCTGTCATTTCCGCACAATGCACTTTACACCAGATCAAAATAAAACACTGTGAGGTCGTTCTAACCGGAAGCCCAGAGAGCTTCGACAATGCAGCACAATGCCCTGAAGCATCAGCATCAAAATATACTTCAAGTACCAAAAAGTACTCATTGTGCAGAATGCCCTATTTTTGAATAGCTGGACATTTTAATTACTTTATCACCAGCTGTGACTACAGGTGATAATCAACCATGTTTCATAGGGATGTGACTACATTTAGAAATGTCACACATTTTTAGGTATAAAGCAAAAGATGCAATGAAATAAATAAGCTATCACATATTAATCCAAATGAATTCACTGAAATACATCTGCACATTTCTGCAGCCTGACTTATTACACACGTGAACACAGTACACATTTGTTTACTGCAAGCTTGTTTCAGAGATGTGATGCAGTTAAATCTGTATGTGTCTGTTTCCTTGTAGTGTTAGTAGAGATGGTGAACCTGACACAATCCTGTGTTTAGTGTGACGGAAACCAGTTAACAGCCGGTTTAGTGAAATTCTCTTGAACTCATGGAAAACTCATCGTCGTCTCGAAGTGAGCAGCTGAAGCGTCCCGTGTGATCAGAGGTCCTCGTCGTCCTCGCTCACCATGACGTCGAGCTCTTTGTCTTTCCGTACGACGCTCTCGGTGATGAACTCCTTCTGCTGCTCCTCCAGCTCACGCAGCTCCGCCTGCAGGCGCTCCAGGTGGAGCACTCGCCGGTTCCTCAGCAGCCGGCTGGGGAATGGGTTCATGTCGTTGAAGGCGATGCTGGTCAGCTTCCTGCATGGACACACGCAGGTGGAAAGGACTCGATCACCAACACAGAGGAACTGGAAACTGATCAGCTTGAGTGTTTCTGTTTTATGCTGCTTGATACTTCAGGTACTGCAGTTTGAGCAGGAAATACTGGACTGACTGGACCACATGTATCCGAGAGCTGCAGATACTTAAAAATCTTTAAATCGTTGTTACTGTGATCAGGGAAATTTAAACTTCTCACAAAATTTCAGTAAAAAGGGTTTGAAGCTCAAAGATTCAACAGCTACATCCGCTACACTTCTGAGAGTGTAACAGCTCGTAGATTAAGGCGGGTGGAGGCGAGTGCGTACCTGGCATTGGAGACTGTCTTTGTGAAGAAGCGTAGGTACTGGTAGATCTCCACGCTGTCGTGAATCTTCAGGATGTCGTCCTCTTTGTATTTGAACAGAGCCAGAGTGTATCTGAAGATCACCTGCAGCACAGACACGCATTTCATAACAGGACACTCACGCCACACAATTAATTGGAAACTTTGAGGAGGTGAGTCAGAAAATTACTCTTTCAGTTGTGGTGCAGTTGGGCCCTTTACTCATTACAGCTCTGATCGATTTCCAATAAGCCACTTGGTTCCTCAGTTGCCAGATAATATTAACTTACTTGGTAGTTGAGCTTTAAGTTTAAATGAAACTTTTGGGTTGGATCTACGTGGCTGAAGCTGTTGTCAGCATTTATCCCTGTGTGGTATATATTTCTGTGTCTGCACTGTGATTTTATTTCCTGAGACAAACGATGTAAAAGCTGTGCTGCATTTGTCACATTGCAGAAACAAGCCCAAAGGCATTGTCCCGCTCATCGTCTGGATTTACGCTGCTTGTGGTAGACTGTGAGGTCGTTACTAGAATTATCTGCTTTCCCACTCCTATTTCATGTCACATGACAGTTCCCCATGCTTAGTAAACAATGTCTTATTACTCCTAAAATGTAAATAAAGACATCTAAAGGTCAAAACAAAATCATTTTTGTTTCCATGGACACTACTGTGGTGCATTCAAGTGTTGTCTGCATTTCTGTCATGGTGTGTTCGGGTGTATGGTACCTTGGTACCCTCATACAGGAAGGCGTCCCACAGAGGCATCAGGATGTCGCTGGGCAGACTCTCCACAAAAACCACCAGGAACCAGTTGAAGGTGACCAGAGAGACGTCAATGTTGTGATCCTCAAAGTGAGATGCCAGGCGAGGAAGCTTCTCCGCCATGAAGTCCTTCAGCACGCGCTGGTCCGCCTGAGCACAAAGACTCACAGAGATCAGCCTCACTGATCACTAAAACAGATCACAGCAGGCAAGCAGGTGAGTGTGTCTGCTGACCTGAGAGGCCACCAGATTCTTGGTGTAGTAGTCCTGAGGCATGATGGCTTCCACCACTGCCACCAGACACCAGAAGGCATCTTCTTCACTTTGGAGGACCAGCAGAGCGAGGGCCGCTAACCTGTGGACATTCATGGAAGGTGAGGTTCTGCCTGAAAGGCGGGTCCACATAAGAACTCAGATATAAAATTTATACTTTTGTTCTGACCTGTTGAGTCCCTGGCAGTAGCCAATGGCAGGGTTATGCCAGGAGAAGGCCAGAAGGATGCGGCGGAGCTGCTGGAGGGCGGGGCTGGACGGCGAGGAGAAGTGCTGATTGGTCGTCAGGGTTCGGTGAAGGTCCAGCTGGATCTGCCTGGAGGCAGGATTAGGAGCTGTCCGACTCTTCTCACACAGCTGGAAACAGAACAGGATTACTGAGTGCTCGCCAGCATTCCCAACAGGAAGAAGGAGGAGCCACCTGTGCTCAGGTGCGGATAAAGCACTCTCTCTCTCTACAGCTGTACCTGCTGATAGCGTTGCGGGTGGCGCTCTTGGCTTGTCAAAGTTCTGGCTCGGACCAAACAGCGCCACACTCTCTGCCGATACTCCCGAGGGACGCCTTCACGCACCAGAATTTTGAGCTCAGGTGTGATGATGAAGTCATCGTCGGACCTGCCTGCAAGGTACTGAGCCCAGCGGCTCAGCAGGGGGTGCTCCAGACCCTCCTACAGGGACAAACGAGATCGCCAGTTACTGAACATCGTAGCTCTTGATCAAAACTGGAAAAAGTTTCTTTGTAGGAAACTGCTTTCCGGTTCTGGACTGTCGGTCGGCTCTGAACAGGACATGATGGGCAAATAATATAAAATATAATTAATAAATAGCATTAAACATACAAAATAATGTTGGTTATGACTATAAAGACTAAATCTTTAATAGGGGACAGGTGGAGACAGATGATTGGCTCTGGCAACCCCCTTAAAGGGAGCAGCTGAAAGAAGGTTTGGGCTGATTTTTTAGCCCTGATTAGTGACTGCAGGCCCTGCTAGCCTGCTGAGGGGGTGTCGCGCTGAGTTTATTTAACCTCCCCCGGATGAGCGGCTGTAAGCTTTGGTTTCTCGGACCTGGTGCAGCAGGTTGTGGGAGCGAATCTCCAGCGCCTGGATCTTTGCCAACAGCTTCATGTCCTCTACCTCGTAGTCTGGGATGATCTTAAAGCCGTACTCATCATGATCCCTGAGGACACAGCAGATGTTTAACACATTCATCAGGTCTGGGGTAAACAGTGAAAAATTTGATCTATTTAGAGTTTCTTCTTCTGAGTTTTTAATTGTCATGTCAAGTGACTCTTGAATGAGAAAGAAGCAGATTGTGTCTGTTATTTTGTCTACCCTGCTGTTCAGGTGCTCGTACCTGTCCACGCTGAGCTTCGTGACGCTCTTCAGCTCTCCCTTCAGAGCGTCCTCAATCATTTTTTGCACGGCCTCCCGCTGGGCCGGATGCAGAGATTTGATCTCCTGCAGCCTCCGCAGGACTCCCAGGTAACGGCTCTCCACCTGACAGTTAGTGGCCTCCAGGAAAGCACACTGCAGCCAATCAGAGGGCAGGAAAAGGGGCATTAATCACTGATTAATCACTGTGCTGTAGGCTGTGGGCTGTAGCTGGCCCATAGCAGCTCTGTGTGGTAGTGGAGTGTTTAAATGAACAGAAATGGCATCAGACCGACCTTCACCATTAGGGTTTTCTCCTGCTCTGAGCTTTTCCTCCACAGTTTGGTCAGCTGGTAGATCTCAGAGTTCAGAAACTTGTTCTGAGTCTTATATGCCTCGATGTCATCCTGCAGACACAAACACAGACAACCTGGGAGGTTTAAGAGGTTTTAGACTCAGTAACGTAATATCGGCTGTTTCTTTACTGTTGATAGCTTCAGCTCATTTTGGAAGGTTTTTAAACTTTCTTTAAAACACAATCACTTACACTCTGTACCTTCAAGTAAAACTTTAATTCGCTGTAAGTTATCACTGTGCTTCACCTTGAGGTTGTTGTTCTCCTGCCGAAGCTGTCTGAGAGTCTGAGAGTTGATGCGGCCGGCAGAGGACGAGTCGGGGCGCCGCGGTTCTGACAGACACGCTGTCACCTGATTGGACAGCTTTATGATCACCTGACAGGAAACAGTCGCACAGTGAGTACAGCTGCAGATAGACTTCATGTTTTACTGTCACACAAAGCTCACAGGAAGCAAGAAAAAGTAACTGAGTACATTTACTCAAGTAGAAGTGCTTGTAACTCTAAGCACTTTCTATTTGTCTGCCAGCTGCAGGCGGTGATTCAACAACACAAAACTAGAATAAAGAATCGTTCAGCTTCATTTCAGCCGTTCTCATGTTGTGTGGGTGCGTCCTGTTTTGGTTCAGGCAGGAAGAAGAAGCTGAGTCACAGAGCCAGTTACTGCCTAGATACGATACGTGACCACTGGGTGGAGCAGTTGATTGAGCTATATGGTCATAATGCACGCCACACATAAAACAGAATTAAAATGAAACCCTGACAGAGTCAAATATGCAGCCCGGGGGCCGGATTAGGCCCACCAAAGGTCCCAGTGCAGTCTTGGGTGGCTTTGAATGAAGTGAAAATTTAAAAGTTCAGATACCTGGAAAATAAAATCATCTCCTACTCACGGTGTGAGAAAGCCAGCACAGGAGCAGAAGACTACTGCTTGAATGATAACGAAATGCTATTTAAACCTGCGACAGCAGAAAACTGAGTGAAGTTGTATGTTTTAGATTTCGTAAGCAGCTCGCAGCATATTAAACATGAACCTTTTCAGAATGTGTTTGGACTTAAAGGGACATAATTTCTTTCTAAATATTTGTCTTGGATTCAGAAATCTGCAGTAAACTAATTTCACACCAATTTGAGATCAAACTGCAGTGTATTTGACACCGCTGATCATTTTAAATAACTGAAACAACTCATGATTATGAAGGACGAGCTACCTAAAGAACCCTACTCTCAGCGCGTTTTTTTTTTTTTTGATCGTCAGTCATAACTCCTGCAGCCTCCTCTCTCCTCCTGATGAATTTTAGGAATTGAGATGTTTCAGTATGGCGTACAGAAATTCAAATCCAGGTCAAAGGTAGGAGGACGGTCCAAATAAGGAGGCACAAACTTGAAGAATCAGAAAATATTAAAAAAAAAAAAAAAAAAAAAAAAAAACACCTCTGAAGAGACCTAAGTAACATCGCAGAACACCAACCTGCCAACCGCTCTTTAAAAGTGGAGACACGGAGCTCGCTCAATGAGCATTTTGCTCTGTGATCTTCCTTAAACGTTCCCTTTTTGTTCTTTTGGCTACAATTCTCAGTTTTCCAACGAATCACATGACACATCCATCATCTGGGCTGGTCATTTACAGTGGGGCAAAAAAGTATTTAGTCAGCCACCGATTGTGCAAGTTCCCCCACCTAAAATGATGACAGAGGTCAGTAATTTGCACCAGAGGTACACTTCAACTGTGAGAGACAGAATGTGGGAAAAAAAATCCATGAATTCACATGGTAGGATTTGTAAAGAATTTTATTCGTAAATCAGGGTGGAAAATAAGTATTTGGTCAATAACAAAAATACAACTCAATACTTTGTAAAATAACCTTTGTTGGCAATAACAGAGGTCAAACGTTTACTATAGGTCTTTACCAGGTTTGCACACACAGTAGCTGGTATTTTGGCCCATTCCTCCATGCAGATCTTCTCGAGAGCAGTGATGTTTTGGGGCTGTCGCCGAGCAACACGGACTTTCAACTCCCGCCACAGATTTTCTATGGGGTTGAGGTCTGGAGACTGGCTAGGCCACTCCAGGACTTTCAAATGCTTCTTACGGAGCCACTCCTTTGTTGCCCGGGCGGTGTGTTTTGGATCATTGTCATGTTGGGAGACCCAGCCTCGTTTCATCTTCAAAGTTCTCACTGATGGAAGGAGGTTTTGGCTCAAAATCTCACGATACATGGCCCCATTCATTCTGTCCTTAACACGGATCAGTCGTCCTGTCCCCTTGGCAGAAAAACAGCCCCATAGCATGATGTTTCCACCCCCATGCTTCACAGTAGGTATGGTGTTCTTGGGATGCAACTCAGTATTCGTCTTCCTCCAAACACGACGAGTTGAGTTTATACCAAAAAGTTCTACTTTGGTTTCATCTGACCACATGACATTCTCCCAATCCTCTGCTGTATCATCCATGTGCTCTCTGGCAAACTTCAGACGGGCCTGGACATGCACTGGATTCAGCAGCGGAACACGTCTGGCACTGCGGGATTTGATTCCCTGCCGTTGTAGTGTGTTACTGATGGTGACCTTTGTTACTTTGGTCCCAGCTCTCTGCAGGTCATTCACCAGGTCCCCCCGTGTGGTTCTGGGATCTTTGCTCACCGTTCTCATGATCATTTTGACCCCACGGGATGAGATCTTGCGTGGAGCCCCAGATCGAGGGAGATTATCAGTGGTCTTGTATGTCTTCCATTTTCTGATGATTGCTCCCACAGTTGATTTTTTCACACCAAGCTGCTTGCCTATTGTAGATTCACTCTTCCCAGTCTGGTGCAGGTCTACAATACTTTTCCTGGTGTCCTTCGAAAGCTCTTTGGTCTTGGCCATGGCGGAGTTTGGAGTCTGACTGTTTGAGGCTGTGGACAGGTGTCTTTTATACAGATGATGAGTTCAAACAGGTGCCATTCATACAGGTAACGAGTGGGGGACAGAAAAGCTTCTTACAGAAGACGTTACAGGTCTGTGAGAGCCAGAGATTTTCCTTGTTTGAGGTGACCAAATACTTATTTTCCACCCTAATTTACGAATAAATTCTTTACAAATCCTACCATGTGAATTCATGGATTTTTTTTTTTCACATTCTGTCTCTCACAGTTGAAGTGTACCTCTGGTGCAAATTACTGACCTCTGTCATCATTTTAAGTGGGGGAACTTGCACAATCGGTGGCTGACTAAATACTTTTTTGCCCCACTGTAGGTGAAGCGTTGAATGCACAGGAGAGGCCCTCTGTCTGATCTAATCAACATCCACCCACATTCGGTTTGTTTTGTGCTTTTTTTCCTGAGCCAGCAGCAGCTCCAGGAACAGCTCCAGATCTCAGAGAAACTTTCAGTCATGGAAACAAACGTGCACGGGTTATTTTAACGTGACCAACGAGAGGTCAGTCTGACAGCAACCTCTGGTTTGTCCTCACCTCCTGTTTGGCGTTGTTCTTCTCCTTCAGCATCCTGTTGTTGTGCTGCAGCTCGGCGACCTGCGTGGCCTTCTCAGCCAGACTCTTCTTCACCACCTCCACCTCCATCTTGGCCTCATCGAGCCGCCCCCGGAGGTCGGCCGCCTGCCGCTCGCGGTGTCGGAGCAGCTCCAGACGTTCCTGCTCACCCTCCTCTGCCAAAAACTCGGCACAGGTTCGCTTCTCCAGCTGAGAAGCCTCCAGTGCTTTGTGGAGGATCCACACCAGCTCCTACAGGAGGCGCTGTGTTTGTCACTTTTTTCAGTGGCAGCAGAGATCAATAAAATTTTATGATTACTGAACGACTGATCACCTTCTGAGCTTTGACCTCCTCCATCAGCATCTCTTTCTCCTGCTGCAAGCGGCCTATCCGGTCTGAGGACTGAGACGCCATGTCTCTGTGGCGGACAGGCAAGGTGGACGCGCTGCGAGCCTTCACCCTGCGGCTGCAACTCTCAAACAGTGATGGTGACTCCCTGCCATCTGTAGGGGGCGCCTGATCAGCGGCATTGAGCAATGGTAGAGGAGGGGAGAGGCTCGGGGATTCAGAGGGAGTGCTGAGGGTTGGAGAAGCTGAGAAGTGACAGAGAAGGATTAAAAGAAGTCACACGCCTGGATGCTGAAGCGGGTAAACTTCTTCACAAATAAAATTTTTATCATTAGAGAAAAAATTACCAATAATCATCCTACAGATGTAATATTATCTACAGCTACTTTTAGTACCATTGATGTTAAGTTAGACTCTTTTTCTCCAATTTATCTTTCTGAGTTAACTTCAATAATTACTTCCTCCAAACCATCAACGTGTCTTTTAGACCCCATTCCTACAAAACTGCTCAAAGAGTCCTGCCATTAATTAATTATTCGATCTTAAATATGATCAATTTATCTCTAATAATCAGCTGTGTACCACAGGCCTTCAAGCTGGCTGTAGTTAAACCTTTACTCAAAAAGCCATCTCTAGACCCAGCAGTCTTAGCTAATTATAGGCCAATCTCCAACCTTCCTTTCATATCAAACATCCGTGAAAGAGTAGTTGTCAAACAGCTAACAGATCATCTGCAGAGGAATGGCTTATTTGAAGAGTTTCAGTCAGGTTTCAGAGCTCAGCACAGCACAGAAACAGCTTTAGTGAAGGTTACAAATGATCTTCTTATGGCCTCTGACAGTGAACTCATCTCTGTGCTTGTCCTGCTAGACCTTAGTGCCACAGGGTTCAGTGCTAGGACCAATTCTGTTTACACTATACATGCTTCCCCTAGGCAGCATCGTTAGAAAGACATAGTATAAATTTTCACTGCTATGCAGATGACACCCAGCTCTATCGATCTATGAAGCCAGATAACACACACCAATTAGTTAAACTGCAGGAATGTCTTAAAGACATAAAGACCTGGATGGCAGCTAACTTTCTGCTTCTTAATTCAGATAAAACTGAGGTTATTGTACTCGGCCCTGAAAATCTTAGAAATATGGTATCTAACCAGATTCTTACTCTGGATGGCATTACCTTGGCCTCCAGTAACGCTGTGAGGAACCTTGGTGTGATTTTTGACCAGGACATGTCCTTGAACGCACATATTAAACAAATATGTAAGACTGCGTTCTTCCATTTGCGCAACATCTCTAAAATTAGAAATATCATGTCTCAGAGTGACTGAAAAACTAGTTCATGCATTTATTACTTCCAGGCTGGACTACTGTAATTCATTATTATCAGGATGTCCAAAAAACTCGCTGAAAAGCCTTCAGCTAATCCAAAATGCTGCAGCAAGAGTACTGACAGGGACTAGAAAGAGAGAGCATATTTCTCCTGTTTTGGCTTCCCTTCATTGGCTTCCTGTTAAATCCAGAATTGAATTCAAAATCCTGCTCCTCACATACAAGGTCTTAAATAATCAGGCCCCATCTTATCTTAATGACCTTGTAGTACCATATCACCCTATTAGAGCGCTTCGCTCTCGCTCTGCAGGCCTACTTGTTGTTCCTAGAGTATTTAAAAGTAGAATGGGAGGGAGAGCCTTCAGTTTTCAGGCCCCTCTTCTGTGGAACCAGCTTCCAGTTTGGATTGAGGAGACAGACACTATCTCTACTTTTAAGATTAGGCTTAAAACTTTCCTTTTTGTTAAAGCATATAGTTAGGGCTGGACCAGGTGACCCTGAATCCTCCCTTAGTTATGCTGCAATAGACGTAGGCTGCCGGGGGATTCCCATGATGCATTGAGTTTTTCCTTTACAGTCACCTTTCTCACTCACTATGTATTAATAGACCTCTCTGCATAGTCATATCTGTTATTAACCTCTGTCTCTCTTCCACAGCATGTCTTTATCCTGTCTTCCTTCTCTCACCCCAACCGGTCGCAGCAGATGGCCCCGCCCCTCCCTGAGCCTGGTTCTGCCGGAGGTTTCTTCCTGTTAAAAGGGAGTTTTTCCTTCCCACTGTCGCCAAAGTGCTTGCTCATAGGGGGTCATATGATTGTTGGGTTTTTCTCTGTATCTATGAAGTGCCTTGAGGTGACTTTTGTTGTGATTTGGTGCTATATAAATAAAATTGAATTGAATTGTAAAGAAACTGATGGTGGTAATTTACAGGACAAACACAGACTAACAAGCTCTTAATAAAAACCCGAGGACTGAAGCGGACCACGGCCCAAATCAGGTACAAAATACTCAGTACAGGTGAGTCACAGTTCAGGCTGATGTTTATGTGTTTAGTCTGAAGTCAAAATGAAAAAGTCCCAGTTCAAGTCCAACTTAAAGTCACAGGTAACTATAGATGCATCTTCTTCCTTCCACATCTGATGGGCACCGCAGGCCTCAACTTTATTTCTATATAACCCCAAAATCACAAAAATGCTGCCTTATTATCTCAAAGTAAAGGCCTTACAGTATTAGAGAGACTTCCGTGATTACATGATCCTCCATGTGGAGCACTTTATGACAGAAGATGCCTTCAACAGAAGCAGGATCAGAGTGGGGCAGCAATCTGTCTCGACCAAATGTGGGTGGAAACATTCATAACATGGTTTGGTTCACTGTCACCTGTCACCTACACAACACTAACTACAAGGTTTATTAAAAAGAGAAATCTAATAGGAAAAGTAGAGAGTGTTCCTGAATCCAAACTGGGGAGCTCGTCTGTTATATTCTGCAGAATTTCAAACAGCTGAAGGCTTTTCAACGAGCTTTAAGAACAACCTGACAATAATGAATTCCAACAGTCCAGCCTAGAAGTAGGAAATCCGTGAACTAATATTTCAGCATCACTTTGAGGCGATGTTCTTAATTTTGTTGATGTTGCATATATGAAACAAAAAAGGCCTACATATTTGTCTAATGTGCGCACTGACGGACATAAGTGACTCCGAGACTCCTCACAGGGCTGCTGGAGGCAAAGGTAACACCATTCAGAGTAAGGATCTGGTTGGACACCAAGTTTCTGAGGTTTTTAGGGCCGCGTACAATAAAAAACTTCCGTTTGTGTGAATTTAAAAGGAGAAAATTTAACATCATTCAAGTCTTTAAGTTATGACTGTAGTTTAACTGATTTGCGTCATGTGGTTTCATAGATGAATAAAAATGGTATTACTGGTGTACTCTAAGCTCTGACTAGTTACTGTAGTACTGCTGTAGTACTGTATATACATACTGGGGGTGTTGACTGTGTCTGCAATGTTCGGGGGAATCCAGGGAGGAGCTTCTACATGAAACACGCTCTGACTCCAGTCCTGGGATGACCTCTTACGCAGACAGTGGACTGAGTTTCTGTACTCAGAAAGAAGAAACATGAAGACCAACAACAAAACAACAAGTGGAAGACATCAGACTGTCTGAGCCGTTTAAATGTCTCAGATTTGTGGCCGAGGGGACTCACTGGATCTCGATGAGCGGATGCTTGAGCGACACGTTGGCGAGGGGAATTCGCGTCATCGGCACACTGGCGGCCCCCTCCCCGACCAGACCGATGGGGCTCTTCAACACTGGCAGGAAGTCATCTGCACAAACACACACAGACATTCAACACCTTAGACACACACGCAAAGCCTGTGTGTTTTCTTCTAGCTGCTTATTTTCAATGAATGTGTGTTTGATGTTTCAATACTTTTTATTTGACCTTTACTTATACACTCTCTTATATAGTCTCATTAAGACTCAGTGTCTCATTTACAAGAGTGACCTGTGTCAGACAAACATTAAAATCGCAGCAATTGAAGAAACAATAGAATAGCTAAACTTGTCTAACGTTTACACATTCATGTCAAAAACAGGAACAAGTTCCCAGGGATGATTTCACAAAGTCATTTGTACGTCTTTTAAAGTCTACAAGTGACATCAGCTGATGTCATATCGTGTATCCCACAAAGATGGGGCAGAAAAAGAGGAATGCCTTCTTTCTGAGTTCTGTATGAACTGATGGTGACTGTAATGAAGTCCTGAGACTGCAGACTATGACTAAACTGTTTGCATGATGTGTACTCTGATAAATAAGAAGGGAGTAAACCATACATAGATTTACAGATAAAATTATACAATAAATAATTGTATCATCTGTGTAAAAATTAACCGAAGCATTAAGATTTTGTCCATACCCATTAACATAAATAGTAAATAGTGCAGGCCCCACTACATAACCCTGGGGCACTCTCTGGAAGAGAGGCCACTGAGCTACATGCACTGCTGATGGTCAGAAAAGTCATTAGTAATACACCAAACTGCTTGGTCTGAAAGGCCTACGACCAGTAGCCTCTGGCATAAAATGCCATGGTCAATAGTGCTAAAGGCTTTTGAAAAACCAATAAAAAGAGCAGCACAGTAGTTCTTTGAAGGCTTTCAAGGCTCAATAGACATCATTAAGAACTTTTAAGAAAGCAGTTTCATAGCATTGCAATTTCCTAAAGCCAGACAGAGAAGGAGATAAAGAAAAACTACTGTAATCCAGGAAACTCTAAGTTGATTATTTACCAGACTAAGATCCAGAGTTTGGAAACTGGTCTGTAGTTATTGACCATTGAAGAATCACCAGTTTTCAGTAGGGGGAGTAAAAAAAAGGCACACTTCCAAATCTCTGGTAAAGGGTTCTGTTGTATGGAAAGATCAAAACACATCAACACTGGCTCAGCTATGACTCTTGCGTCCAGGCAAAAAAAGAAAGGTGACAGGAATATAAAGATGTTCACTCTTTTTAAAACTGTTGGAAAAAAGCTCAGGCTAATTGTTTTACGAGTCTGAACCTTAGCACACTTCACTGACGGGTCTTAAATTGTTTAATTATTACACTGAACAAAAATATAAACGCAACACTTTTGTTGCTCCCATTTTTCATGAGCTGGGGTCCGTTCTTCGTACCTCGCTAAGTAAGTTAGCTGGATTTGATTGTTGACGATTTCGCGTGATCTTGGATCGTTCGGTTCTCCGAAGCTCATCCGGGACTTGCTGTCATAGCAACAGATCTGTAAGCGTAAACCTGCTTGGGAGCAGGCTTACTTTATGTAAACAAGATTAGATCGCGGCCACTCAGGTATGTCCGCTTCATTTATACGAAAGCAACAGCGATATTTCACCACTGTTTTTCCATAAATAAATATTATCAATGTAACTAAAGATAATGCACTATTTGATCCTTTTATTAATTCCATACAGATGCATACAGGTCATTTCCTAAAAAAGGGAAATGTACTATTAATCATTCTATTTCATGTATTTGATTATTTCAGATGTATTTCATATTTTAGAGTAGTAATAGTAAATTACTCCGTGTAATCAAGATGAGAGACCACGGCTATAAAAGCGAAGGTGGATTTGGGAAGTCTGTCGCAGCCATGTCCTGTCCGTATACGCAAGCAACCCATTGCGGAAGGTGCAAGATTGATAAGGAGAGTTTTCAGAACTCAGCGTATATTGCGGGATAGACAGGATCCTTTAGCTCAGCGCGACAGTGTGCTCATATCGATTTTCCCGTGAGGGTATTATTTACTTAACCAACTTGTTGACGAGGGGGTGCAGGACCACCACCTGTCTTTTTTTGCTCTGCCCTTTTCTTGGTTGCTGCTATAAACAAACAAACAGATTATTTCAGGGTCTCTTTTCAAGAGACTAAAAGCAATATAAGTGATAAATATTACCATTCTGTAGGATATTCTTATATTTCACTTTTACTTGTTCCCATGTTCTAGTGTGTCCTGTTGTGGCTCTAATGTGAAAGAGGATATAATGTAATATAATATAATATAATATAATATAATATATTATAATATAATATAATATAATATAGTGTAATATAATAAATTTACCCTACCGCCTACTGGTGTTGGCAAGAGGGGCCGATGGCGCGATATGGCAGCCTCGCTTCTGTCAGTCTGCCCCAGGGCAGCTGTGGGTACAACCGTAGCTGCTTCCACCAGTGTGTGAATGTGAGAGTGAATGAATAGTGGCATTGTAAAACGCTTTGGGTGCCTTGAAAAGCGCTATATAAATCCAATCCATTATTATTATTATTATTATTATTATTATTATTATTATTATTAAATTACTTACGAGTTTAATTTGTCAGCAACTTTCTGCCAGCCCTCTCTCCTTGCTTTTGCAGCCTTTGCAGTGTTCCCTTGCGTTTTAATTAAACTCTGAAACTCCTGAAATCCCTCAATCAAGAGTTCTTGCTCTGCTGCCGAAAAATACCGAGCGCGCTCCTTCGACATTTTCGCCAACCAATCAAAGGGTTGCCGATCAATGTTTCTACTATCGATGCGTAGCCCCTGTTAAGCCACCCAGTGATCTCACATTACTTCATCCAGCTATACTAATCGTCAACAACAGGTGTGTTCGAAGAACCGGAATAGCGAGCTCAAAGTTAGCGCGATGATTTGATCTTGGATGTAGTAAGCAAGGTACGAAGAACGGACCCCAGAACTTAAAGATCTGAAACATTTGCTACATACACAAAGGACCCATTACTATCAAATATTGTTCACAAATCTGTCTGAGGCTACGTCCACACGTACCCGGGTATTTTTGAAAACGCAGATTTTTCTATGAGTTTGCACCTTTCGTCCACACGTAAACGGCGTTGTCGGTCACTGAAAACGGAGATTTTTTTAAAAACGCCTGCCAGGGTGGATATTTTCGAAAACTCAGTTTTTGAATTTACCTGTGGATGAGGAAAACTGAGAAAACGCAGCGTCAAAGGTGTGTGCCATGTTATTGTTTCGGTGAAATTAATTTCTACAATGGGGGGACTTAGACAAAATACTGTTAACTGTACTCTCTGCAGTGTTTAAATGCTTACACATACACACACAGTTACTGTCCCTGCACACATAGGTTCTGCTTCTTTGTGCCATCTTTGTTTACTATTTCCCACCGAGGCTTCTAGACTTCTGATTGGCCAACATTTCTACACGTTTAGGAATATCGCCACCTGTTGCTTTGGCATGTTCCTAGCAGCGTTTTCCTTCACTTTTGCGTTTACGTGTGGACGGGATTATTTTTTAAAACGTAAACGGAAAATCTCAGTTTTCAAAAATATCCGTGTACATGTGGACGTAGCCTAAATCTGTGTTAGTGAGAACTTCTCGTTTGCCCAGATAATCCATCCCACCTCACAGGTGTGGCATGTCAAGGTGCTGATTAGACAGCATAAATATTGCACATGTGTGCCTTAGATTGCCTACAATAAAAGGACACTCTGAAATATGCAGTTTGATCACACAGCACAATGATACAGAAGTCGCAGCTTTTGAGGGAGCGTGCAATTGGCATGCTGACTGCAGGAATGTCTACCAGAACTCTTGCCTGTGAAATGAATGTTAATTTCTCTGCCATAAGCCGTCCTCAAAGGCGTTTCGGAGAATTTGGCAGTACATCCAACCGGCCTCACAATCGCAGACCACATGTAACCACACCAGCCCAGAACCTCCACATCCAGCACGTTCACCTCTAGGATGGTCGACCAGGTGGAGACCAGCCACCCGGACAGCTGCAGCAACAATCAGTTTGCATAAAAAAGAATTTTTGCGAAAACTGTCTGAAACCGTCTCAGGGAAGCTCATCTGCATGCCCGTCGTCCTTATCAGGGACTGGACCTGACTGCAGGTCGTCACATGACAGCAGTTTGTCACATGAAAGCGTGTTCCAGTTCCTGCTAATGTTCAGCAACTTTACACAAGTATTGAAGAAGAGTGGACCAACAGCCCACAATCAACAACCTGATCAACTCTATGCCCATTGCACACCATTTGCCTCACACAGTGCAACACATAGATGTGTTGCACTGTGTGAGGCAAATGGTGGCCACACCAGATACTGACGGGTTTTGCGACTTCTGTATCATTGTGCTGTGTGATTAAACTGCATATTTCAGAGTGGCTTTTTATTAGGGATGGGTATCGTTTAGGTTTTATCCGATACCGGTGCCAAATCGGTACTTTTGAAACGGTGCCGGTGCTCAAACCGGTGCTTAAAGAATGGAGAACACAAAATTGGTCCAAAAACCTCTCATGTTCAGCTGTTTTTTTTTGTAAAAAGATAACAATGTTAGCCTTTCTGCAGCTATGGGGCATATATGGGTATCACTTGGCTGGAAGCAGTGCTTAAAATGGAAAAACAACAAACTTTGTCCAAAACCTCTCATGTTTACTGTTTTCCACTTTTTCTTTGGTCATTTTAGCCTTTTTGGCCAGGGTGAAGGGAGTATCTGCCATCAAACAAGAAGACAGCCGCATGTAGCTATGATGCTATGATGATGTTTGCTAGTTCACCTTACATGCATTAATGTAATAACATGGTTAGCCTACTCAACGTAAATTACACACGAACAACATTAAGCTACTCACGCAGAGAAGAACGGCTGCTGCTGCATCATCATCCTCATCATTTCTGCTACACTGGCAGGGCTAGGGGCCAGGACTCTCCTCTTCGTGTTTTTGGGGGATGTTGCATAACAGGCAACCCACCCGCAGTAGATGCGCTCGGTGTGAGGTCTCGCAGCAAGCTATCAAATACGGCGCATTTCTGGGCTTTAAAAAAAACCCGCTATGCGTTGCCAGGTGTTTCATCGGATTTGAGGTGTTACCTCCTTTGACAGTATCACAGTATCAGCTTAAAGCACTTGTTGCAGGCTGCTGAGTTTGCATATTTTGCTGTGAAGTACAGCCAGACTTTTGACCGCTTCGCCTTGGACATTTTTAATCTGTAGCTCTGCTCTAAAAGAACGTACGTACCTGGACCCGCCTACTATCCTCGGAAACGTAAAATGATTGGCTAGAAGTGTATCACAGCTCAGGAAAAAAAAGCACCGAAATAAAGCACCGAAATGTGCGCTGCTTTTCGGTCTGGTTACTACCGTTTATGTCAGAACCGGTGCCATCATGGCACCGGACACCGGTACCCATCCCTACTTTTTATTGTGGGCAGTCTAAGGCACACCTGTGCAATATTCATGCTGTCTAATCAGCACCTTGACATGCCACACCTGTGAGGTGGGATGGATTATCTGAGCAAACGAGATGTTCTCACTAACTCAGTTTAGACAGATTTGTGAACAATATTTGATAGTAATGGGTCCTTTGTGTATGTAGAAAATATTTCAGATCTTTAAGTTCAGCTCGTGAAAAATTGGAGCAAAAACAAAAGTGTTGCATTTATATTTTTGTTCAGTGTATTTTTTGTCCCCCTTATGTAAAATTATTTGCACTTCTACCCCTATTATCTTTTTCTTTTAAAATTTTCCATACTAGATGTCCAATAATGTGATTAATGTGAATTCTAGATAGTTAGCTAGATTGCTAGATAGATAAAAAGCTAGCTAGTTAGTTAGATGGATAAGATAGCTCGACAAATAGGTATTATATGCACAACAGTGATAAAACAAAAATAAAAAATAAAAATAAGTTTAAGTTAAAGAAAAGTAGAAAGCAAGACTAAAATTGTGAAAGAGTTGCAGATTGTATTAATAAATAATGTTTAGACTATAAATAAAAGAAACCGCTACAAAAAGGTATAATCCAGAAATGTGTGTGCCTGAAAGGTGTTTTATAATATAATAGGAATGATTTACTGAAGCAGTTGAGTAATTCTGATGCCTAAACAACACAAACGTAGATAAAAACAATTTTTAAAAAATGATTCTTTCAAAAATTAAGAAATTTTGCGATTTTCACTGTATATATTGGGATGAGTCTGGGAGGATCTCCAGGCCATGTCATAAAGACCCTGCAGGGGGCACTGAAAGATCTCCACGCTGTCAGATTAGGCTCTGAACACCTACATGAAGGATAATTAAAAACAAACAAACAATGGAGCCGTCTCTGTGAGCTGAGCTGAGACGGAAAAGTGCTGAACAAGCTGGGACATGTACTGAATACCTGAGAGCCAGGTGAGCTGCTCCAGTAGTCAGACTGATAAACAGAGGAGGTTCAATGCTTGTTTTATACAAATTTTATCTCACGATAAAAAAATGAAAGAATGAAGCTCTGAGCTGTGCGACTCAGTTTTTTTTCCTTCCAGCAGGTGTTTGCTCGCCAGTTTATATTTAGTCTGTGGGGGTTTCCTCTCATTCAGTCGCATGCAGCTGATCTGCAGTCAGAATCACTTCCTGTCCAGATGATGATGTAACTGAACCATAACAGGAAATGATCCTCAGCTCCACAGGGCGACATCACAGAGCATATCGAGCACCACCAATATTTGGTGAAATGAGCCGTGATGGCCTCTTAAAAGTCAAATATTTTCAGAGCTGAAGTATTTGACTGCATGCTACATGAAGTACTTGGACTGATACTTATACGCTATACATAACACTTTTTAGTACAAGCTTCATTCATGATTTCATTTAATCACATTTGCATAATTTTTGCTAAGTGAAGATTCAATTTTTAACCTTTTTAACCCTCTAATGTGCTTACTTGTTAATAGATGACAGTAGAGGCACACAACAGAAGTAAAAATCACACTTTTTACTTCATCTGCAAAAGTATAATTTAAGATTAAGCCACGGGCGATTGTGGCTCAAGAGTTGGGAGTTCGTCTTGTAATCGGAAGATTGCCGGTTCGAGCCCCGGCTTGGACAGTCCCGGTCGTTGTGTCCTTGGGCAAGACACTTCACCCGTTGCCTACTGGTGGTGGTCAGAGGGCCCGGTGGCGCCAGTGTCCGGCAGCCTCGCCTCTGTCAGTGCGCCCCAGGGTGGCTGTGGCTACAATGTAGCTTGCCATCACCAGTGTGTGAATGTGTGTGTGGATGGGTGAATGACTGAATGTAGTGTAAAGCGCTTTGGGGTCCTTAGGGACTAAGTAAAGCGCTATACAAATGCAGGCCATTTACCATTAAAAAATGGTTTATTTGATCAAACACAGAAACTCAAAAGGCTGAAAGAGCTCATCAGAGTGCTTAATATTTTCAATTAGTTTGAGTCAGTGAACACTGTCACCAATTTTAACCTCGTCCGTCAGTTGGAGGCTGCATTGCACAGCATGACCGTGTTTACCACTGCTGTCATAGGAATGCTGTGCTTAGCTTCCGCTAGTCTCTGCCTGCTTAACACTGACGGATAACTGACCGTAGGCTGTCTGTACAAGATGTTCAACTAAAAGCTGATCAGTGAATCCCAACATAATGCACAGAGAAATAAAACCAGACTGGATTCATGTTTAGTGCCTTTCAGTGGGGAGGGAGCGGTGAATTTCCTCACCTGCTCCTCTGCTTAATTTTTAATGGCCCTGCTGGGATTTTGATGATCTCCATCTCTAAACTCAGGTCCTAATTAGGATGATAAGGGTGTAAGAAGCACAGAGAGAGACCCTGTAAACTCCTTCATGCTGACCTAAACAAAAAAAAACAGCCACATATATGAAGACACAATGAAAGGAAAAGCAGCTTCTTCTCTGTGACAAAAGTATAACCTGAAATATTTCTATGAAAAGAGGAACATAAAACCAGTCAGTGCATGCTAAATGACTCGCTCGATCCTTTATTCTGACGCAATTTTAGACTTTCAGGGAACAGTGAGTCAGTCTGAGCCCCTCCCATGCCTCATGGAAGGATTTCCCAATTCTTGCCGGGACACAAAGGAGGAAGAGGAAGATAAACCACAGCAGTCCCTCACTTCCTGAACATGAGAGACCAAACATGAACATGAGAGGGCCGATAAAGACAAAAGAGGTGAAAGCACACCAGAAAAGGTCTGAAGAAGCTTCTGGTGAGAGTCACGGGAAAAGCAAGTTAGAGACTGAAAGTCTGTTTCAACCACAGACTGGGTATAAAAATGAGATGGGAAACTCACAGCTTTATAGCTTCTGCATTCTGAAGCCTCAACATTAATAGAGCTAGAAGTGACCACGTGTGGATGAGAGGCATACACTGTACAGGTGCATCACACAGACACAGAGCTCAGACTTCTTCTGGGACCACAACTCATTTGGACAGCAAATGCTGAAAGTTTAGTTTTAGTCAACTGAACATCATCAGACTAGGAGACTAAATCAAAAGTTGATTCAGATTGGATCGCCGCCAAATTCGTCCTGACGAAAGTTATGATGCAAATTATGAGTCAACGAAATTAATAATATCTGTTAGCATTAAAAAGGCTCCCACAGCACAAACGCAGTCCACAGGTCCAGTTCAGGGACTCCAATTAGCTGAGGTGAACACTACTAGCTACAGCCACCTGGCAGTCATAAACGGATACGCCCCCTTTTTAAAAATCAGGCTGTAAACATGTTTTTCTTTCGGGACTGACTCACTATGGCAGGGGTGGGCAATTCCAGGCCCCAAGGGCCGGTGTCCTGCAGGTTTTAGATCTCACCTTGGGTCAACACACCTGAATCACATGATTAGTTCATTACCAGGCCTCTGGAGAACTGCAGGAGCTAATTTAGCCATTTAAATCAGCTGTGTTGGTTCAAGGACACATCTAAAACCTGCAGGGACACCGGCCCTCGAGGCCTGGAGTTGCCCACCCCTTCACTATGGGGTCTGCTGGAGCCTCTAGTGGACGGTGGTTGAAGCTCACCAAACTGTAATTTACTGATATTTTCATAATAAGATTAGACAAAGCAGATCTTCTGTCAGTGTTCAGGGCTTTTGTTTTAAATAAACTTTTATTGTTGCTTGCTGTAACTACATCCTGGAGAGATTTTAAAACAGTTAAGTTCATGTCTCAGCGTTCCATGTAGAAGCTCGAGCAGCAGCTCGCGCTGGTTTCTCACCTGCAGTGTTGTTGTTGTTGTTCGTTGGGTCTGAGCACATGGACATCATTCGGTGCTGCCAGCGCTTCACCTGTAGTTGCTGCAGCCAATAGAGCATCAGCTCCTCGGTCACAGCCTGGAGAGGGTGCAGGTGGATTAAGAGACTCCAAACACTTGCGACTCAAATCCAAAAATGCTTTAAGCAACATTTGGCCTCCTACCTTCAGTATGAAAGTGCGTTCAGGTGTCTTAATTTGGAAGGTACCCGGCTCTGACTTCAGTGGGTAGGTGAAGGTGGCACCGCTGAGCTCCACCCACCCGAGCGGCATCACGTCGTTTGGTGTGCGGTAGTAGAACAGCTGGTTCTTCTTCTCCTCGTAAGTGAACCAGCGCTGCTTCCAGGCCCTCAGAGGCCCGCCCTGCTTCATCAGGAAGCCGCACAGTTTGGGCTCCCCGGAAGGAAAACCTGCAGGGCCGGGCTGCATCTGGTCACAGAAAGCCTCAATGGTGAGAGGTGGAGCTGGTGGAGCCAGGGCGGATCTTTTAGCTGGAGGATCCAAGTGTCTTTTCTGGTCTGCAGGAGAAGGGGGAGGAGACTTGTGGGTGTTTAGGTGAGGAGGATCTTGGAAATGCTGAAGCCTCTCAGGTTTTTTCTCCTCTATGGACTCAGAAATATGGAGCTTATTCTGGACATCCTTTTCATCTGTTAGCAAAGTTATAAATGAGTTTCTTTTCTCATCTTTAGTTTTCTGATCTGCACAAAAAAGATCTTTGTGGTTTTGACAGTCCTGAGAGTCACCCGGTTCTTGTTCATGTTTTGGTCTGACAGGATCTCCAAGGTTCCTCTGATCTGCCCCCAAACCAGAATCTGTTGATTCAGGAAGAGGATCTAGTTCGGTTTGGTCTGGAAAGAGGTTTTCTGGTTGTGGTCGATCTGGTTTTGATTCATTTTTTGAAGAAGTTGAATCTTTAGCCTTTAGCCTGTTTGTCTCTGGAGTATTTTCTGAGGTTTTCTCCGTGTGAGGATCCCGCCGGTCTGTTTTCTCTTTAGCCTGTTTGTTCCCTCCTGGCCTCTGGTTCTTCTGTGACCCAGGCACACTGGCAGGCTCTCTGCTCTGGTGGTCCTTCTTCGGAGACTCTGTCTTCAGCGTCCCCTCGTTAGCGTGGGCAGGAAGTGAGCAAGACGAGGCAGCGCTGGGATTTCCTGCTGAGCCGCTTCCATTCATCCTGCAAAAAGAAAGACGGAGGAAGGAAATGGAGTTTAATGATGTTTGTGAGGAGACGTTTGGCGGTAAACCATCAAACTGGATTCTGAGAATTTCAAATCCACACTAAGTGCCTTTTTCCAGACAAGGAGTATAAATAAAGGCTGCATTTGGAAAAAAGAAAACATAGCCAGCAGGAGAAGAAATGCAGGGACACAAATTCAAAGTAAACCAGTTACACATTCAGATACACATCAGTTTGTGTTGAAATATGCAATATCACCTGTATGGAGTAAAATCATGTGGACAGCCAAGGTTCCTCAAACTCATTTATTTTTTAAATGATTTTTTAAAATTGATTTGCTTACTTTCTGAGTGTTTACCTTATATAGACTGTAAATAAAAGATGACTATACCCACCTTAATGCCACTCATTAGTTTTAGTATCTGCCTTCAACCTCAGAGATAGCATATAGACCATATCTGTATGACAGGATGGAGTGTTATGTTATTAGCTAAATGCTAGCTAGCTTGACTGTCAAGCTGCATTCACAGACAGTACAACAGCATCACACAGACACATACCTGCTAATTACTGCACAGTAACATCTAAATAAAAGTTTACTTTTAAAAATGGACTTACTGAATGGTCTGTTAGTACGATTATGCACACAGCAGCCATATTGTTGGCTAGATAATAATAATAATTATTAAAATAACAACAAAAGGCTCTAACAGCACAAACATGGCCCAGAGGTCTCCAATTAGCTGAGGTGAAGCCTAGCAGACAGCTAGCAGCTGCAGCCACTTCTGTGAACTATCTGCAGGTCAGCCAAAGAGGCCACACCCCTTTTGAAGCACGCTGTAATCAAGAATAACATGGGAGTCTATGCTGTAGCCTCTAGTGGACATTAGAAGAACTGCAGTTTTTTCTGTCTTTTTTTAAAGCCCTGGGGCTGGTGATGAAATTCTATTGGTTCTATTTCGAAGTTCATGCTTTAAATTGTAAAACTAAAAACCATTTAAAGAGAAAAGAATCCATAAATAGTAAGAGCGTGCTGCAAGTGGACAGAAAAAAAGAGAGTTGTATTGTTATTTCTAAGTGCTGGGCTGACAACATTTTCCTGTTTAGAGAAACATCAGCTTTGCTTTGGGTGTGGATTTTGTTGTGCGTGCAATGGCAAGCGTAGTCAGTGTCTTAATGTACAGTATAGTGCCTACTGTATATGTATATGAAGGTATACAGTCTGTGGATCATCATTTTAAAATTCAGCTGAGAATGCTAAAAGTTTTTTCTCTTCTGAGAAATAAAAATCAAATAGGACCAAACCTGTAAATAATTATTTTTCCATTCTTTCTTCTTTTACTGAAGTCACGTGTTTGTATATAGTCTAAAATGTGTGTTCGACTCTTTATTCACCCGTTGGTGGTCCAGGAGCAGAGCACCATGATGCGTGAAGCTCTAAAAACACGTTTTAGTGTTTTTTTCCTGCAGTGGAGGACCTGAATCCTTCTTCTACTGAAGAAAAGCACCAAAATAAGCACAAATCTGATGAGTTCTAAAGTAATGGGACCTAATTACAGGAAGTGGTTCAGGTCCAGGGAAGCAAAACATCTAAATGACGATCCATATCTCTGCATCTCTATACACACAGATATGAAGGGGGAAAGCCAAACTAGAGTAGCGGCTCTTGACTCGTAAGCGTGGCATGACCTTCTCATGTGGCAGGTCAGCCCACACGTATTTGTGGAATATCCAGTTCAGCTTAACTGCAGAGCTGTGCTGTGCAGATCATGCATGTTACTGACTGCTGTTATATTCATGGATTTTTCCAGACAGCCTTCAATGAGTTTGGAAGGAGGCCGCGTCCTGTATGGACTGTTGGCTTTCAGTTAAACGGGTTTCAGATAGGAAAACCAGCTGCCCTTTAATTTTCTATTGACTACTAGACTCATTTTATTCAAACAGCTGAAAGGGGAAGATGGTAAAGGTTCCCCACATTCTGCCTTTGTCTGACAGTGTTTGTAGAGCATGTGCTTCCAGTTCGAGGTATTTGACATTTAGTTTGTGTAAGCAGTGGTGCGGCATTTGGTGTCAGCGCTGATTCACACTCCAGAGACTTGAATTCATTCAAAGAAGCACTAAGTTCGGAGAGATTTCCTTTCCTTTAATTTAGTCTGACCGATCCCATCATTTAATGCCTTCACCTTCCTCTGCAGGTGTTTCAGCTACCTGGAGGGCAGGGCTGACTGGGTTTTCCAGTCTATAAAGCTGTTGCTAGTACTTGCTCTGAGTTAGTTCTTTGTTTTTCTTCCTTGCACCTCTCACAATCCTGATTCTCCCAACTTTCACTTTTGTTGACTTACCATTCATTTAAGTTACTTCACTTTGTTTAATGTGTAATATTTTTAAAATGCTTCAGAATAGTGTGTTTGTTTTTTATCATAGTTTTCTGAGAATCACTGTGACAGACTGAAGATCTTTTTTTTAAAACAAATTCTATTGTGTTGTCACACTTAGTGTCAGCTGTTTATGAACACCTGCTTGGGATTTTGTGGGTCATTGTATGGAAACTGATCTAACTGCGCTGATTCAGAGTGTGCTTGATGCAATCGTCATCATGGGACAATGGCTAACACTAAAGTGTGAGATAGGTTGGGAACCCTTAAAAACCACCGATTTAAAGCAAGAGTGTGCTGTGGCCATTTCAAAAGACATTTAGCTTCTGGGGGGAGCTTTTCCCTCAATGCTGTTTTGTACATGTCAGGTTTTGGATCCAGTTCCAGATGAAACTACCAGGCTAATATTAGACTGGCAGGAAGAGTAAGAAAGCTGAAAAGGTTAGATCTGCATGACACTAAAGGGTGAGAAAAGAAAATTGCTTCAAATCAAATTAAGTGTTCAACAGGGGGGAAAAGGATCCAAGCAATGCTAAAGAAGACGTTCATGGGAAATTCTTCACCTAGGACAAATTCCTTTCAGCAGTGGTGTGTCTCATGCCTGTATTTCCTCTCATGCTATTTAAGTATTGGTGTGTGTTCAGAGCGTGCTAACTGGAAAAGCTGAGACAGTACTGATTTAAAAGCCTAAGCGCTGCTTCCAGGAACGTAACGCAAGCATTTTAAGTGCTGGAGAAAAAACAAGCGATGGTCTGCACGTGACTTGTTTCAGTTGGGGCTGCTCCGCTGCAGGTGTGACCGCTTTTAGAGTTCGCCGTGTCGGTCCCACAGCATACTGCTTGTCATCTGAGCGAGCATGAAATGATTCATGTTTGCGGCAGCAGCTTTGGCCAATATGTCTTGTTATCTAAATGTTGTTTGACTTGGAAAAGTTTTGGCATTCTCACAGCTCACTGCACTGCCCCCGAAGGCCCAACCCAAAGCCAAACCCTCAAGCACGTCAGAGGTTTATGACAGTTTGAGCCTACTACTCATTAAGCTTATTTTACTCCTGTTGCTCTATCCTTTGGTAATGACTTACAACTGTGAGATATTTATGAGTGACTCCATGTTATTTCATCTAACAGAAACAACAGACACTGTCACCTCTCTGTGTGGAAGTCATGTATATGATGTTTATCCATCAGCGTGAACAGTTACGCCATGGCAATCCCAGGCTGCAAAGGAAAAATCCATATTCTCTGATTGATTTACAAGTGGTTGCAGAAAGTTGCTGTTGCAAAGTGAAACTGCTTTGGTTGCTGACAGATTGCTGCAGTTGCCTGTAGTTTGGGTGGAAGATGCCATCTTGTTTGCAAACATTTGACAGCTGCTAGCTAAGTTAGTTAAAACAAAGACTGTGCCTTCAAAGTAAAAGTCATTCATGTCTTGTGGAATGTGTCTGGCAATGAGGCCCAACCTTTACTTTGAAAGTTATCTGTTTCCTGTTTGGATTGCACTACTGCTAGTGGTTAGTTAGTGAGTGTTTGCAGACAAGTGGCCACCTTGCACGCAAAACATGGGTGACTATGGCAACTTCCTAGTAACCACAGCAATTAAAAGGAGTTTTTCTGGTGCAGCACCCTGTTTGCAACCAATATCACCCCAAAACGGCCAGCAACCTCTAGCAACCACTGTAAGGCACCAGGAAGAAGTGCTAGTGGCTCTTGTCTAATTTAATGCAAAACTACAAACTTAGCCAACCTATAGAGCACCCTCTGCTGGTTGGTTTATTAACATAATTCTGCCTGTTTACTGATTTTTAGCCATGCTCAACTGAGATGCTCTGCAGACAGGTGTTGTGCCAAAAACTGATTTCCAATGTTTCCGTGTGTTTTTTTTTTATGTGTAATATCATTATATATGTTGCTAAATAGACTTTGGTGAACAGGTATTACAAAGGTGTATATAAAATAAAAAAAAATACCTGTGTTATTGTACTTACATTATAATCAATCAGCTCCTTTTTGTCCACTTAAAATATGTTTACGGAACTATTTTTGCATTTGTTGCAATTTCAGCTGTCCTCTCGGCCAGATTACTCCTGAAAGAGATCTTTTTATAGTCAACAAGAATTTTTTTAACTGCATAAATAAAGGATACATAAAAGTCACTGCCAAAAACTGATTGCAGCTTCTACCTTGTTACAGAAATGTTGTTTGTTGCTTAAGATGACTTGATATCACTCATGAGGGATACATTTGACATATGTTTCACATATTATAGACCAACAAGTTATTTATAGCAGTTTAAATACAAACAATCAGTTTTTGGCAGACAATCACTTTTTGACACAACACTGGCTCTGACTTCGGGACATTTGTTTCATGTGTCTTCTAGAAAGACTTTTTGTTTTATGACGTTAGTACAAACAGCTCGTCATAACTGAAATCAGATGTATTTTTCTTGTACGTTTTGGAGGTGGATCTCTGACTGATGAAGAGCATCACTGACTTTGCTTTTTGAGCATGAAGTGATGGAAACATCAGCAGCAGGCAGGAACGCAGTTGATCCGGTCACAGAATGCAGCACAACACCGGCAGCCTGATAGGAAGTGAGCAAATACTTCATGCTTTTAGGAAAGCTGCTTATGCTCACTGATCCCATTCTCTCTCTCGCTCTCTCTCTCTCTCTCTCTCTCTCTCTCTCTCTCTCTCTCTCTCTCACACACACACACACACACACTCACTGGTAATTACTGCAGTACTTCATACAAAACTGTGAAAAATACTTTTAAATCGTCCTTCCTCTCAGTACAAAGTCTCTACACGTGTCTACTCCCGCTCATACTTACACACACATTAAAGTAATTTTTCCACTCAGCAGAACTCCACTGTTACTTTGATTACTTATTATTACTTTGATATTTAAGGACTTCTGGAACAGCAGAAACAGTTGAGGGTTTACCTGAAGGGGTGGGGCCTGAGCCCACCTGGCGGGTCTGTTCGTGTTTGACTGACAGCTGCTGCAGCTGTTAAAGAAATCACACTGAGTCACTCCACCAGCTCCTCACTTCTTCTCCTCCTCTGGACTTCTCCCTCTCCTCGTTCCTCTCCTCCTCCTAGTGTTCTTCTTCTTTTCTGCTTTACGTCCCTTTATTCTGACTTCTCTTTCTTCCGGCTCCTTGCCATCCACCCCTGCGGCTGGGAGCGCTCCTTTCAGCGCCACGGCCCAACAACACGGAGCGAAGACGTAACTTCCGGTAAGAAATTTCAAAATAAGACCAGTTTTGGAAAAGTTCCTGTGATCTTCAAAATAATGTGTACTTTTGTAACATCAAAAGAATTCACGCTACTTAATAGCTAGACGAGGAACTTTTTAGGAACACTTGCACTTGAAATATTTTATTTCACTTTTTTAACTTCACTAATTACAGAACTGTTTAAAAAGTTTTAAGCCGCTCGTCATTTTTTTATTTTTTGCTCCCAAGCGTCCAGACCTTCTTGAGCAGTATTTCTTCATACTTTCTGAAGAACTGTCAATGCTTTTCTTTGGACATTGGCTCCTCTTTCATTCATTTTCAGTACACCTCCTGTACTAGACCATTTTAGAGCAATGTTTTTGGTTTGTTTATAAGCAACTTCAACGCTCACCTATGAGTCATTCAAACATAAAAAAGGCAGATAACGAGATGAATCAGTGTTGTGTCTACACACAACTTAGCAAAGAGCTAATTTTAAACTGTGTCTTTAGGCAGCCTGTCATAAAATATATCATTTGTTCCATTCCTTTGGTTACATCTATGAAAAATATCAAAGATTAGACAGTTTGACAGCATAAAATTGTATTTTTGAAACGACAAGGCGAATCCTAAAAAACTATTAGCTGGCTGTAAGGAAGAGGACTCCCTTACTATATTTATTGGTCCATCTCACTGTGTTTCCAGCCGCTAAGGGCCGCCCTGTTACACTGGCATATCTCAGCATGGTGTGCAGTGTGTCTTTAAAAAGATTGACACAGGACTTGAGAGAAGCATCTTGACCTTCAGGTAATCCATCTACTGATCACTGAAGCCTCATCAGGCTGTCAGGAAGTCATTCTTAATGAAAGGGAGAAGGGGCTGCAGTATGTCAAATTCCACAACAAACTCATCTGAAGATCAGTGGCAACGGGTCTGATGGAGCAATGAATCCAATTTTAAAATTTTTTGTTCAAATCACCGGTAAGTATGGAGTGGGTTAGGAGAGAGGTACAACATGAACACTGTTTAATTTATTTTACCGAACGAATTATATGTGCATACATGTCATAGTCATAGCATATAATCACACTTATTATTTCCACTACAGAAACTAAGCCTGACTAAAATCAGAGAACATGAAGTTAAAGTTTGTCTCCATCTGCTGGCAGCAGGAAAAACAACAGTGTGGGGGATCGCATCCACAAAGCAGTCTAATCCAGATCCCATTTTCCCAGTAGAGGATGGGGAGCCAGGCATAATTTTATGGAACACAAGAAAACTTAAGAAACAAACATGTGAATGATAAAATAAAATAAAATAGTCTGGAATCAGGATCCAGTTCTGGCAGTAACTGAGACACCTGTGATCTCCTTTCAATCTGCTGGTTTTAAAGGAGGTCCTACAAGCTACTGAATCAGGGGGTGTTTTTAGTTTGTCTGTATAAAGACCTGTGACAAAGTGAGAAGTGATCTCATCTGCACCAAAGCTGCATGAATTTATTTTGTTCTTCATTGTAAGTGTGTTTTCTTAGATATGAGCCTTAAGCATAAACAGCTCTTCTCCTCTGCATGGAAGCTGTTAGATGATTTGTTTCTATTTGGTTTTGATGATGATGGATGAAGGATGCATGAGCAGCTCATTCTGTTCTACAGAGGGCACAGAGGAAGGAGTCCATGACTAACTATCCATGACTTCTGTCCATGTCCGAGCCCCACATTCAGATCACTCCACCTTCATCATTCACAGCCAAAGTTTTAGTGTGTTGTGTTGAAGAACAAAGCGGTGGCACACTTTGCAGTCTGCTGGACCTGGAATTAAAGCACCAGCACCAGTGTGGCCATGAAGAATCAGTGGGAAGAATAATTTGGTTATTCACATTTCTAGTTCTTGTCTCGTCTCTGTCTTGTCATCAGCATCTCTTTTGGAAGTCAGTTGTGTTCCCGGGATCATTTCTCTGTGTGTCATACCTTTGTCTGTCATGTCTGTTTGTTGTCGGTCCCTGTGTCAAGTTCACACGCCTCAGTGTGTGTGTGCTACTTTTTACAATCCCTCGGCTCGTGTGTGTGATGTTCAGCTCTGCTTCCCCTGTCTCATCAGTTAGTTGTGTTCAGCCGTGCTCCCAGGTGCGTCCATTCTGGTCTCCGTCTGTGTCTCGCTCTGTTCTTTGTCACGTCCTCCCTCATGCATTTTACTGCCTTTGTCATAAAACTAATTACTGTAGTCCAAGTGATGCATGAGCTGGTTTTGCAGCATCACTCTGAGACAGGATTCTGATTTCAGTCTGAACAGCGCCACATTAACACACCTACATCAGGAAAATCAAGAGTAACAAACTACAATTTTGTTTCAGTAGCATTAGAAATTTAATGAAGACATACAAAATTTTACCTTTATCTTCATTTTACCTGAAAACACAATTATTTTTTATTAAAAATCAGCAAGAAAGTAAA
The DNA here is from genome assembly GCF_900408965.1 of Simochromis diagramma. Taxonomy (NCBI): domain Eukaryota; kingdom Metazoa; phylum Chordata; class Actinopteri; order Cichliformes; family Cichlidae; genus Simochromis; species Simochromis diagramma. The sequence continues at coordinate 6,630,975 of NW_024387031.1, read as the reverse complement.
TTTTGCATCCATTCCAAGACAAAATGCTCACTTTTTCTGTACTCTGTACTCCAGATGTTTGATCTATTTTCTGATGATTTACTGAAGAAAACTTCAGAAAGTGCATTTTCAGGTAAATGTTCTATGCTCATATCAACATGTGAGATATACAGTGGGGCAAAAAAGTATTTAGTCAGCCACCGATTGTGCAAGTTCCCCCACCTAAAATGATGACAGAGGTCAGTAATTTGCACCAGAGGTACACTTCAACTGTGAGAGACAGAATGTGAAAAAAAAAATCCATGAATCCACATGGTAGGATTTGTAAAGAATTTATTCGTAAATCAGGGTGGAAAATAAGTATTTGGTCAATAACAAAAATACAACTCAATACTTTGTAAAATAACCTTTGTTGGCAATAACAGAGGTCAAACGTTTACTATAGGTCTTTACCAGGTTTGCACACACAGTAGCTGGTATTTTGGCCCATTCCTCCATGCAGATCTTCTCGAGAGCAGTGATGTTTTGGGGCTGTCGCCGAGCAACACGGACTTTCAACTCCCGCCACAGATTTTCTATGGGGTTGAGGTCTGGAGACTGGCTAGGCCACTCCAGGACTTTCAAATGCTTCTTACGGAGCCACTCCTTTGTTGCCCGGGCGGTGTGTTTTGGATCATTGTCATGTTGGAAGACCCAGCCTCGTTTCATCTTCAAAGTTCTCACTGATGGAAGGAGGTTTTGGCTCAAAATCTCACGATACATGGCCCCATTCATTCTGTCCTTAACACGGATCAGTCGTCCTGTCCCCTTGGCAGAAAAACAGCCCCATAGCATGATGTTTCCACCCCCATGCTTCACAGTAGGTATGGTGTTCTTGGGATGCAACTTAGTATTCGTCTTCCTCCAAACACGACGAGTTGAGTTTATACCAAAAAGTTCTACTTTGGTTTCATCTGACCACATGACATTCTCCCAATCCTCTGCTGTATCATCCATGTGCTCTCTGGCAAACTTCAGACGGGCCTGGACATGCACTGGCTTCAGCAGCAGGAACACGTCTGGCACTGCGGGATTTGATTCCCTGCCGTTGTAGTGTGTTACTGATGGTGACCTTTGTTACTTTGGTCCCAGCTCTCTGCAGGTCATTCACCAGGTCCCCCCGTGTGGTTCTGGGATCTTTGCTCACCGTTCTCATGATCATTTTGACCCCACGGGATGAGATCTTGCGTGGAGCCCCAGATCGAGGGAGATTATCAGTGGTCTTGTATGTCTTCCATTTTCTGATGATTGCTCCCACAGTTGATTTTTTCACACCAAGCTGCTTGCCTATTGTAGATTCACTCTTCCCAGTCTGGTGCAGGTCTACAATACTTTTCCTGGTGTCCTTCGAAAGCTCTTTGGTCTTGGCCATGGCGGAGTTTGGAGTCTGACTGTTTGAGGCTGTGGACAGGTGTCTTTTATACAGATGATGGGTTCAAACAGGTGCCATTCATACAGGTAACGAGTGGGGGACAGAAAAGCTTCTTACAGAAGACGTTACAGGTCTGTGAGAGCCAGAGATTTTCCTTGTTTGAGGTGACCAAATACTTATTTTCCACCCTGATTTACGAATAAATTCTTTACAAATCCTACCATGTGAATTCATGGATTTTTTTTTCACATTCTGTCTCTCACAGTTGAAGTGTACCTCTGGTGCAAATTACTGACCTCTGTCATCATTTTAAGTGGGGGAACTTGCACAATCGGTGGCTCACTAAATACTTTTTTGCCCCACTGTATGGCAGCTCAAAACAAGTCAGAGCATATGATGGGTCTCCTTTTTACACGAGGATTATCTTTTAGCTCTGAGTCATATTTTCATCCATCCATCTTCGTCTGCTTATCCGGGGCCAGGTCGTGGGGGCAGCAGCCTAAGCAGAGAAGCGCAGACCTCCTTCTTCCCGGCCACCTCCTTCAGTTTGTCTGGGGGAACACCAAGGCGTTCCCAGGCCAGCCGAGAGATTCTCTCCAGCGTGTCCTGTGGGACATGCCCGGAACACCTCACCCAGGAGGCATCCTTGTCAGATGCCTGAACCACCTCAACTGGCTCCTTTCGATGTGAAGGAGCAGCGGCTCTACTCTGAGCCCCTCCCGGATGGTGGAACTCACCCTATCTCTAAGGGAGAGGCTAGCCATCCTTTGGAGGAAGCCATTTCTGCCTCTTGTATCCGTGATCTCATTCTTTTGGTCACTACCCACAGCTCGTGACCATAGGTGAGGGTAGGGACGTAGATCAACTGGTAAATTGAGAGCTTTGCTTTTACACTCTGCTCTCTCTTCACCATAACAGACCGGTACAGCGTCTGCCTCACTGCAGCTGCTGCACCAATCTGTCTGTCGATTTCCCGCTCCCTTCTCCCGTCACTTGTGAACAAGACCCCGAGATTCTTAAACTTCTCTTTGCTTTTGTAGTTATGATGGAATTACCTGATTTTCTAACAAATGAAAAGTAATTTAAAATTGCACTAAGGGCGACCATGGTTCAGGGGCTTGGGATGCTCATCTTGTAACCGGAAGGTTGCCGGTTTGATCCCCTGCTCTGTCTGTCTTGGTCATTGTGTCCTTGGGCAAGACACTTCACCTACAGCCTACTGGTGTTGGCTGATGGCGCGATATGGCAGCCTCGCTTCTGTCAGTCTGCCCCTGGGCAGCTGTGGCTACAACTGTAGCCTCCACCAGTGTGAGAGTGAATGAATAGTGGAATTGTAAAGTGCTTTGAGGGTCCTGAAAAGCGCTATATAAATACAATCCATTATTATTATTATTATTATAAAACAGTGTGAAAATCTTCAATTAACTTAAATAAAAGAGAAAAAAGAAAATGTAAGGATTTTTAAGAATGGGATTTTACGTTGTCTCAAATGTTTTTACAGAACACTTAAACTCGTAACAAACAAATAAAACAAATAAAGAAACAAATAAAAACTGAACTAAAACTCATTCTGGAAACTAAACTAAACATACAACCATTTAGTGATAACTGTTTTGTATTAACGGTTATTTATATGTTGTGAAACCATGACATCTCCCTGTAAGAGATATTACAGGATGCGATGCTCTGAGTGAACAACAGGTGGCAGCAGACTTTTACGTTTCTCTGCAGAGCGTCTTTAGGTTTGCTTCTCCAGAACAACAGACGATCCTGTCCACAGGTGCAAGAATAACAACCTCAGTACTTTAAACAGGAGTACGAGAATTAAAAGTCAAACATCTAAAATCTTCAAAGTAAAAACAAAAACCCCAACAAGAAGTAAAACTGAAGAAATCAACTTTCTCTCTGAAGGGCAGGAAAAGTCTCCTGTATTGGTTACCTGTGTCCTCTGGGCTTCGCTGCATGTATTTACTGATCTCATGCGAACATGAGGATCAATTATTGTCCCGTGTAGGCCCCTGTAGCTTACTGAAGCAGAGAAAAACGAATTAAAGAGGCGAGAAGAAGCTGCCAACAGGAACAGAGCCGGTGGGGCGATGAGGCCAAACAAAGAGGATGGATTTCAGACTGAAGCCTAAACCTTCCTAAATCAGTTAGTCCTGAGCCCATCCTGACCTCTAATCTGCTCATCCGGCCTTTGAAGCGTGCACTTCAGGGGGAGGAAAACCGATCAGCCAAATGTCCCACTCTTAAGTGACAAAATGCCCTGAGGTGACACACACACACACTGTGAGGCAGCTGGACGAGGTAGAAACACTCCTGACTTTGTCTGTGATGTGTGGACAGCTGCAGCGAAGAGCAGCGCTGTGTCTGATCAGACCACCTCAGTCGAGTTCAACACAAGTCCAAGAGCAAGTATGATGACCGAGTGTCAGCAAAGTCAGGAGGCTGGAACGCACGTTTACAGGCTTTTCATTTCAAATGTCAAACACAGACAGACTGAGTTTCAGCTTTTACGAGACTAAAACAGAGTAAGGACATGTTGGGAAACCAATGGTGGTCCATCAGAACTCAGTGCCACCCACCAGACCCCCTCACAGTCAGCTGAGTAGTAAATTTAATGAAACCATACAATAAATGTTTCCACCACACTTTCAGTACTTACAACAGTAACAACTTTAATTTAGAGTTTTTTAACTCAAATCATTTTTCCATCATTTTTTTAGCCTTGAGATGTATGCATGACATTTTCCGGACTGACATTTTAACTCTTGAAGATGATCCTGGTTTATAAATGTAGGTAAAAATGCAAAGCTTTGTGTCTTTTCTCCAAAAGTGAGGAAAAACACATTTAATGAATGAATGTGTGAAATTTTTACTGACAGTGTGCTTCATTAGTTTTCCCTTCTAATCAGATCCTGGAAATCAGCTTACAGGTCTCAGAAACACAGGCACACATGTGCTACACATTTCTATCCCCGCAGGTAGTTAGTTAAATGTACCTCCTAAGAACCTAAAAGTGATAATGCCTTTGTTTTTGAGGACCAAAAGAGTTCAAATCTGCACTGTTTCTCCTAGATTTAAAGTTGTAGGATCAGAAGACATTGTGTATTTGGGCAAATACAAAAATAAAACAGGTAAAACATTAATTTGACCTTTAGATTTTAGTGTATGCTGAAGTTACCAGACGATCAGTACTGGACAAACACGGTCTGCCCCTATGATGGGGGTTGCAGAGGAACCACCACTTCTGCACCTCTCTGGACCAGTTTTCCTGGCTCTGCTCAGACTCCAGCAGGTCTTGTTTGGGTTCAGGGAGGATGGTAGTGGTTTATTTTTCTCCAGAAGAGTCCAAAGAGATGAAATTACATTTGCATTAAAGCAAAAGCTGATCTCTTTCTAACCAAACCAGCAGTAACAGGGTTACAGCCTTTACAAGGTGTTAGAGTGTTATTACTATAAGTATGAACCACTTTGCACTTAACTTGCTTGCATTTAAACTGAGGCTTCAAAATAACCTCCTGGATTTGTTCCAAGATGGCTGCCAAACAGGACTTTGTGGACATCCATAACTTTAAGTTCAGTGCTACTGAAGGTGCAACATTTCCTTTTCGAGTCTTCTTCTTTCACGGCTTCAGTAAACAGCCTGTAAATCAGAAAGTTGTGGAATTGTTTTGGGGATTTTGTTTTTAAAGTTTCATCGCTTTAGTTTTTTTTTTCCTCTTCTTGCTTTATTGAAGAGAACGAGGACAAGCCCCGACAAGAGCTTAGAGGATTAAGTTCATTCTCACTGCCAGCCTGAATGAAAAAGCATCTGCACAAACACACTTCGCTCACGCGCACATTAATTCAAACACACACACATACGTGGGGGGGGGGGGGGGGGGGGGGGGCCTCAGGATTGAGCCCAGTCAATGGAAAGACCTCATAAGGATGGAGATCCTGCACTGTGTGTGTGTGTGTGTGTGTGTGTGTGTGTGTGAGAGAGAGAGAGAGAGAGAGAGAGAGAGAGAGAGAGATCCAGTCCAGTGAACCCTGAAACATCCTGAGGCGTCAGACTGAAAACTGAAACTGAATCTGTTTCGTCTTCATGTCCACACCCGGCTGCGTTCACAGGTTCAGCAGAGTTTGCAGCAGGTTCACTGAAGATGGAGAAGCGCTACCGGACCTTCTGCTCTACTCTTATATGGGAGAAAAGTATGGAAACTTGTTTCCACCTCTGAAAAAAAATACATGTTTTTGCCATCCATAACTCAAAATTTCAACCAGAACCAGAAAAAGTAGGTGCACTGTTCCCACAGACTGTATATCAAAGATGGACACTTCACATTCAGAACCCTTGACTATGGAGCTTGTGACATCACCATGTAAGATTTTTGTTGTCAGAAGTGATGCAACGGTGGAGTGATGCTGTTACTAAGCGTCAGTAACATCCAAATAAAATCCTAGAATTTCACTCACCAAAGCAAGTGGTGAGAAAATCAAGCTGGAGGTGGTAGAGGGGTAAAAGGCAGAAATATGGAAAATAGTGGGAGGCAAACGGGGAAATACCAGAGGTACCAGGAAAAAATGAACAAGGAAACACAAGAAAGGATATTAATAAAAATCTAAAATAAAATCTAAATAAATTTCTCTATAAACTCTACCAAAGAACCCAAAACTGTGACAGCTACAGACTTTCTTTGCTGTGTGTCACATGTGAGAAAGGAAAACTGTGAAAATATCCCAAAAGTAGTCATTTGAATACCTATGTAGCTACCATAACACCATCCACTATTTTTCTATATTTTTAGCCTTAGCGTTACCATTTTACACCATGCTAAGTGCTGAGTAACCTCCAAGTAAAATCCTGGAATTTCACCAAAACTGGAGCCCAGACTTCTTAAATGTTTATTTGTACAATTAACTGCCCAGCAGGCACATTATTGGTCAGATAATCGCATCAAAAGGCTCCAACAGCACAAACACGGTTCAGAGGTCCAGTTCAGGGACTCCAATTGGCTTAGTTGAAGCCAAGCAGCTACAGCCGCTTGCGTGACCATCCAGCTGTCAGCCAAAGAGGCCACTCCTCCGTTATATAACAACACATTTAGAATGTAATTATAATGTATTCACTGTCTTTAAAAGTAGGATCAGTGCGAGTGCTTAAAGTTCATCAGCAGTGTCTTTGCTTTCTGATGGATTTGAGGTTTATTTGTCTTTATTTTTCTTCATGTTCTCGTCTGCTACACACCAGATTTCTGTGATTTCAAAAATCCTCCAAGAATGAGCTAAATGAAGATCAAATATACGTAAACCTGAATCATTTCTTATCTTAATGTTATTTGGTTTTCTGGTAAATGTCTTTCTTTCTTTGATTACATCAGTTGTCCAAGCACCTGAAGCTCGTCAGTGACCTCAGCTGTTTGCCGTCTGAGGAGCATGACTTTGAAAATGTTCTTTAAGCCATCAGAGTTTTGCTTCGACGTGATGCTACTCTTTGTCTCTGCTGTAGAACCTGTTCAGTTTTTCCTGGTCATAAAAAAATGGTTTCTCAGTGAGACGGTCTTGGCCTCTTGAACCCGGCTCCGTGTCCTCGGACCACCCTTCAGCACAATACGCCGACTCTCCACCAGCAGCCTCCATCTCATTAACAGCTCTTCACTCCCAATCAGGCCGGTCCTTTCTGTGTGCCGTTTGCCCTCGGTATTATCTCCGAGCTGAGAGCAGATCATCACGCCGGAGCCTCCTTCATGAACAAACAGAGCTTGTTAAAACCTCCTCGCTCCCACCGGCTCCTTTACAAGTGTGAAAGGATCCCAGAAGGATTCATTAAAGCTGCTGCTGAGCAGACTGAAGCTGATTTAGCTTCCAGAAAGTCCCCTCATCTCTTTAAACCACAGCACATTTCTGCAGAGACCTCGTTGGTGGTAAAACACCTGCTTGGTTTATCAGTTTTTCTCTCCCGGGCTTTAACGTGTCAAACTGGTAATTTACAGTTAATTTGGGGCAAAAGCTTTGTCCATATGACGAAAAAATGCTTTGAGAATTGAAAATGGGAAAGGTTTGTTCTCAATACAGGCAGAAGAATGAGGTGTAAAGTTTAAAAAAACTGAAACTTAGGGATCAGTATAAAAAACTGACCTTCAGAGAGTTAACATATAAAAGCATCCCTTTATATATCGGTAGACTGATTTATCAAATATCAAATAAAGAATAAACACACAAAGAAACCAGTTGATCAATTAGTTCATCAAAAAGTTTAATTATCAAGAAATCGACCGAGAAGGCGATGAAGAAATCTATCAAGATCGAGATGTCTATCAAGATGCATGAAGGGATCTATTGTCAAATCAAGCTAGTTAAAAAACCTGTTGTAAAATCACCTATGAAGAAATCTATTGAAGTGTATTGATCAAGGAGTCTATGAAGTCTTTTAATAAATCAGTCAATTGAATCTATCAAGAATTTTGTATTGTTTATTAATCAATAAGTCTAGCATTAAAAATGTATTAAGAAATCTAGAAAGCTATTTAAGCACTGAGAAATCTACAGCAGAATACAAACATTTTGTAGTTTAATCTGTTGAAATTATTTATTTAGTGGATAGATTATCAAACACCATGAAGTAAGCTAATTACTGAGTGCATCTGGTGCTGGACTGAGATATTTAGCAATGAGATTTAATCGTAAACAGGAATGAAGCCTTTTAATTTGTGTCACCAGATGATTTTTCATTACCTGCTGCACTATCAGACTCACAGGTGTAACTAATAAAAAGGTTAAAGGCGTTCGGGGCTCATGTGTTTCCTGAACTCAGAAGTGAACCACCGGATTAGGTTTTACTCGGCTCGCTCTTATTCCAGATCTTTCTCTGTGATTCTGGATTAATGGCACAGTGTCTGGAGAGAGAAGTGATCCTAGCTCGGAGAGTTAATATCACCTCTGAGTCGGTTCACAAAAGCTTCCTGTGAGGCAACACGGAGATAACAAAGGGCTCTTATCTCTGGACTGAGGAGGGATTCTCTCCTTTCTTTCTGTCTCTCTCGACACCCTTTTGACTCCAGGGTTTGTGTTTTGTGTCCCCACGCTCTGAGGTGACTGACCTGCTGGGAAAAGATGTGTCAGACGAGGTGCTCAAGCCACCAGATTGGAAGACAGAAGGGGGGCGCTTGGTATCGTGATCCAGATCATGCCAAGGAAGTTCTGGATATCTGCAAACATTTATCACTTTCCAGCTGCAGCCTTTTCAGGAAGTACGAATGGCAGAGTATCATGCACCGTTTTCACATTTCACTTGTGTCTGATCAACAACCGAAAGCTTTGGGCTACTCTGTATGTGACAGTTACAGATAACAGAGTTTGAGGGTAAAGCAGAGCTCCCCGGGAGGGTATTGTGGCAAAGATGGGGCCGTTGGGTATGTGCATGGGTGGCAGGAGAGCGAACAAAAACTAAAGCCACGGTTCATCTGAATCAGTGATGAGCAGAAACCTGGTCGAGGCTCTTGACTTGGATGATAACTTTTCGTAAGGATGTGTCTCAAAAGTGTTTAAGAGTGCAGAGAGGGTTTACAAGAATGTGGGAGGGGTTTAATGGTTTAAAATATTTAAAAAATAATGTGAAAAACATGGTTTTTACTTATGGATTGTCACCTATCATTGGGGTACACTACAGGGATACTGTAGTGTTTCTGGCTTCCTCGTGTCTTTGAATCTTTGCTTATCAGATTTATGTCTGGCTCTTCTTTTTTGGAAACTGTCCGTACTGCACTTTGTCTCTTTCTTATCTCACAATCCAAGCACACTGCAGTTTGTGACTCTCGTTACATTCAGCTCTGTCACAGTTTGATGATCTAATGAAGGAGACGGGGAAATTGCTTCAATTTGTTACTGGATTAGACAGAAAAAACATTTACTGACTACATATGAGTTAGCAGCCGATTATAACCAGTTTTTTGTGCATCACCATCTGAATGCGTTCAGATTTCCTCGACAGAATGAGGCATTTTGAGATGCCGTAACTTCACAGCTGGGCTTCATTTGGTTGTTTTAAAAAAAATGAAGGGCAACAGGTTGCAAATATAGCATGCTTCCTGCAGCAGAGAGTCTATATCACACTTGCAGGCCATGTTAAAAATGAAATGTCAAAGAGTCATTGAAAATGTGACCCTTACAGCCAGTGTAACTAGATTACATGTTCAGATTGATGGTAAAAATCCCATTAGGAGAGCAACATTGTGAAAACTCAGCACCTATTATAGCTGGGGCATGCTGTAGTTGATGATTTACAGTGTTTTTAGAAGTGAGTGTGTGTGCGTGTTTAGACATTCTGGGGGTGGAGGGGGCTGTTGTATTGTTGCTTTGCTGACAGTGAATGAAGAGGCTCAGGCCTTGTTTGGGATTAACGATTCAGCAGCAGAGATTCAGTCTTTGTTCACGCTCGTGTGTCAGTCTGCAAACCTACATATGAAACAAAGGAGAATTCATGAGTTCAGACTGTTGGACCCACTTTACAACAAAAACAGTGTCATTACAAAACACGCAGAATAACTGATGGCTTAAACTTTATTTTGAAGATTACCCTATGGCTAACGTTTTCTTCTTCTTCCGCTGCTGCTGCAGCTCCAAACGGTCCAATAAGAGCAGCGTCCGACTGCAGTAATCCTGCCGATGACCTTGCTTTGTCACACAAGGTCTCCAAGTGTGTGCGCCAGTGGAACAAACAAAACAAGCAGAGACAAAAAGGGAAGAAAGCTCACATTAAATCCAGCACACTGCTCGCCTATGCTGCGACCTCTGATCGCTGCAGAGAGCTGAGCTGCTCCTCTCTTCCATCACTCTCCTCCTGCCTCTTCTGCTTTTCTTTTCACAAGACATGCAGGTTGATTCATTTAGCTTTGCAGCTCTTTTTTTAGTAGTTTGGTCATCTTTTCTGACACAAAACAGGAAGTTCAACAGGAAAGAGTCACAAGAACTCACAAGAAGGTCAGGAACAAACCAGCAGGTCTAACCACATGACTTTAAAGGGAAATGAAACCATCACTAACTTCCTGCTTCAGCTCTGCTGCACTTACTGTAACTGGAAGAGTCCAATTAATGGTTGCAATATTAGGGGCGTGGCCTCTTTGACTGACAGCCAGCTGTAGCTGCTAGCTGTCTGCTGGCTTCACCTCAGCTAATTGCAGTCCCTGAACTGGACCTCTGGACCCCTTTGTGCTGTTGGAGCCTTTTATCTGACCAGTAATACGGCTGCTGGGAGGTTAATTGTATTGACAAATCATTCAAAAAGTCTGAGCTCCAGTTTTTGTGGTTGAAATTCTGGGATTTTATTGGGATGCTACTTAGCACGGTTAAAAATGTTAACTCTGTTGCTGGACAGCATTGTGGCGGTTTTCCTGTCTCACACGTGACACACAGCAGAGAAACTTCTGTAGTCACTGTGATCTCAAGGTCTTGTCGTTGAGATTTGGTTGGTATTTTTATTTTTAGTAATTCTTTTTTTGTGTTGTCTTGTGTTTCATTTTTGCCAGGTGCTTTGGTGTATCCCTTTCCTTGCTTCCCTTTTTCTCGTCTCCCATTGTCTTCTGGATTTCCGCTCTCCACCACCTCCAGCTTGTTTTTTTTTGACCACTTATTTTACTCCGTTTATTTTCTGGGTGATAGAGTTAACTTGAAAGTTATTTTAAGGTCCTTTAAAATTATGAATTATAATCATACCTCATCAAGGTCATCTTTAGATGCACCTCCAGAAGGCTCTGAGGCCGGCTGCAACTTTGTATCTCTCAGTGGACATCCTGTTTTCACCAGCTTTACCCCAAATTTGAGATCAGAGCTTCAGAAAAAGTTAAAAGTTAACTTTAAAAGTTAAAGTTCGCAAATTTCCTGCTGTACGCTCTGAGAATTTCTTTTTAGAGACCGACTTGTTTGCGGATTTACGCTGAGCTTAAACCTCCTGCAAGTTTTTAATTTATCAGATCTGCTCAAAAGGTGCCATGGTTTCACACGTTTATACATTCAAGATTTATAAAATGTAACTCAAGATTTCAGTTTGTGATGCTTTCTTCTTGGAAGCAAAGCTTGTGTGTTTGTGAAAACTTCACATCTGAAATGAATCTGAATCCTTTCACTGGATTGAGCTGGAGGAGATGCTGTTGCTCCCGGCCAATCAGAGAGCAGGATTTTCTGTTGCTGTGGTTTAAAAAAAGGACATGCAGACATGGCGCAAGAACAATGTCAACAAGTGTGGGAGATGCAGAGATTCAATCAGGCTCACATTACAATGGAGGACTGTGTGTGTGTGTGCACGCACCAGGAGCACAAAGGGGCAGAAAAGCATTGCATCTAATATTGAAATGATCGAGTTATTACAATAATAATACATTTAATCATAAAGCACCTTTAAAATCTGAGTTTCAAGTTTCATGGTTATTAAATTTAATTCAATTAAAAGTGAAAAATTATACATGAAACTTTTAAAAATGATACACAAATGATTAAAAGATTGTTAGATGTGATGAAAAGGACGACGCCACATAAAAAAGTGTGTGATCTGAAGGAAGTCGTTTAAGGTGATCTCTGAAGTTTTCCCATTAGTTGGACTTTTTACTCTAAACTCTTTTTTATTCTGGACTCTTTGAAGAAGAAAGCTGCACACACACTAATGAATTCCATTTCAGACTTTGCTAAATGAGTTATTTGGACAGCGAGGAAAACTGTGAAGGGTCAAAGGCAGCTCAGCTCAGAGTCACTCTCAAATAAGACATTTTCAGAATTGTCAGGGCTGTTTTTTAAATTTTTGCATAAATTTGCTGTTTTCTTGTTCCAGGGTTTGACTGTGAACTGAACGTATTCTCACTTGTGGAACGGACTCTCTCTCCTCTGTCTTAATTGCCTCGGTCGGCTGCTCCGTCTCTCTGCAGATGTCTCGCTCCTTAATTTGCGTAAAGAGCAACAATCAGCCCCATCTGTCCCAGTTTTTACTTTCGTCCTCCTCCTCCCCCTGAAAAATCACCTCTGTGCCCCCCTTGCCCTTCACTAAATCTCCTTAGTAAGCCCACCACACACACAGACACACACACACACGCACACTCCTCCCATACAGAACCTTGTCAGTGGTGTGGGGATTGAAAGCCAATCAAAAAGCTATAGAAGAGTGCTTTGGTGCACAGGAACACAATCGGGGGTCTGCGGGGTGGGGTTTGGTGGGATGAGGTGTGTATATGCGTGTGTGTGTGTTTGTGTGTGTATGGGGGGGGGTGGAAGAGAGGTGAGGTGGACCCCCCTCCTGTCAGTCGCAGTGAAAGAGGCTGAGGCCAGCAGAAACGGGGACAGATGGGAGGACTCTGAGGGAGGAATAATCACTGCTTCGTCCTCCTCCTCCGTCCGTCCGTCCTTGCTGACAGGACGCACAAGAAAAATGTGCTGTTTGTTTCCAAAACAAACGACCGCTGCTTCTGCAAGCGGTGGACATCAACACACTTCAGGCTGGAGCAGAGCAATCTCCAAGAGTCCCTCAGATTCGCGTTCTTTCAGATAATTACACACAAAACGTTTTGTGCTGAACTAAAATTATCTCTCAGGTCTTATCCGTGCGCTTTCCTGTGCCTGTGTTTGCAGGTTTATGACACACTCTCATTCCCTCATGCCGACTCATGGTCTGACCTCTTTACGAATGAGTTTCTGGGTTTTTGTTAAAAATTTAAAATGTGGTCCTGGTTTTGATTTTACTCTTTTTTTTTTTCCTGGCTTTGAGTTTTGGGATCTTATTCTCTCCTCTGCCCAGTGTCCCTCTGTCTCTGTGCTTCTATCACTTGTTATACTCTCAAAGTTGGTTTTCTCTTGTGCATCTTCTTTCAGTTTTTACTTCCTGTCTGTCGGATCGATGTGCGCCTGTGTCTCTGTTTATAATTTCTATTTAGTCCTCTGTCCTCAATTTAGTCCTCAGTGTGTTTTTACTAATATGTCTTAGTTTATTAGTTTTACTTTATATTCATTCCAGTCTTCGGTATGACGCGGTGACGGGTTTGTCACAAGGCTACTCAGAAATGTTCACATTTTTTATTATTATAATTATCAGTGTCTGATTAATATTCAAAACCTCATTCACCTGTTCAGGACTGAAACCACATGGATGTGTTCAGCAAGTCTCACTGCAAAGCATCATTATATCAGCAGCAGTGAGGAGGATAGTCACATGGTGCCTTCACAACTAAAGCAAAATAAATAAATAAAAAATTAAATTCTATTCTGTTTTCAAATATATTATAATTGTGAATAGGATGTCATACATACAACGCCTAATTAATGTAAGTTTACATACACCACAGAAGAAGAGAAAAGTGTAGCTCACGGGCAGAGATGGGCAGTAACGCGTTACTTGTAATGCGTTACTGTAATCTGATTACTTTTTTCAAGTAACGAGTAAAATAAGGGATTACTATTGCAAAAACGGTAATTAGATTACCGTTACTTTCCCGTAGTAACGCTGCGTTACTGCGTTACTAAAACCGTGATTTTTTGCAAGAATGTCTCATGACAGTGACGTAAGCGAGTGCGCCGTTAGTGACAACAGCTGTGTGCAGATCAACAATGGATCACATATCTATTGTGGGAGAGAGTATGAGCATGCAGCGTTTAAAGCATGGAAGTACTGACCTTACTTTGAGTTTGATTCCATACAAAGTGACAAAAACATTAGCGTCCATCGTGCGTGGGAAGAAAACTTCTTTTTACAGCGAAAAAACCCCTAAACTTCCAAGCAAGCACCGAGTGCGCTACCACGTAATGGGAAATTCACAGAGAAACTCGCGGATTCTTCAACTGACCGCGGCACACCTGCACCAGGGTAAACCTCCGCCTACCGCAGTCCTGCTTTACAGGTGAAAATAGAGCAACAGGACCGCTGAGTCTTTGACTTTATTTATTTTCTGCTGTGTTTTACTTGCATCTATTTGAAAGACTGAGTGTAAACACAAAAAATATTTTATTTTATGTGCTGGAATGTGTAGAAAATAGGTTTAAATGTTAAACTAATTTATTCAAGTCAGAGAATGTTGCATATAATTAAATTTTTACTTGATGCATAAAGTTAAAAGATTAAAACTAATAAAACAAGTTTTAAAAAGAGACTTTTCCATTTGATTACATTTTGTATGATGGATTATGCAGAAAAAGTAGAATTGGGCTGAAAGATCTATCACTTTATCACCTCTTCAGGTTGTAAATTGTGTTTTTAAAAAGTAACTAAGTAACTAAGTAATTAATTACTTTTGAAAATAAGTAATCAGTAAAGTAACGGGATTACTTTTGGGGGGAAGTAATCAGTAATTAGTTACTGATTACTTTTTTCAAGTAACTTGACCAACACTGCTCACGGGTTGTTGCATGCCACATGAAACGTAGTAAAACCTGGAAACGGTGGATAAACGTTTTGCACCATTTTCACACTAACTTCAGCACAACATGGTCGAGTTGGTCTCACCACAGCACACCGGTCAAATGTTTGAACTTCAATAGTGAACCATGCGCTCGGTTAAAGTGCGCTTGGCTTCACATCACTTAACAGACACAGCTCCAGTAGCAAACTAACAAAACTAACAGACCAAAGCATGTGGGATTTAAGTGTCACCAATTAATTCACAAATTTCATGTAACTTAGCCAAAATTTAGTTGAATTTAAAATTTTAAGATTCTTCTTTAGTTTAACTGGACATTTTCTTTTAAAAGTTTATTCCTGAACCACTTTGCTTTGACTGTCGGCCAGTGTATCACAGGTTAGCTTCCTCTGTGTTTGTGAGGCGTGTCTTTTACCTGCAGTATTTGAAGATCGGCACATGTGCTCACTGAATACAGGCAACACTTTCCTTTCCTCCTGGCTCTACTTGTGCTCCTCGTTTGTCTGTCTGCAGGTTTCCACCCAGCCCCTCCTCTGCCTGCTCGCTCTCCACTCATCATGTCAGCTTTTTGAGTGGGACTGCTCCGGAAATAAAACGAAAACCACTGCATTAGAGATCTACCCAAAGCAGGGATATCTCATCTCAGTCTGGGTTCAAACACATGCAGAAACATGTAACTTTTTGGTCAACTTTCATAGGTCAAACTCAGACACTGAATGATCCATAAAACGACTCTATTAGAAAATTGCTTTGAGCTAGAAGGATTTAGATGATCTTGGTGTCTAAATGTAGGTGAAAGGGAGGCCTTTCATATGCTCTAACCTGTTGTGGGCAACTATTTATGCAACATGATAATACGAGCCTTGAAAATTTACCCAAAATGCACTTTTTTAAGTTTTCTCCAGAGAACGATCAGAAACAGATCAAACTTGCAGGATATCAATGTTTGTTTCTGTTCAACGACACCACAGACATTAAACTGGAGCATTTAACTGAAGCTATGATAGATCCTGTAATACTGACACTCAGAGCTGATTGTTAAAAAAAAAACAAGTTGAAAGCCTGAGTCACAGAGGAGGATGCTGGGATATGGTGAGCTGGATGATCCACTGTAGCGACCTCTAAAGAGAGTAGCCAACAGAAGAAGAAGACGACTTGGAGTGGGTGTAAAATTGATTTGGTTTGAGTTTCAAACGGAGCTTAAATGTGTTCTTCAGCCCTGAAATTTCCATGTGCATGTCTCCTGTGCTTATGAAGTCATCAGGGCTCTGCTGGAAAACATAAGGAGATAAGAAATACCACCCTTATCTATTGTGATTGTATTTTTTTTTTAAATACTGTCATTTATCCTGTCAGATTTGTAATTTTCATGCACAACAGGTCTAATCAAGCCGTCTCCTGCAAACACTGACCAAGACTCAAAGCGTGGGATTTGTTTTCATCCTGAACGACATGTCCGCTTCTCTCCTGACAACATTTTAGCGCCTAAACGCACCACAACCTCATGATGCTAAGTGAAGGTGGCAGGTCAGGTGAGGTAAACTTTCCCTCTCAGCTTTTTGGGAACACTTCTGCAGGTTTGGGATGATTGATGCTTCTGTGCGAACATGTAAATCAAGTCAGCCGGAGCACGACTGATGGGGTGATTGATGGCGTCTTTAACAGAGAGCACAATCCCAGATGAGTCCCTCAGATTCGAGTGGTGCTTCTCTTTTGGAGCCTCTATCTGTGTTTTTTACGCCTTTGTCTGAGCTCCCAAAGTGAACCATTGAGACGAGTGAGTCTTGTGTTCCCCTGCAGCCGCCTTTGTGAACCTCACAATGACCATTCAGCTCTGTTGGTGGTGGAGCGGCTTTTCATCTCACACGCCAAACATTGCAGCAGTGGAGCATGAGGCTAGAGAGAAGATCCTCCACAAAAACATGGGTAAAAGGACAGCCAGGAGCTGGAGAGGAACGGGTAAAAATGCAGAACGGTCACCGCAAGACTGCAGGGAATCAAACCTGTGGAACATTCACCTGTTGAATAATACAATCCTGCAGTCACACAAGTGTCCAAACACAGGTTAAATTTACCCTTTTCCCCAAATAAACAGTAAGAAGAGAATTAGCCAGATACCCTTGATGTTGAGTCTAGTTTGTAAAAGAGCTAAAAAAAACAATTTATCATGATTCCGATTCAGGCATTAAATTCAATATTGTTATTTTCAGAGCTACAAATATTCTCTATACAATTACAAATGTGTTTTTAAGGTTCAAAAAGAGTCATATTTAATTTCAGGAACCCAAATTATTCTGGACGCACATCCCAGAAAGCTCAGTTTTATTTTCAGCACACTCCCAGTCGAGGAAAAAATCATCAAAATAAAACCACCTTGTGTTTTTGTTTTTTAAAATCCAGAGTTATTTTGTTCTTGGACAACGTTCAAACAAAAACTATGGCAGGCTCTAAAAATCACTGAGGGTTTTTCATGTATGACCTTCACTATCGACTTGAAACTACTTCCTTTAATGAGGATGAGCTGCAGATGTGCAGGGTCGCTCTGATTTCAGGACCCTGCAGAGATGCGTGCTCCCTCCTTTTCCTAAGACCTCACACTTATCTGTATCCACGTCCTTTCAGCCTCTCCTCCTCCTCCTCCTCTTCACGCTTGACAGTCGGCTGAGTTTGGACTGTGTCTGCTCTGAAAGGCCTTTGTGTCGGGCCGCTGCGCGTGTTATCCTCCGTGGCCTCTTGTGTCAGTCACAAGAGGTCCGAGGAGCCCGAAGGGGCCGAGGCCCGGCGATAGACTGAGCCCGGGGCCTCCGGAGCTGGCCTGCGGCCCGGAGCGGCCCCCTCTCCGGTCACGGTCTCGTCTCTTTCACTGACAGTTTGTTCTCAATTAGATAGCTTTTGTCCCAGAGTGAAAGCCTTCAGCCGACGGACTCTGCGCTGCCAGCTGGGGAGGGCTTTCTGTGCGGCTCAGGAGATGGCATCCGTGCCATAATGCCGATGTTTCGCTTTTCCACAAACCCCCGCCGCGACGCTCTTTACACTCTCATTTTGGCTTTTTCAATGCTTTCCCTTTGAGGGCAGCTGAATAGCACTTAACTAGCTTTTTAAAACTTCCTCGATATCTAAATCTCATTGAGAAGCCATGCAGACAGTCAGGAACAGAGGCGCTGGTGCAAAGTGTCAATTGAAACTTTATTATATACAAACTTGGAGCTGGTATCAACAAGGTATTCAGTGCATTCAGCTTTCCATTGTGTTGAGTTGCTGATCAGAAATCTCAGAAAAGCTTATGCTAGTTAGAGATAAATAAAGCCGTTTTCTTGGGCTGTGAATTTAGTCGTGTTTGTATCAAAACACTAAGGCACAGGCTTAAAAATGCAGAGTATAGAAACTACTGGGGGGTGTCTATGGTTTTGTTTCACATTTAATTGTGATGTATCGAGCTGACACTTATATTTAACTTTAAGTTTTGTGATTTGTTCTGTTGGTTGCCTGTTTGTTAACATTTATCTACAACATAAGGACAGATTTGCATGAAAATGCTCCCAGGGGTGGGGCTTGGCACAACCTTGGAAGTCAGTCCAGATCTGGGTCCAGGAATGCCAGGAAGAATGTCTGTTTACTGTTTTAAGACCAGGCAAAACTTGCATCACATCTTCATAAGTACAAAACAATTTTATAAGAAAAACTGAAAATATTACAAACTAATCTGGGTCCACATGTCCTTCTGGTCCAGGGCCTGGTGTGGAGGCAGTTTTAAACCTTTTGTGTGTTTGTTATTGTTACTGTTTTTTTATATCAGTTTTTGTTATGATGATGACATTTCTAATCTGCTCATGACTGAAAATGAGTCTTTTTGTGTTTTTGGTTCTTTCTTAAATTCACTCAGCCAAAACAAAGGAAGTCTCTTTCCAACAAGGCTATTAATTCTTCGTCGAATGATTCTCTCATGCGGTTTTGTATTTCAGCATCACCGTTGTGTGTTTTGTTGTGTGAAGGACCCCAGGCAGCCCTCAGTGGGGCCTCGTGTGGCCCTCCGACCACATTTGGAAACAGTGCTGATGTATCTGAGCGGCAGATGGCTCAGTTTGTGCAGTTTGTCATCATGGTGTTTTTCAGGTCAAGTGTGTGTGTGTGTGTGTGTGTGTGTGGTGTGTGTGTGTGTGTGTAACCATTCATTTGTTGTGATAATTCTCTGGTTAAATCTATTGAACAAAACATGCTCACTGCTCATTACTCTGCAGCATCGACTGAACTCTGCTGCAGAGAAACAACACATCAGACAGAGCATCACTTAAACTGTCATTCACACCTCATCTAGACATATAAATGCCCCATTATGGATTAAAGCAGACACAGTTAAATGAATGTGCAACATGTGCAAATGGGAGGGGGTGAACCCCAGCAGGTCACATGATTTTAATCATAGGAAATGTTCTCTTGAATGAAAACGAAGGATAAAGAAAAAAAAAGTACAGCACTCAAGGATTATTAAAAAAAACAATGAAATCACAGAGCCCATTTGATAATTAGAGTTAATTACATCAATGTTTTAAAAATAAAAATACATTAATTGTGGTTTGAATCTTTAATTTTTGTGTCACATGCACTTTGGATTTGCCTTTCAGTTTCATACGCCTTTGATAACATGAAGAGTCCTGAAGTCGGTCTGTAACTATAATATCCTCACATCAACACAAACTTCTTCAACTTAAAGCACTTATTCCATGTCTTAATCAGAACATCCTGCAGAAGTAAAACATCGACTCGACGCAGCTCAACATGATGGCTTCTGTAGATAATTACAGGGGTTAAAGTGGGAGATGAGGGAACCCATGGGATCAAGTGTTACGGTGCATTGTGGAGAAAAGAATCGCCAAGAAATAGTCACAAAAACTGTCACGGCTGGCTTAAAAAAAGGATAAAAGGAAGACTTTGGTGAGTGAAGCTAATCAGCATCTTGAGCTTCATTGTAAACTGATGTGTGTTACCCTTGGTGTAACCCAGGGGTAGGCAACTCCAGGCCTGAGTTGCCTACCCCTGGTGTAACCTAACACTGACCATGGACACCATGTCTGCTCTGCACCAGTCCAACATAGTGGATCACAGTAAACTTAAAAAACTTTATTTACACCTGAACCATGAACGCATCATTATGAAATATCTCCATACTGTCCGCTGAAAGCAACACCAAGCTGCAGTATGCAAAAAATAAACTCAGCTGATTATAACATACATTGATGTCATTTTTAATGGCAGGTCTTCAATTTCCGATTAAATATGACAGTGGCCTTTTTTGGAGATGACACTTTCTTGTCCGTACATGACTCTTCTGCATTCATGCATGTGCTGAATTGAAACAGTTCTTTGGTGTAATCTCTGTTTTGCTTTGACTGAATGTTCTGGGCCTGAAGATGAATGAATGTTGTCTAAAGTTCACTTAGTGTAACAGAATAACAGCTGCAGGACAAAGTGCTCATAAAACATTTTTTACACAGTATTAATGCAGTTTTGTTGTTGTTATAAGCCAAATAATATAAATGTACCAGTTAACTTTCAATAGTATGTACTCTGTGATGAATTAAGAGATCAGAAACTCATCATTTGGACACAAACCACTGAAATGTTCGTGTCACAAGCTTATATTTGTTTACCTGTCTTTGATTTAGGCACATTATGTATATTCCACATACAATAGCTTACATAATCATGAGTGTGGGAATCATTTTTGGTCATTATTATCTTTGTTTTAATTCATCATAGGTGCCACATACTATTAGTTTGGAATACACCTGGTTTTGAAACAACTCCCATCTAAAACTGAGACATTAATACCCAAGAGATACATGCAGTGAAATGTGAAATAGTTATTTCCATTGCTGTTCTACCCGATGACTCTGAAAGAGGCAAATTGCTCAAAATCTCAGCACTCACCAGCTGCCTGACGTACCTCATGTGAATGTCTTTAAATCAGTTTTTTTTTTTTATATATTTCTTTGTCTTTTTTCCAAACATGTTTATCTGCAGTTAATTTTATTCAGCAGACACAAACCTGTCAGGGGCTGGGACACAGCAGTTTCAGTTTGTTTTGTATTTCTGTTTCCTGATATTGTTGGAAATATGTTGAGTTCTTGTGTTGCCACTGTTAGTTTCATTCTAATTTTACTACTTTTATAACTCCTGATTTACAAGTCTTTCTCTTGTCTTCTCAGTGTCAATATGTCGTGTTTCTTGTCTGTGTGTTTCATGTTATCAAACTTGTTTGTCGTGTCTTCATCTCTCCATGTTTCCTGTTTTATTTTGAAAGTCTTGTGTTTCTGTGTTTAGTTTTACTCTTCCCCGGTGACGTTTTTATGTTCATTTGTGTCAGCTGTTTCACCATGTGTTTCTACTTCCGCTGATCACCTCCTGTGTGTATTTAGTCTGTTTGTTTTCATTCATTCCTTGTCAGGTTGTCTGTTGTTTCTTGCCATGTTTCCAAGTTTCATGTCCAGGTTCATGTAAGAGTTCTTCATATTGTTTTTTTAGTTCTCCCAGTTTAGGTTAATGTTTAGTTTTGCATCAGTTTGCATTCTTTTGTGTCTGCATTTGGGTCTACTATTCACAATTCATACAGTCTGCTTCTGTATACTGTGACACAAACCAACAATAATAAACATCAAATATCACATCTGTACAGAAGTGAGACGGGGGAGAAAAGGAAATACTAGTTTGTGTTACAAAAGTCAGTGTCACAGCTGTGAAGAAAAACAATCACACAAGACAAGCACATACATTTGAGACAAATAGTTTCCTCCAGTTACAAACAACACGACAACTAATATTTGAATTCCCAGATAATTTTCATCAATATTTCTGCTACTTTACATTCTTTGAAAGTGAAGTCACATTTGATGAAAATGTTATTAATCCCAGCACACATAAATGAAACTTTCCTCTTCCAAATTAATCAGAGTTAGAATAAATAGTTCCCAGCAGCAAGACCCAAAAGTCACCAATTACTCAATGAAAGAAAATGTATTCTGTTGGCTACAGAAGGTGAAGGTGTCGAATCAGGATACTTTAAATGTCTTTAACCTTTCAAACATAGAAATGTGACTTGTTGAATTAAACACACGATCCGACAGCAAAGCTGCAGTTTGGTCACACGACGGCAGCGATGGCTCATCATCACACCGCTAATCTGATCCGATCCCCAAAGAGTAAGCGAGGCTGAGAAAGAATAGAGTTAAAGAGAGGGAGTGCGGGGAGACTATAGAGAGGGGATTAAAGGCATGTAGGGGTGAGAAGAGAGGGTGAGGGGGGCGAATCTGGTTTTAAATACACAGAATGAGAAAGAAATTAGATGTCTGGGAAAGTTTGGAAAGATTCAACAGAAAAAAAGATGCAATGAATGAGAAAAAAAATGTAAAAACTAAACTAAAGATGCTGTAAAATGTGCTCAGGTGAAGCAAAGTCCACAGAGAGACTGGTTAGTTCAACATGTTTAATATTTTTTTTAATGAGCAGGTGAAGAAGTAAACAAAGAAAAGCAGGAAAACAACAAAAAGGACAGAAGGAGAGAGAAAAAGGAGAGAAAGTCTTGCCAGGATTTGAGTTAATCCTCTCAAACTCTTTAGATCCATGGATCCCAGCTTGGGGGTCAGGACCCCCCTGAAGGTCCCACAATAATCCCAGGGGTCAAATGATGATTAAAAATGAGAAAAAGCCCACACCAAAGTGACAGGTTCAAGTTTTTAAAGCAGCTATCAACATACTAGAAAGCAGGCAGGACCCTTTTTGTTTATCAGCTGACCCCAAGTTGGGTCGTAACCCTTTGGTTGAAACACTGTGAGAAGCTGAATGCCTGGTAATTAAAAATTAAATTTAAGCCTAAATGTTTTCATTGTATTAGAAACTGTTTTGTGAACTTTGAATCTAAAGTGTCTACAACAAACTGGTTTGTAGTAACAATGTATGAACGAAACATTGATTTATAATGAAGTTAAGCTCTGAGTGTGTTATTGTTGCCAGGTAGAGTAAGGCAGACAGATGGAGGAGAAGGTTTGGGGGGTAAAGACAGAGAGGTGTCACTAAGGAGATGATCAGGTGGGCATCAGGTGCTTTCCCGCAGAGCTGGTCTGCCTCTTCTCTCCCTCTCTGTAACTGTAACTAGTTTCTCTCATTTCTCAGTTCATACATCTTCTATTTGTGTCCTTGCCTCCTCTCTTCACGTTTGTTCCTCCTAAAGATCTGAAAGGAGGACGAGCCACGAGAAGAGAGGAGATGAGGCAACAGGCATTTTAACCAACTGAGACCTCCTCACCTCATTTCAAAGTGATATCAGTTAAACATGTGTGACTCTGATAGTCAAAGTCCAGAAGAGGTGATGCAGAGGCAGTTTGAAGGCTTCAGTCTTTCCTGCAAACAGGACTGTTTTAGCAAAACGTGCTAAGTGGAGGTTGTTCTGACATCAGAGCGCTGCTCAGCTTCACAACAAAGACTCGATAAGCAGGAATCCAAAGACGGCCGTTGAGCTTTGTGTTTTCTACCTTTAAAAGGATTCAAAATGAACAAAGGAGAGAAACAGAACTTCTGAAAGTAGACTCAAGGGAACTCGGAGCCATGGGGGGCTCCCTCAGCGGCGGCTGGGCTCTGAAGCTCCGCCTTTTGTTTGCCATTTGTTTACCTTTGGCCGGCCGAGGTGTGGAGGAGAGGACAATGAGCTGGTAGATCAACAGCTCGGCCTGAATGAGGCGGCACTCCTTTATCTGCTGCCCCCTGAACGCAGCGCACCTCAGAGGGCCGGTGATTAAGAGCCCAACAGGCCACCTCAGGCTCCAAGGCACAAAGGAAGCCGCTCCACTTATCCAATAAAAAAAAGTGTCCCACACAATGAGCGCAGGCGACGTCCTGCTGACATCACACTCCAGTGATCAGTGGAAGGACGGAGGATAAAGAGGGAGCACTCGAACCGACAGACTCTCCTCCTTTCAGGCTGAGGAGGGTGGGGGGTCAGCTTGTTAACTCCTCACTGAGGATACTGAGAAGCTTCAAGTGTGTCGAAGCTTTTTAACTGGCTGTTAGAGGACGAGGAGCAGAGTCAGAGCGGTTTACAGACCGAGGAGGAGGAGGAAGATACGCACCCATGTAACTAACATGTTAGCTCATTTAAATCCTCAATTTAACAATCACTCCCACCATTAAAATGCATCTTAATGGCATCGTTACTGTCCCTGTGGGAGGAAGAAGAACTTTAGGGAAGCATTAAAAGGACAAGGAATCACAAGAGGGAAAGAAGGGGTCATGAGCACAGACTGTATATAAAAGATGGATGAAGCCATCCATTGGTTTGTGAAGCTTGAATTGTGACGTTGGCCACCTCTGAACTGCTTTCTTTTTTAAGGCAGAAGTGACCATGTCCACAACAAGGTGGAGTGCAAAGTTAAAAACACCTGCTAATTATGCAAAGAATCCAATCCAAAGAAAATCCTACAATTCACTGCACAGAAACCAGAAATCCATCCAACTGTTCACCTGTCTTCCCACCTGGGTCCTGCACTACCAGGACAGTTTTTCCTCGTCAGTCAGGCAGTTGCATGAAGTATGTTATCCTCTCTATAACTCAAGCCTTTATTTCTAGATCTAGCTACAAGTGCATTAATATGAAAGTTGATCAATGTGGATGGGTCGAAGCTTTACAAAGGAAACAAAAATCCAGAGAGCTTAAACGCTTAAAATACTTTTGGATTGTAGCTGTGATGCTTTCAGTGTATGGATTTGTGACAGGAAAAGAGACTTTCAAAAAACAAGACGAGTGGTCAGGAAGAAACGATCGGCAATGATGCAACCAGAGACTGTGACACGTCAGTGAAGTTTAGCGACTTCAAGAGCTGGCAAGCCAAGTAACCATTGGGAACATGAAAAATTCAAACAGGTAAGTCATCTTCAGGGACAGGCTGGCCAATCAGGACATTTCCTGGTGGCTTGAGGGTAATTTTGGATTGTCACGAATTTGAGCAGCAATGTTATAAAAGCAGGGATGAGCAGAAGGACCCAACACCTTCAGCTCAAGCCAGGATTATACTTTCCAGCATCTGCAAGTCTGTGCGGATGTCCATGTGCCTGCCTGTTTTTAGTGTATAATTGAGGCCTTAGAACTACACCTGCTGGTGTGGGGTGATCAGACTAACTGGTATTTAAGGCACGATGGCCACATTCAACTACACCCAAGATGCTACATCCCTTTGTTGAGTTTACTTAAGTTTATCCTCCCAAACACCCTTCACAATGCTAACACACCCACATTTACACCGCTGCTATTACACACAAACACGTTATATTTAAAATAATGTTTCTGTTTTAAATCAAAGTTTTCACAATAAATGTTCAAATTATGCTGCTGTGTCTTCTTCTATTTTTCTCACAGCCTGTGGGAAAAATTTCTGGAAGTTTTTAACCACGTAGGGAAAATCAGTAGAATATTTAACTATTCGCATACAATAATTTAGAGAACAGAGAAAGAAAATGTATCATCAAGTTAAAAAGTCAGAAAAATATTTTTCCATGCTAACTTGTAAGTTTAGAAATTATAGGAAATTATAGGAAACATAAAACGATGAACGATCACATGTTGACAGTCCTAAGAAACATACAGAGTTAATTTGGCCCGAGTTGTGTGGAACAAATGAAGTTTAAAACAACCGGGCTTTCTTTGTATTACCTGGCTCAACAAAGCCTGAAGCCCCAGTCAGAGATAACGGGTATCACAATGGTGGTTATTAAGTTTCTGTTAACCCAGGTTCTCTGCTTCAGGCTCGGTGCACGCTCACATAAAAGAGAGTGTTTCACAATCCCTATGAGTGCCACCTACTCCAATCAGAGACACAGTCAGATGATAATGATAACATTGTGACTAAACTCTATTAAAAAAAATAAAAAATAAAGTAAAATGCAGCACTGTTGCAAATAAGATGATAATAAAAATGCATTAAGCATAAGAAAATTAATAATTTGTTGATTTTGCACAAACAGCTGCAAAATAAACATTTTAACTCCAGTTGATTAATCCCTGAGTTCACTCTCTACCTTTCTAACATGATGGTTGCACTTCAGTGCTCTCAAACTTTAAACTGGACCCATTTAAACATTAAAGCTTTCGGTCTCACAGCCTCATAACAGGGACGTGGAAATCTTCAACAAGTTTCATGTCTAGTCACCTATGTTCCTACGTCTTCCCAGTTACTGTGTTAAGCTTGTGTGTCCTGAGTTTCCGTCTGTGTTTCCTGTTTTATTTTGATAATCCATGTCCTGTGTGCACTGTGTCTGGTTTTGCTTCTCTTGTCTCGTTAGGTCTGATTTGTCCCAACTGTGTTACTACCTGTTCCCCATCCTCTCGATGTCCTGCTAATGTATTTAAGGCCTGTGATTCTCTCTGTTAGTTGTTGTGTCATACCCTTACTCTGCTATGTTTCTTCCCTCCTTGTTCTATGTAATTCCTAGTTCCTAGTTCGTGGTTTGTCTTCTAGTGTCTTAGTTTAAGTTTCGAGTTTTGTTTTGTATTCGTAGTAGATATTTCCAGCAGTAAAGCTTCCGCTTTCAGTTAAATTGCCTGTGTGTGATTCCTGCGTTTGGGTACTGCATCCTGCCTGCCGCACAGCAGACCATGACACAGACAAATAAGATTTTAAGGGTTGTTGGAAGCAAACAGGAAACAAATGCGGGAAAAAAGTTTCTTAATTAAGCTCCTTAGTGAATGTCAGAGTCTTTAAAAACTTGTGCCCTCATGCCATTTGCACACTGAGGCTGAAGGCTCTTCCAGGAGGACAGAGGAGGAGGAGTTTTCCAGCGAATCAGGCAGCAGTGACATGCCTGTTAATCTCCAGAGCAGGTTACGTAAACCAGCGAGACAGAAAAAACTGAACTGAAATGAAGTTAGTCCAGTAACCACTCTCATCCCCACAGCACTGATGATGATGATGATGATGATGATGATGTGAACTGAGGTGAAGTTCAGAGGAGGATGAAGACCTAAAGGCGTGTCCTGGTCTTCTTGTCCTGGGTGTAATCCTGAATTGGTGGGGGAGGAGGGGGAGGCTCTGCCAGCTGCATGGCAAAATCAAAGCCCCTCCCCTTCCTGCTCAGTGCCACAAAGGATGAAAGAGCTGAGTCCCGCTGGGTGGCACCAGCTCCAGGTGACCACAGCAACCTGACCAGCTCACTGAGCTGCTCCCTAATGTGTAAAACCATCTCCCGTCGTTGTATAGAGCCCATTTAAAGCGCGGGGGTGGGAGGATTGGAGGGCGGGGGGCTCTTTCTCTTGTTTTCTAACCTGACGACATAATCTCAGCCTTGGAGCGTCCACACAATGGAGCCGGTGTGAAGGTGGCACCTCAGAGGCTGGGCTCTAACTAGCAGTTTGAGTTGTCCAGGTTCGATAATAATACGGCGGGCTCGAGTTACATATCGGGCTGAATGGGGGGTCGCCTCGCAGGACATTTCAGACCTGCTTTTTATTCTGTGTCTGTTTTCACAGGACCAATTAGAGAGGACTGAGGAAGGAGGGGGGGAATCAGATTTACACCTCAGCATGTTGGCTTTCATTTGATTTATGCACACGCATAGCAGAATCATTCATATGCTCTTGTTCTTTGGCCACATGTTAAAGTTTTTATTTTAAAACAATTAATAACGGCTCAAAGACACACAGATGACATGTAATGGAGCCTTTTTTTTCTACAGATCTTTTTAAATCAATGAGATATTCCAGAAGCTTTCCTTCAGGAAGATCAAAAACCATTAAAAAGTAAGAGCTCATTTAAATAATTTGATTTTAATGAGTTTGATCTGTACAGTGGTCCCTCGTTATAATGCAGTTAACCTTTCACGGCCTCGCTGCATGCTTGCGTGCTTGCATGCTTTTTTTAAACCTTTTTTTTTATTGTGTTCTGTGTCCTGATTGGTTGTAGACCATTGTCAATCACTCTCCTGCCGTTTCTCCTGTACAGTACAGAATGTGTTCAGCTTGTCAAATTTGCATAAATCTTCGATAGCTAGCAGTGTGACTCTGAAGTGCTGCACTGTATGTTTGCTTCCCAACAAACACAGCAATGTTGACGAAATGCTGTAGCACCCAAAAGGCGGAGGAAGATTCTAACCATCACACAAAAAATTGGACTTCCTGACATCCTTAAGGAAGGTAGAAGTTACTGTATTTTTCGGATTATAAGGCGCATTAAGCGATACAAAACAGTCAGATAAGTCAAACTTTACTCAACTCATTCTTCTTGCTTCCTCCACTTCCGTACCATTGATTCATTAATGCTGAATTCTCTCGCAGCTGCTCTGGTCCCATGTTCTGGAACTGAAAAAAGGATTTGATCTTTGGTTTCATTCTTTAAGACCCGATTTATTTTCTACGAAGGTCTGAACTTTGAGGGTGTTTAAACAAAAGAGAAAAGTGTGAAAATGTGCATGCCTGTCTGCAAAAAGTGTATAAAGTGTGTAGTGAGGGGTTTTATGGCCTTAAATTGTCAAAAATGAAGTTGGCTCCTCTGCAGATTTCACCTATCGCAGGTGATTTTTAGAACGTAACTCCCACAATAAACGAGGGACCACCTTAATGATGCTTTTTGTAGCAACACTTTATGACCAATACATTTTGAATTCATAGTTAAACTTTATTAGGTGGTCATTTACTGTTAATCATGTTTATACATGAGGTGTTTTTTTTTAATGGTTCTATGTCATTATGTTGTGTAATTAGCTTTACACAGCCAGTGTTGGGTAAGTTACTTTAAATTAGTAACTTAGTTACATTACTAGTTACTTCTATCCAAAGTAACTCAGTTACTTCAAGTTACTCGTTACTTTCAAAGTAACTAGTTACTAGGGAAAGTAACTTTGGTTTTACTCAGAATTCTCTTGTTAATGTGTTGCTTCCGTAACTGAATACCCAGCAAGAGTGCCAGTCTTCTAGCTTGCTTACATGTTAGCACTATCCTGTCACAAGTGCACTGTGCCACCTACCAACAGGAAGGAAAAAATAATGTGCATATTTCTATGACAGAAATCCCACGCCTGAATCGTCGTTGACCGCCGCCATGATTCTAGCCTACGTCACAGCGTCATGTGCACTTTTTACATCCAACACAAAAACTGCAGTCGTGGTGCTTTCGATTGTACTCAGAGCTCGGAAATTCTGCCTTCTGAATAGGAAGATGTAGGTAACACCAGACTGCAGATGAGCTGCATACAGGGCTGGACTGGGCGTTTTGTCAGGAGAACGGCCGCCATTACAGGAAAAATCATAAAGCCTTTGAATGAAAACAAACACTGTTGTGACAGTGATGTACACTGTCTTGATGGTATATATGCATCAGTCTATCAATTGTTTGTTGTAAGATTCAGATAATTATTTTTTAAAAGCTAGACATTTTAAATGAGAAGAAGAAAAGTACTTCTTTGTGCCCCCCTCTCCCTGTTAATGCCCTACCTAGCCCCCCTGGCAAAACTTTGCTAGACCCGCCCCTGCACAATTATCAGCTGTCAGCTACGTAGAAAAGGATCCTGGTGTTATTTATCTCTCAGAAACAGTTCATAACTTCCCTTCAACTCATTCCGGTCACCTACAAGGTAAACCTGTTTCTCCATCACCTGTTCAGCTCTGATGATCCAGTAAGGACATCTCCTGGTTTCATCTTCATGTTTCCCTCTCACCAGATAACCAAACCGACATCATGACCAGCAGCTTTACAGCTGTGGCTCCAGCAAACATCAGCTGATACTAGAAATTAATATTAAATACATTCTAACAACAGCTGATCAAGCTTAAACGTGCTGCTGTTGTTTAGTGCGACATCCGCTGGTTTCCTCTTTCTGGCGCAAAGTGAGCGATAAACAAACAAGAGAGAAAAGCCGATCAGCTGATCATTGATCAGTTTCATGATTGAAGTAGCAACAGGAGAGGGAGGGTGAGAGGATGAGAGAAGAAGAGACAGCTGACAGCGTAAAGACAGAATAAATCCAGATTTGTGTCTTTTATCATTGTAGCTGAAGTCCGGGACAAACTGTGTTCCTTTTCAGCTCAATACGAAACGCGTAATATTTTCTCTGAATACGAGACGATTACTTTTTTTACGGGACGGTTGGCAACTCTAATAACTAACCGTATGAACAAAATAAAGTTCACTATCAGTAACATCATAGCACCCACCCAGCTGTATAGAAACTCCGTCATGCTAGCTAGTACGCAGTACGAAAAAGTCAGCACAACGAAAATAAACTCCACCTAAACTTGGTTTATATCTGACCCAGATAGACTGCAGGTCATAACTTCTTACCTGAAGTTCAGTTCACCTGACACTCGGACCGGCAGCCGCCTCGGGTCTCTCCTCCTCCTGCCTCCCTTTTCCTTCATCCACCTGCTGGCCTCCACCACTTGCTAATGTTACTGAATCTGTGGAAGGTCCGCGATAGCCACCACATGAAGTAACGAATAACGAGCCCATCTAAATCCCAGTAACGAGTAACGCGTTCCTGATTTTGGCATAATAACTAGTTACCGTGCTCGTTACCACAATAATAACGTAGTTACTGTAACGCGTTACCTAATAACGTGACAGTCCCTACACTAACCATAGCTAACAAACGCCCTTATGGTGACATCAGCATAGACATAACGACTAGCTAATGTGATGTCACCTGCTGATTCTGAATTTGTGTTTTGCAGCATCTATCATATTTTCATGGTACAAAAAAACTGATGTGATGGGGAAGGGCAAGACACAGTGTGAACCCACATGTTCATTGGCTAATGATTGCGACTGGCACATCGTCAGCCAATAAGCATGCAACTCCCTACTATATCCCACCAATGTGAAACATCATATGACCAGGCTGATTCTTTAAACTCGACAGAAAGTCATATTCCCGCAGACTTCTATAGGACCAGACGTTTTTTTGTAGCCATAGCTATCGCCATCTGCTGGCCTGCAGATAGAACACAGGTTCAAGGTCTCACAGCAGTTCATAAAGTAGTAAGAAATGTCATCTGTTTGTTTGTGGACACAAATTTCTCTGGGTTTTCTTAATGTTCATCCACTACTTTTGTGTCTGTATAAATACAGACATGTTACTTCCCAGAACATCCCAGATCGGCACTAGGCAAAATGAAGAAGGCGGGACATCAGAAAGAGGATCTGGTATAGTCTAAGGCAGCGGTCCCCAACCTTTTTGGCGCCACGGACCGGTTTATGCCCGACAATATTTTCACGGACCGGCCTTTAAGGTGTCGCGGATAAATACAACAAAATAAAACTAGTACCGGTACCGAAAAAAAGAAGATTTATTCATAACACACGTGAAAAGACCCAGGAAAACCGAGTTAACGATAAAAACGATAACAAAATAACGCTGAAAACTGATAAAAACCCTGAAAACCATACATTTCACACCCGAGCCTCAACTCTGGCGGCCCGGTACCAAACGACTCACGGACCGGTACCGGTCCGAGGCCCGGGGGTTGGGGACCGCTGGTCTAAGGAACTTGGAAAGAAAAGCGTCTGGACTTCTTTAAGTTGCTTGAAGACGTTTCACCTCTCATCCGAGAAGCTTCTTCAGTTCTTCAGATCTAAAACAGAACTGAAGAAGCTTCTCGGATGACCTGGATGAGTGAGAACCTTCGCAGACAGGATCTGGTATATTTCCAAAATAAAAGACCCTGAGCAGACTAAACATCTGAAATGCTCTGAAATGTATACCTGTCTAATATTTAAATTTTTTAATGATCTAAAACATTTATGTTTGACAAACATACAAAAAAAAAAAAAAAGAAAGAAAGAAAATTGGGGGTGAACACTTTTTCACACCACTGTTGATAATCCTGGTATTCCAGGCAGTTTAAATGTGTCTAGCAGGAGTAACATGAATACATGCATACACTGTGATAATTAGGACATATAAACGTAATTTTGTGAAAACCGCTGTTTAAAACTTGAGTCGTTTGTCTGTCTGACAGATCATATCCTTGAGAACAGTTAAAGACATTTTTCCTGCTTATTTAATTTATTTTGATGAATTCAGTTTTGTGAATCCTTGTTTTCTTCCATGAGTGCTAATCAGTGGCACACTTTCCCTCTGTCCTTCAGTATTTTTTGCCTCCTCCGTTGCTCAAATATCAAGACAACACACTCTGAAACGGCCTCTCACTGAAGCCCTTAAACAGTAAAATGAGCCTCATTGCTTAGGCCACCAACAGTGAAAAGGTCAGAGGTCGGAGGTCGCAGCAGCCTGTGGAAGAAATATTCCTGCCCGCCCCACAATGACCATGAAAGGAGGGAAAGTTTTTGTTGTTGTTGTTGTCCTTGTAGGTCATCATTACCACCGGAGTCTAATAACTCACCATCTATAAAAACAAAAAGGCTCGTTTCATTGGCGGCTCCCCACGGGGTCGTGGGGGTGGAGCCAGCGGGAGAATTTGGCTCACCTGTCAGCCATAAACTCTGCATCCAGCTCGCTTCACCTTCATTTTGAGCTGCTGCTCAGTTCTGATGACACAGTTCATTAGACGTTTAAAACATCTAACACAGCACACCTTTACCTGAGCAACAACAGAAGTGGAGAAGGAGAATATACTGAAAATAAAGGCGACACCATCTACTAAGTATGAATAAGACAACGAGCGTTACAAAAGGACGTGCTCTGAAGAGGTTTACTTTGAATTATTTGGTACTTTTAACTTTACTGAACTGTAATATTATGTTGTTGCTTTTATAAAATGATAAAACCACAGTAATAAAGGAAATATTCATTTTTCATGCTCTACTCAACATGCACGAGGTCTTTTTTGTACTGATGCAGTTTCTTTATCTTTTTCTACTTAGTTTTGTTCAACATTAACTGGGATTTCTAAATAAACCAATCTAAAACCAGTGAAAGTGTTGACTCACATTTAAAGATCCCCTGCTTGTCCTCCAGCTGTGGGAGGAAGCTCCCTGCAGCACCATGCTGCCCTTAAAACAACTGACTTTCAAATGATTCTGTTAGTGATGAAGGAGAAAGAAAAGAAGAGCGTTTAAAGATGCAAAGTGATGCCTCGTCGATCATCTCCAGCCGCCTCTTTCACATTCACGCCGTCCCTGCTGCTGCACCTCAGAGCGTCTTCAGCACAGCACTCTTCATCATTGGCTTTTTGCGTTTTAATATATTATGTCCCACCTGACCCTGTAGAATCTCCGTAGTTTCAGTGAACTGCACCAGTGTATTTGATGAATAGAGAAACAGTAACAGAATCACTTTTAATCTTGTTTGATTTTTGATTTGTTTTCTGATAATTCACTAGAGAAAACTTCAAAAAGTTTCTCTAAATCTCAGGAGTTTGCTTGCTGATTTGACTAACTCAACAGCTTTAAAATCGGAGTCATTATATTTTTCTTCTTTAAGGTTTGTTTAAATCATAGGTCCCCTCAGCTCAGCCAGGTCTGTTCAGTCGAACAGTTAATGTTTAAAATCGTGTAGCTTATTATGTATTAATAATCTGAATACAGACACAGAACGTGGAGTTTCATTCAGAGGCAGAAGAGCACAAGTCGTCTAAAATCACAGATCCCATTTTGTTCATTGCCAAACACAACCTCTTCTCTCTCCCCTCTGTCTCCCCTCTTCTGCCCCTCACCTTCTTCTCCTTTGGCTTTTTGCCCCCACCCTCCCTCCTTTTGGCCCGCCAGCATCACAGAACTTGCAATTACAGGCGATTTCCAGCTCCCAGTGGAACTAATGTGATAAAATCTCAGAAAAAGACACACTGGACAAAGAGACAGAGATGTAGCCGGGGGCACAAGGGGGTTTTTTGTAACGGGGGGGCTCAGCCAAGGCAACAAGTGCCTTTTTTGGGTTTTGGGGGGACCTAATGGGATTTTCCAAGGAGCTTTGCCAGATCTCCTGCCTACCCATTCAGAATCAGCCTTTTGGCTGCCAGGCGACACACTTCAGCCCCCTATTGGCCTCGTGTCACCCCCTCCAGACCCACCCATCACTTAGTTGTATGACCCCCCTCAGATCCCCTCAGTGTGATGGACTGCAGGCTGCAGATGAGCCAGGTGTCAGAGGTGAGATCCTGAGGAGATCTGGGATCTGTTTAGCTCCTTAATCCTTCACTTTTCCTTCCTTTGACAGAGGATTGTTGTACCTGTACGAAGGAGTATTAGGGCCACAATAAAAGAAAAACAATTATCGATCATTTTGAGAATGAAGTTGACATTTCGAGATTAAAATCCTAATTCTATTACGAGAAAAAAGTTGAAATTGTATTTGGAGAAAAAATGTGGCGATTACAGCTGTTGTTTCAAGACAAACTGCCACCGTTGCTGTTCTTTCTGAGTGAAATCGTACTTCAGAAGGAAGGAAATAGTTTTTTTTCCCACACATAAACATATTGTGTTGACAAGCATAAGGATGTTGAAAACAAAACTCGGAAGAGTGGATTTGTTCAAAATGTAATGGCCGGACAGATGCGAGGTTATTGATGATTACATCCTCGTGCAATAAAGAGGATGCATGCTGTTACATGAGTTTCACAAAAAGTCACCTACGCGAGGCATTTTGTAGAGCGTACAGTAACTGTGGCAGTTTGTCTTGACAACAACTGTAATCTTCGCATTTTGACTTTTTTCTCAAAATAGATTTTCAGCTTTAATCTCAAAATTTCAGCTTGATCAACTTATATTATATATTTTTTCTTAACATGGCGCTAATACTCCATCTTATACCTGATGTGCAGCTCACTGTTGCTATTTTTTAACCAGCAAACAGGAGCAGATCAGTCTGGTTAAATAAAGCTTTCAATTAACTGTCAGCTTTAATTCTGAGGCAGAAACCAGCAAGAAAGCAGGCTGGCAAGTAAGGCGGTATCTAATTAATAATTTAATAATTATTTATTTACAATAAAACTTGTAAAAAAAACAGTCATTAAATAAAAGATTTCATAAAAAATATTTTAAAATGAATAAAACAGCTGTGGGGCTAACTGTCAGCTACAGCTGAACTAAAAACCTTGAATGTAGTAACTGGAACAACAGCCTCTAAATCCCTTGAGTCAGGATTCCTGAGTGCGCTTCGGTCCGAGTGACAAAAATGTCATCATAAAATGGTGAATGTGTCTGTGTAGATGTTGCAGTCTCTGTATCTTGGGACATTACAGTGCATCATCTTGGCATGCAACCAAGATGGCAAATTTAAATGAAATAAAGCAGAAACGTGCTGGGCCTCCAGCTGTGTGTGTTCTGAATATAAACTCAGCACACTGACTTTAGAAACATCCATTTGCTGCCTCTCTGTGCTGTGTACTTACTGTGCAGCGTTTTGTCCCAGTGTTGGGCTCATGTCTCTTCTTCTGAAACAGGTAGGCTCTGCAAATGTAGTTCATTTTGTTAACTGGGAGATGTGGGTATAATAAAATAAAGGTAGTGTTCTCGTCCATAGGCTTCTCTTAATTCGTCTATAAGCTCTGCATATAATCTTTAAATTGCAATAAGCCTGCGCCTTGATTTTCTAGAGATTTGTGGCCCTTATTGAACAGCCACATTAGTGTGTAATGCATTTATATCTGATATAATATATGAAGTCATAATATTAATAGGGAGCATTGTTTGTAGATTAAAACTTTTATTTTTCATACTTTAAGTAAAATGTGCCAATAACACACAGTTTATTTGTAGAGAGCTGTTTCTGTAGAATTTTATTACTATTTTTATTGACTAGTTCTTCCAGTTCCTCCAAATTCCTCCAGAACTCAGTATTGTCCGCTAAAGGTAAATATTTTGGTGACAACTACAGAATTGAACATTTTTACAGTTCTTATGCCAGGAAGATGTGCAGAAAAGTGAAGAGAACCACGCATGGGGCAGCAAGATGAAGGAGGCCTTCAGCGTACATAAAATAATCAAAGACAGTGTTGGAGGGGAGCTGCAGAGCTGAGTTTCTCAGTCCTGTGAACGTGTAAAGTGTTCTCTGGAGAGTGCCGCCTTTTCTGGTTTTATTTGTTGATCTGGAGCTGAACGGTTCCCTGCTGAGGACCAATTAAAGCCTCAGTTTACCAGCAGTAGCAGGTGTCAGGTGTCTCTGAATCAATGTAGTGATTTGAGCTCGTGTTTCAGAGGTCTGAGTGATGCTTTAGGCAGCTTCTGTTGGCTGTTTCTCTTCTGTTACAATCACAGAGCTCTGCCGGAAGAAGCCTATCCCAGCTGTCATAGGGCGAGAGGCAGGGTGCACCCTGGACAGGTCGCCAGTCTGACGCAAGGCTAACACACAGAGACAGACAACCATTCGCACTAATCTTTATTAAACTTCATCTGATTTTTATTGGCACTGACCTCCTACCTAACCATTTTCTGTTCCTTGCCTGTGCAAACTCTGGTTTCAAGCATCCATCCTTCTGTGTCAGTCTGAGAGCTTCGTGTTCATGGCGCTGTGGTGCAGGATATTTACCCTGAAGCATTTAAAAGACTGAGCTCATGCTGTCACTTCACAATGATGCCAAAAGTCTAACATCCTTATATTTTTATGGCCAATTTGAGATGGTTGGATGGGAAGTATTTCAATTTGTCCTCAAGATGCATATTTAATATTTTTCCTGTTAATCCTTCAATTGCAGTGCACTCTGAGGTACTGTGGTACCTTTCCTTTAGCACAGCATGTACAGAGTATGTCCCGCAGCGCTGTCCCAGCTGCAGTCAGACTCTCAACGAAAGGCGATACTCACAGCAGTAGCTGCAGGTCAGAGAAGCGCGACCACTGCCAGTTGTTGCGTTGACCTCCGACCTCTGTGGGGAAGGGATGGGAGGGGAGGAGGAGAGTCTTTTGTTGCAGAATCACATACAGTTTTACTGCCTGGATGAATATAGCCTATAAAGGGCTCAGAGGCACTTCAGCAGCAGCTCAAGAGGAAATGACTTTATAGAATATCATTTAATCATTAATAAACATCAAAAAACTCAAAGTTCTTCTCTGAAATATTGATCACCTGCTTGATTCAAGAATGAAATGTATTATATAATGTTTTATTCATTAAAGGTTTTGGAGCATCCTGTGTTAAGGTAACAACTGTGAATAAAACCAGCAATATAAATAAATAAAATGAATAAATCAATAAAACAAAAATAAAGATATAATAAAGTAAATATAACAAGAATTATAAATAAAATAACAAAGGAATGGCAAAGTTAAATGGGCGCGTAATAACTGAAAAAAATAAACCAAATATTGAAAAACAAACAACAACAAATACTAACAACATAAATAAATTAAAGCTATATTAAAGGCATAATAATAAAACAATTAAAATATTAAACAGACTGCAAAAAACTAATTATTATTAATTAATTATAACAAAAGAAAATAAATAAAATGCAAAATATTGATGAAAAGAAATACACACAAAAATAATAAAAACTATTTTTTAAAAAGCACATCAGTAAGTGAAACAGTAACAACAAATAAAATAAATAAATAATAATAATAACACAATAAATAAATAAAGTGGAGTAACAATAAATTAATAAGTAATGTGGAAGAGGATGTATAATAAAAATAAACATAAATAAACTGAGTTTTTCTACTCCTGCCTCATGTCTGGAGAGAAGTCCAGATTTAATAATCTGGACTGATGGTTAATCCAGTTACTGAATCAGGTGCATCAGTGTGGTGGCTGTCAGTGTGCGCTGCCTTCAGGTACCCTAAACTCTGACCTCTGACCTGCAGGAGGTCGCACTTAGCAGGAATTGACTGTGTGGGTTCAAACGGACATGACCGCCGCTCCCTGAAGTGAGACAATTTTTATTTTTTTTCTGTTTGAAGAGTTTGATGTCCACAGGCGACCTCCTTTTTTTCATCCTCCATAAAACACTGTTTGTATTCCTCCCTCCACCCCATCACCCTGACCTGCAGGCCACTGTGAGCTGGTCCCTTTTAGAGCAGAGAAGAAGAATAGAGTCACTGTAGGACACTGATCTGCAGCAGGACAGTCAAAGGTCTGTGGTTGGTTCCCAAACTTCCCAGCATGCACTTTAAACTGACCAATATTCTCACAAAGCCTCTGAAAAATGAAAAAGTATCTTTTATTGTCCATTGTTGAGCCGCTCAGTGAAAACGCTTACACCAAACTGCTTTTAATTGAGTCCACCACACATTAATTTATTTAATAAACCCATGAATGGATTCCTATTACAGAGGAGTTGGAAAATTATGAAGGAAACTAACAAACAGAAGCTTTTGCCTCGTACCTGATGGTTACAGCAACTACAAAAAAATCACAGTATAAATAAAGACACCTGTCCTCCATATTGATCAGTGACACACACAGGTGTGTCAAACGCAGGTGTAGCAGGAAATCCATCATCCTTTACCTGATGTAGCTGCTCTGAGGTCAGTTTATCTTATTTACACAGAGAGATAAAAGTCTGCAGCACCTGCTGAATCCTGCAGCATCACTCAAAGCACGCTGACAGTCCAAACCTGAGTGTGTGTGTGTGTGTGTGTGTGTGTGTGTGTGTGTGTGTGTGTGTGTGTGTGTGTGTGTGTGTGTGTGTGTGTGTGTGTGGTTGCTGTATCAGAGCACCCTTGTCTCCTGCAGAGGTTTGGGATCTCTACAAATTATTATTACACTTTGTATCCAGTTGGTGTTTCTAAAGAAATATGTCTCAGGTTGTCATGGACCTGGGGTTTTGCTTAAAATAATATTTTAATTTTTTAAAATACTTTTATGCCCTCGCTGTTTGATGTGTGTCCTGTGTTTTTGTCTCAATAAATCTATCCTCCTGTGCTTCATTGTGTCCAGGTCTCCAGATCTGAATATCCAGTTATAAACTGGACATCACTCATGACTTGTGTCCATCATATCAACTATCCCATTCATTCTAATTGCATCAGAAAGCTGGTATCGACCAACAGCCAGCGGAGCACAGAGTCCACAGAGCTCACATAGTGAGTTTCCTCCTGCACAGCAGTGAGACCTCGATGTTGTAGTGGATATAACGTGACAGGAAGTGTTAAATCACATCTAGCCTGTACACCTTACTGAACCGATTAGAAGTGATGTAAGTGGTGAACAAACTGCTACACTGTTCAGGCACCTTTAAATAATTAATTACACAGATAAATATGACTGAAATCTTCCGTAGTGGGCAGATGTGCATGCTGTTCAGGGTGATGCTGGCAAAGTCCGAAATCTGAAAAGGCATCTGCTTGAGAGAGATTTGCTCAGTTCTTTTTATAAAATGGGTCATTGTATGTGAAGTCAATCAGATTTTGATAAAAAGGTCATCATCTGTCCCCCTCAAAAACATTTGATTTTTATTTATTTATTTGTTTGTTTGTTTGTTTGGTGCAAACTTTAACCCTCACACTATAAAAACAGAGTTGCAGGCTAATGTTCACACGTCATCGGAAATTTTCAGAGCGGAAAAACTGCAAACAAATCACTTTTGCATCCACTCAAAGCATCACAATTTAAAGTAATTATTTTATTTCAGACTAATAACTTTTTTTAATAACCAACTCTGAGTATCAGTATCATGGGATATCTGCAGCAGTTGAATGTTTGTGATCAGAAACCAGCATTCACCGGAGGAAACTTGAGCTAGGAGTCCCTGGATTTCAGATTCAGGGATGAGGGGCCCCGACTCCTAATCCTGTGTGTATGTGAGGATTAGATTCACCCTCCTCCTCCTCTTTGTATCTGCAGCCTGTCGATCTGACATGTTGTCGAGTCACGTGTTGTTGAACTTCTGCAGCGTGCACGAGAGCTTCAGACACATGTAGTCACTCAAAAAGTGGACACACAAATAAAGAAGGGACTGCCTTTGCAGAGAGGTTTTATGGAATATCCTCTGATGAAGTGTGAGAGTAAAGGAACATCAGAGATGCTCCAGTGAAAGTGGTTTGTTTCCAGCTCGTGGATTAAATGTTCTTTGGATTTCAGGTGCAGAAAAAAACAAATGCCTACATCATCATCAAACATTAAAAACCTGCAGTTCCTCTAACGTCCACTAGAGGCTCCAGTAGTTAATTATGTTAAACATGTTTACAGCTACAGAAACACTGTTTTGGTCGGTAAGTTATGTTTATGGCTGAATTGTTTAAGTTACTGGGGGCGTGGTCTCTTTGACTAACAGCTGGATGGGCAGGCAGGCAGTTGTAGTTGCTAGCTGTCTGTTAGGCTTCTCTTCAGCTAAATTGGACATCTGCACCATGTTTTTGCTGTTGGAGCCTATTGAATCAT
The DNA here is from genome assembly GCF_900408965.1 of Simochromis diagramma. Classification (NCBI taxonomy): domain Eukaryota; kingdom Metazoa; phylum Chordata; class Actinopteri; order Cichliformes; family Cichlidae; genus Simochromis; species Simochromis diagramma. The sequence goes on along the minus strand of NW_024387031.1, from coordinate 6,590,966 downwards.
TTTAATGAGATTATCTGACCAAAAATATGGCTGCTGTGAGGTTACTGTATTACCTGTTCAAGAGGTCCAGTTTTGGCGAGTGAAATTCTGGGACTGTGTTGCATGTCAGTGCTAATTTGCAGGTGCAGTTACTACTGGATCCAAAAAATAAAAAATGGAGGTGGGCTAAATGTTGAAGTTGAGGTTCGAAGTTGAAGTGAAGAAGCTGAAGGACTCGTGTATGAATGAATGTCAACATGTGGCCTGGATGCTCTGTTGATCCAACCAGCAGATGACCTCTGCAAACACACATACTGCATGTTTATCACTTTTTCATGTTTGACAGATCTCGTCTCTGTCTGCTTGGGAGTTGACCTCTGTGTCTCTGCACCTCCTTTAAATGGGAGCGAAAGGGTTAAAGTGTCTTCGGACAGGGAGACACAAACGCACTTCTGCAGCATTAATGCTTCACGTGTGCGTTCCTTTGTTTCAGAGAAAGAAAATTTAACGTGGAGACAAACACTCAGATCTGCATCAGAAATGCTGTTAATGCATGAGTGCACATGCACAGGCATTCACTCTCCCCCCCCCAACCCATCCTCCTCCTCCTCCTCCTCCATCGACACAACAACACACTCTCAGCCTCTCATGTATTTGTGAGCATCGGATCTGATTTCAAGCCCACAGCCTCTCGTCGCTCCTCGTCTCCCTTTTGACAACTTTTTCTGTATTTCTTTCTCTTTCTGCTCTCGCGTCGTGGAGAGCTGTTAGCCGTGAAAGGAGGGCAAAGAAAACAGCGTAACGCAGTGAAAAAGCCATTAAAAGAATATTTTCCCTTCTCTTCTTTTGTGCGGCCTCTCCTCCGCCTCACTGCAGCTCCAAACCACACAAACAAATGCAAATGGATGTGAAACCTTTCCACAGAGAGAGAGGGACCCCCGTTTGAGAGAGGAGCTGAATGGGCTCTAAAGGAGAGCCTAATTAATCTAAGTACAGCACCAATAGGCCCACTTGGAATTTTTTTTTACCCCCTTTATCTGAATGGGAGGGCAGAGGACGGGGGGGAGGGGGGAATAAAGAAAAAGAGAAAGAAAGGAAAAGAAAGGAAAGAGAGAGAGGGGATCAGGCCTCCACCTTTTCTATCCAGAGACCCGCCTCATTGAGCCCCTCCATGTTTAACAGCAGCAACCCCTCCACCCGCTGGAATCAGTCACAGATCACATAAGTTCATTTTTTTTCTCTTTTTTTCCACCCTCCTCCGAGCATCGTCGTGCAGCTTCACCTCCCTTTTTCTTTTCTTTTTTTTCCTTTTTGCACAAAAACTTTTTCCCCCTCACGTAAGAAGAAAGTGTGCAAGTGTGTGTCGGCCCTGCGGTTGTAGCTGGTGTTGTCAGGTGCAGGGGTGGCTGCAGCAGAACAATGGCAGCAGAAGGCTGCAGATGAATGCTCCGGGTAAATCAGTAATGGAGCTAAAGGGCATACGCCTGTGGGGAATTTGCCGGCTTATAAAGGAGCTTTAAGAGGGGCCTTCATTCATATGGGCCCAAAGAGATTTGAATTGCCCCCTTCACAATCACTTGAAAGGATGAGCTCAGGGTGTTCCGAAACAAAGTGGAAATCACTCTGCCTTTCAGCGCTTCTAATAAGCTTTTAACTATTTTACATTATGGCGCTCCCCTCGTCCTCGCCCTCCTCGCCGCCATTGTGGCCCCTGCCTGGCGAGCCAGGGCCGACTTAAATGTCTGATTTATACTTTTCTTCATGGTGAATTTTGATGTTTTTTTCTCCAGGATCTAAAAGAGAAATCCCACTGAAAGCTTTATTATTATACGGCTGGAAAAACAGAAGCTTATTATTCAGTCGGCGACCAGGACGAGAGCAGGAGAGCGGCGCTCCCCACGGGACGCGGCGTGCAAATGTTTGTTTATGTGCAGATATGATGGCTGACGGGGACTTTTTTGCATTTTAGTATTGTTTTTACTGATCTTTAGAGAATCCCTCATCACCCTTGCTTCCACGCCAGTGACATTGCGAAAGCGTCAGCGCTCGTTGCCAAAGAAACGGTTTATTGCTCTGGAAATTGCTTCAGTCTTTTCGGAGCATCAGAGGTCAGAAGGTCAACCGGGACACGACGGGCAGAGCTGAACCCTGAAACTCTGCAGCAGCAGGAGGGAGGGAGGAGGCTCGGAGCTGTGTGGGTGGAGGTTAGTGGCGGTGGTGGGGCGGGCACAGCCGGGAGCCCTCTCGCCCTCTGGATGACTCGAGTCTGAGCGAGCTGTGTGGACATTAAGAATTTCATGGTAATTGTGGAAAACAAGGAGGGAGGCTGGAGGAGGGGGACTCCTGCACTCTGCAGCCCTGATTAAGTTCTCATAACTCCTGCCCCCCCCCCCAAAAAAAAAAAACATCAGCTCCCACACACACACACGTACAGGCAGCTCTGCAGTAATGGAAGAAGGCGTGAGGAGGAAGAGTCCAGCGATCAGCATGTGCAGACATGGCCATACTTCCTGCCACCACTACAACGTGAAAGGAATTGCATCCAAATTCTTGTGTATTCACACTGACATCATGGATCAAAGCTGTCTCAAAAAGTCATAATAACTCTAATCTATCGCATTTATGTTCCGGGAGAGGATTTTTCATCTTTCCAGCTTCATACGGATTGATTTGTGTCTGATTTGTGTCTGATTTCATTTTTCCAGAGTGAGAGGTTGGAGGGGGGAGACCTAATATCAAATCTTAAATTACAGGTCTTTTTGAAAATCAATCCAAGCTTCAAAGGTATCGACTCCAGTAGGAGTGAACAGATCTCTCATCCTGGTCTCTAAAAATATTCCTATTCAGGTTTCGGAGAAGCTCACAGATTGGTTGCTGCTTCTTTTGATGTCTCGGTTGCGTTGAAGTATCCCCACTTTGCCTGAACAGCATGAAATATTCACAAGGCTTACGCCCTCCTGATGTAAACCTTGTGTCCCCTTCAGAAGCAGAGATTTTTCATTGGGCGAATCAACTACGGAGCCAGTAATAATTATTAAAACATTACACTTTATGTTCATATAAAAATAAGTTTTAAAAAAAATTCTATTACATAGTGAAAACCAAAGGTAAATTTTATTTTATTTTTCCATAGGTTAAAATGTCTTATGTTTTATTTGTTTATTTATTTATTCATTTATTTATTGTGTTTCTCTTACCTTTTTTTTTTTTTACTTATACACTGTGTGCACAATTATTAGGCAAGCGAGTATTTTGGCCAGATCATCATTTTTATGCATATTTTCCAAATGCAAGCTGTAGAAACTTGAGTGCTTATTGGATTTAAGCATATTAGCTGATGTGTATTTGCGTAATGAGGGTGAGGGAGTGGCCTAAGGAGATCAACACTCTAAATAGCAAACAGGGTCACAAGAAACTTATTGAGAAAAAAACGATGCGAATTAACTGCCAAAGATTTGAGAAGAATCAAACGTGAAGCTACCAGGAACCCATTTTCCTCCACTGCTGCCATATTCCAGAACTGCAACCTGCCTGGAGTGTCAGGTGTTCAGTGCTTAGAGACATGGCCAAGGTAAGGGAGGCTGAAACCTGGCCACCGCTGAACAAAACACACGAGTTGACAGGGCCAAGAAATATCTGAACACAGAATGTTCAAAGGTTTTATGGACTGTTGAAATGACAGGGACTCTTGATGGACGAGATGGATGGGACCGTGGCTGGATCAGTAACGGACACAGAGCTCCACTTCGACTCAGATGCCAGCATGGTGGAGGTGGAGTACTGGTATGGGCTGGTATTACTAAAGATGAGCTGGTTGGACCTTTTCGGATTGAAGATGGCCTCAAAATCAACTCCAAAACCTACTGCCAGTTTTGAGAAGACACTTTCTTCAAGCAGTGGTACAGGAAAAAGTCTGCATCTTTCAAGAAGACCATGATTTTTATGGTAAATGGTAAATGGCCACTCCATGGCTAGCCAGTAAAGGCCTTAAGGATGAAAAAATAGTGACATGGCCCCCTTCCTCACCTGACCTAAACCCTATTGAGAGCCTGTGGACCCTGGACCCCCTGCAGTTTGCATATAGAGCCAACAGGTCTGTAGACGACGCCATCAACATGGCCCTACACTTCATCCTGCAGCATCTGGACTCCCCAGGAACCTACGCCAGGATCCTGTTTGTGGACTTCAGCTCTGCCTTCAACACCATCCTTCCAGACCATCTCCGAGGCAAGCTTTCCCAGATGAATGTGCCTGATCCCATCTGCCGGTGGATCACCGACTTCCTGACGGACAGGAAGCAGCATGTGAGGCTGGGAAAGAATGTCTCGGACTCCCGGACCATCAGCACCGGCTCCCCTCAGGGCTGTGTTCTTTCTCCTCTGCTCTTCTCCCTGTACACCAACTGCTGCACCTCCACCCACCAGTCTGTCAAGCTAATCAAGTTCGCAGATGACACCACCGTTATTGGGCTCATCTCGGACGGGGATGAGTCTGCCTACAGGAGGGAGGTTGAACGTCTGGTGACCTGGTGCAGCCACAACAACCTGGTGCTGAATGCCCAGAAGACAGTGGAGATTATTGTGGACTTCAGGAAGCACACAGCCCCACTCCCCCCCCATCATCCTGACTGACACCCCCATCACCTCTGTGGACTCATTCCGCTTCCTGGGTACCACCATCACCCAGGACCTGAAGTGGGAGCCCACCATCACCTCCGTCATCAAGAAAGCCCAGCAGAGGATGTACTTCCTGAGGCAGCTGAAGAAATTCAACCTGCCAACACGGACGATGATGCAATTCTACACTGCAATCATCGAGTCCATCCTCACCTCCTCCATCACTGTGTGGTACGCTGGAGCCACTATCAGGGACAAACAGAGACTGCAGCGTGTTGTGCGCTCTGCTGAGAAGGTGATTGGCTGCAGACTCCCATCTCTGCAGGACCTGTACACCTCCAGGACACTGCGGCGTGCAGCTCGGATCTCAGCTGACCCTTCTCACCCTGGACACAGTCTGTTTGACCTGCTCCCCTCAGGCAGGAGGCTCCGGTCCATTCGCACCAGAACCTCTCGCCATAAGAACAGTTTCTTCCCCTCTGCTGTTGGACACATGAACAATAACCACATGATTGTCCCCGCCACTAACACATGACCCTACGCTGTGTCACTGCATCATTTCATGTTTGGCACCGATCACCACCTGCACTCATGTATATATCTTCTACGTAGCACTCATAAGTCTTATTCTCAGTATATATCTCCATGTATATCTCATGCACATATCTTCTTTCTACATAGCACTTTAATTCTTATTGTTTGCACTGAAGCACCGCAGCAATTTCCTAATGTTGTAAACCTCAACATCTGGCAATAAACCCCATTCTGATTCTGATTCTGATTCTGATTCTGCTTAAACAGGAGATTCACAGTGTAGGAAAACAGTACACCTCTCTGAACAGTGTCTGGGAGGCTGTGGTGGCTGCTGCACAAAAAGCTGATCGTCAACAGATCAAGAAACTGACAGCCTCCGTGAATGGAAGGCTTGTGACAGTTATTGAAAAGAAGGGTGGCTATATTGGTGACTGATTTATTTATTTTTTGACATGTCACAAATGTTAATATGTACTTTTTGAGTTGTTTTATTATTCTCACTTTAACAGATGAAAATAATAGAATAGAATAGCCTTTATTGTCATTGTACAGAGTACAACGAAATTGGAGTGCCACTCCCTTGGTGCAAGATTCAATAATAAATATAAATGTAAAATATAAAAAGTACAATAAAACAATCGCAATTATTCAAACAATAGTAAGTAAGATATATACAGGATAGCTGCATTAATATAAATATAAATAAACAAGTGAGATGGGAAAATGTTCATTTTTTCATTAAATTGCATAATAATTTTGCACACTAATAGTTGCCTAATGATTGTGCTCATATATATATTCTCTTAAGAAAGACAAAACCTAATTTTTACTTTCTTAAACATTTAGGTTTAGGTTCATTAACATTTTTGATTGCCCGAGAGCACTGTAGTTGTTCAATAATGAAATGAATCCTCACAAATACAACTTGCCTAACAATTGTGCACACAGTGTATTATTTTTGTTGCAATGTAAATATTATAATCCTACTTCTCTTATAAACTTTATAAACTGCAAAACTTTTACTGTGAAAAGACAACACAGGAAGAAGCCTTTTTTCCAGCAACCCATAATTCCTTTCTCTCCGAGGACACAAAATAGCCATAAATGCTCACCAAATATTGGAAAGGCTGTCTGCTCTGCACCCTGCGGAGATGAATGAACCAGTTACAGAGGTCTGCTGAGGGTGAACAGGACGAAACTCTACTCTGCCCTGGGGTGAGGACAACAGTGAGGGGGTTACAGGTGCAATCAGTGGCACAAGGAGGAAGGAGGAGAAGCTGGAAGGGGGAGGAGGGGGAGTCAGAGGTTATCATGTAGAGCAGAGAGAGCAGAGGGCAGAAAAACTCCCATCTGTTTACCTGAACAGCAGCAGCTCGCAGGCTCAGTTTCCAGATCTGTATCTGAGGAGGGAGGGGGCCGTCCCCACATCTGACCCCAGCAACTCCACCTGAGCATCACTGCAGGTACATCATGTGTTCATTTCACCACAGTTAAGACCGGCAAACACTTCTTTTCCTTCCACTTAAGTTTTATCTTAGCTTAAGACCAACGAGTGTCTTCAGATCACGCACACAACCAGCCAAAATAACACAACAGTCACACAGCAGAAAACCCGGAGCACAATTTTTCATCTTTTTGGTCTCATTTGTAATGATTTATGTCCACAATGTGCAAAAGTTATTTATGTTATGGTTTAAAATGGTGAAAAAGTCAACATTTTTGGAGGTTGGCGGAGTAAGTGGTGAAGCTGTTGACACCAGAGACCAGTTTCACATCAGGCCGTGTTTAATGTTTTGGCTGCTGAAATGTTTTTAACATCCAAAACAACATGCATCTTCATCTTCATCTCAAGCTGTCCTATCGGTGCAGTCGATGCAACACAAACACCTGGAGTTAATAATAGAACAATCTGGTTATGGAGGAATCGCTCAGACCTTCAGTTAAACAAAGGTAGTAAGACGAATTCTGAGTTCACAGAACCGGAAAAAAAATTGGTGGCGTGTAATCAGGTGAAAAACCTCACGGTCGCTTCTTGTAAATGCAGAATTTTCCTGCCGGGCTCAAGGTTGGAGCTTTTTCAGAGAAGTTGCCACCAATCCTGAGTTCACAGTCCAGGTTCACAGCAGTGTGTGAAAAATATAAAGGAGTAAAACTATAAAACTTGTGTTTGTTTACTAAATGAGCCACACGCAGAGCTCTGACCAGGCTCTGAATGTGCTGCAAACACAAAATCAATGAGGTTAAACTTCATGTGATAGTGTTTGCAATTCAGCCCGAAGCTAGGCATCAGAAACTGCCTTTCGTGATCCCTTTTGTTTCATCATGGCCTTCAGCTTCCGCACAGTAACAGCACCGGCATGAAGGAAAACATTTCTGATGATGCTTGAAGGACTCTGACTTGCTGAGCAATGAACCAAAGTCTCAAACTACGTCTGGTTTCCTTCTTTTTCCAAACGCACCGCTGAAACGAGGTGAACTTGGGAGCGACATCACTTACATCTCTGAGGTTCCTCGTTAAAGTCGTCTCTGTGCAACTCCTGAAGCCACGTCAGTGTTTTTGTCCTCATGTGGAGTTTGGTGATATTCGTGATCAGGGACTCCGTTTTTAAGCTAACGTTAGCCAGTGCTGTTCAATGATAAAGACTTCGGTTAATGAACAGCTTGCTTCACAGCTTGTGTCCACACGCACCAGGTGACAGTGCACTTTATCCCTCTGTACCCCACAGCACCTGCAGCTGGCAGGTAAGTTTCTACTATAGTTTACTATTTGAAAAACATGAGAACTTGACGGTAAATCTGGAATTTAAAAAAAAAAATGTCTTAAAACTCTTTCCCCATGAAGACGACTTTTCATGACCTGCTCTGGATGCTTAATGGGGGGTTTTAGCACCTCAGTACATATCAATAAAGGCATCCACAGTGAGATCCCTCCCACTGCCTTGATGGACACTCAGTGAATTTGTTCTGGACTGAAATATGACAAAAATGTACCTCCACTATGAAGCATCCACGTCTGTTCGCTTTGCAAGAGGCAGGTCAGATGTGGCCGATCTGCTTACAGTAGTAACTGCGACAGTATCGGGAATAAATTATCTTATTTATGCACGTTTTCTTATGTCAGAGGCCTGACTTCAGTTTAGGTGAGGAGGAAGATGAAGAGGAGGAGAAAACATAAATGGCCACACATAGTTTGAAAGGTTGTTTGTAAATGGTAAATGGCCTGTATTTGTATAGCGCTTTACTAGTCCCTAAGGACCCCAAAGCGCTTTACACATCCAGTCATCCCCACATTCACACACTGTGGTATTTAAATTACAACAACCCTACAATAGAGACTTTTTTTTTAATCTAAATGTCAGTGTTTAGACCTGTCCAGGGTGTACCCTGCCTCTCGCCCTATGACAGCTGGGATAGGCTCCAGCGCCCCCCGCGACCCTGAAAAGGATAAGCGGAAGCGACTGGATGGATGGATGGATGTCGGTGTTTAGAGTCTGCGTCCGATTTCTTTCCCAGATTCCCAGGAATCTGGAGCATCCTAATGGAGTCCTGTCATTGCACAGAGGTTTAATAGTCTTTATATGTTTTTAATTTAAAAATATTCATCTTTTAAATAATAATAATAATAATAATAAAGGTGTAATAACTGCAGGTGAGGTAGACACAAAGTCCTTCACCCCACTGGATGAAGTTTAAATCAGTGCACCTCATAAGGTGGGGTGTGTGTGTTCATGCTGCTTGCTCTCTTGATTGACACTTTCCTGTGACTCTGTTCTGCCTCTGTGGGCTTTTAAAGGGAAACTGACTGCCCCTCCACCACCGCCAATTACCCCCGCGACATGCCCCAGAGCAGAATGTGTGTGTGTCCTCTCAGCTGCACTCAGCCTTCCTGCGTGTCTCCACTCAGAGATAATTAGCGCTCTCTTCACTCCTCTCTGAGAGCCCTTCATCGGCCACTTCTACCTGTCGACCCGCTCACCTCCGACCCTCAGCGCTGAAGAGATGATCAGACGCCTCAAACTCATTTCCGATCATGAAAACAGCAGTAACACACCTCAGTGTGTCCCCACATACTGTGAAATATGGACCAATAAACTGGGTGAGACTTTAATTAGGCTTTACGGTTATAGTGCCTACTGAGTCATGGGCTACAGCCATCAGATGGTATATTAAAGAAGAACGTCTTCTTCTCTGGTTTGGTTTCCATCAGGTCAGGAGTGCTCTGACAGGAGGTAGATCCCACTGTCTGTCTGTATGAAGATTTCAATAAAGCTTCAGTGAAACAAACTGTGCGTTCCTCTGTGAGCCAGCACGGCTCACTGAATGTGCGATGGCGTGAACAAGCATCTGTATAAGTGTGTGTTGAACCGCGAGGCTGTGTGTGTGTTTCCTTTACAAATGAAGACAACATATCTTTACATCGCGGAGGTCAGCAAGGAGAGCTTTCTGCCTCAGGCCAGCGCGCCTCCTCTCCTTCTCTTTCAGTTTCCTTTTTCACCTTCAGATCCTTCTTTTCTTTGTTCCTTCATTCCTCCCTCTGTCTTTTATTGAACATGATTTTTCATGCATTAAAATGCCTCTTTCTGCCAGTAGATTATGATGATACTTAAAAAATGGACCTTTAGTTTTTCTTTTCTTTTTTTTTTTAAGCTTTGTTTTCAAATCGCTTTAGTGTCACTAAGTTTCCAAAGTGGGTTTTCCTATTTTAGTTTTAGTTTTCACTGATATTTTAGTCTTTTTAAATCTCACGTTACAGGGTGTATTTCTCAGAACATGTTCAGTTCAGAGGACGTATAATGATCGTAACTATCACGGTCCTGGGCCACTGACCCAGTATTTTGAGTTTGTTCTTGGCATATGATAAAGTTCCTCAGAAAGCAGTATTACTTCTTACTGTATTAGTTTCTATGGAGCTGCTTTTATTTATAGTTAGTGATTTCTTATTTCATCATGTTAGTTGTCATTTCATGTCATGTCTGTTCTAGTCTCGTCTTCCTGTTGGTCACGTGTCTGTGTTCTGCATCTACTTTGTGTGCCTGGGTTTCCGTCTGTTGGTTTCCTGTCTTATTTTGAAAGTCTCTCATCCCGTGTGTGTTGTGTTCAGTTCTGCTTCCTCTGTCTCGTTACTCTAATCTAGGTCCGCTGGTGTGTTCTGCTCCCTGATTACCTCATGTGTGTATTTAAGCCTTAGTGTCCTTGTTGTGATTTCCCTGAAGCTGTGGAGAGGTTTCCTGTCGTTAGTATTTCTGAGTGTCTGTCATTCTACATGTTGATTGTTTCAATTAAATTCTGTTTTATCTATATAGCCCCAAATCACAACAATTTGCCTCAAAGTGGGTTTTATTTCGATAAAAAGCAAAACAGAGAAACCCCCGATCATCAGACGACCCAATATGAGCAAGCCCTTGGTGAGAGTGGGAAGAAAAACTCCCTTTTAACAGGAAGAAACTTGCAGCAGAATCACTGGTTAAAATATTAGCCTCTTTTTAATCCTTTTTACACAAAAAAAAATACAGCTTAAAAGTTTGCACGTTGAAATATGCGCTACACATTACACATCTGTTTTAACGGTTACCAGAGCGTTTCAGTTTTAATAAGTGACCAGTTTTTATTTCCTTCCTGGTGCACCTTTAGCGTTCAACGGCGAGAGGGAAATCTCTCCAGACATTTGCATCCCACATCCAAAGAACAATGGTCGAGGTAAAAGGCTGCAAGTACTCAGTGCAAACAGCAGGCGTGGCCATTCAACTATCGTCTTTCCTCTGAAGTAATTTCTATTTTAATTGCTATGTTTAAATTAAAAGTCCTTATTATTGATATTCACATGAGGATTTAATGTTTGACCAGTAGCAAAATGATCAAAGTAATGTCCTTTCCCCCCTTTAAACACTGTTCAAAATCCTATTTAATAGTAATTTAGTGGTAATTAAGCTATCGAGGCTCATGATTTATAGGGAATTTCCAAAAAAACAGAAAAGATACGTTGACAATCAACATAAATAGCTGTCGATAAAAGGAGCTGTGGCCATGTTCCTATTACACTTCTAATTGTTCCATATTGTTAATGATTAACCCTTTCATGCATAGTGGTCACTACAGTGGACAGCTATTCAAAGGCTGTTTTCTTATATTTGTGCCAGTGTTTATGTTATACATGCACATAAACCACTACATTGGACACTGATGTGTCACTCCATACCAAATTCATAAGTCAAAACATGTGTTGTCCACCTAAGTGGGCATGTAAAAACTCATTGAAAAGTACATGTTTAAAAAAACAAAGTTAAAAAAACTTTTTTTTCATGCCTAAAGATGAATAAAAATACTTCAGAAAAAAAATCCGATTGAGGTTGTCATAATTCATGCATGAAAGAGTTAAATAATGAATGTCTTCTTTAAAATTCTCAAGCGTCTCCGAAGTGTGACGGTACACATCCCAGTGTGCAGTGTTGGAGAGTAACGGGATACATGTACCGCCGTTACGTATTTAAAATACAAAATACGAGTAACTGTATTCCGTTACAGCTGTCATTTAAAAAGGTGGTATTTAGAATACAGTTACTTTGTTGAAATAAATGGATTACACGGCGGTATTTTCCTGTTTCATATTTTTGTTATGTTCTAGTTACGGTTGCCATGGCTACAGGGTGACACTCTCTGCGACTGTCTGTTTCCTGGGTGAGAGAGCACCTTTTTGTTGTTGTTGTTGTTGTGCTAAGCTAATAGGCAGAGCATTTCAGTTTTAATAAGCAAAGAACATAGCCTCATGGGCAGTGTAGTCCGTGCTGCAGGGACTGCCATATCCGTTATGTGTCCGTGAGCGCGAGGAAGGAGAAAAGTGGAAAAGTACGAGTTGTCATCGAGCAGAAACGGGAGCTGGAAGCATGTAAATATAACACTGCAGCCAAGAAGAGTGCCTGATGAGCCCAGCTGTAAGTAAGCTATTAAGACTCGACTGTACACTGTGTTCGTGTTTTCCTCCGAAACAATAAGTTCCGTTGGAGCAGCTTTTCAAAGCCTCTCTCTGTCTCTTGCTAGCATCCAGACAACAAAGTAAAGCTATTTTTCGGCTACAAGCCCGACATGAAACCCACCGTATTAGCTAGAGGTCCCTTTACCACGACTCGGAGCCGCGGACCTTCAGTAATAGTAATAAATCACACAGCAATAGTACATTCATGTAGTTGTAAACAGCATGATAATATATTAAGTAATCCAAAGTATTCAGAATACGTTACTCTCATTGAGTAACGTAACGGAATACGTTACAAAATACATTTTGGGGCATGTATTCTGTAATCTGTAGTGGAATACATTTTAAAAGTAACCTTCCCAACACTGACAGTGTGTTCATTAACAAAGACTAAAGACATTTCTTTTCCTTTTTTTAGTCAGTATTGTTAGTTTTCTGAGAAGTCTGGCTTTTAATTTGACTTCAGTTTATTACTTTGGCATCTAGTTTTGGTTTCCAGCTGTCACACAGCAGTCCCGCCTGTCTGTGTCTTCATTTAATCCTCACTCACTCACTCAAAACACAGCAGCTGCTGCATATCTCAGAGGTTTCTGCTGAGGTGCACGCCAGGTCCCCAAAATCCAAGAAGAGTCAAGCCTTTTCACTGCTTCACCTGCTGAAAGGTGGAGTGAGGTGATCAGGTGGATTCAGCTCACCTGCTGCCTACTCTGGATGATCCTGAGCTCTGTTTGGTTTGTTTGTCGTTGAGTTTTTGCATTTTTCCGTAAAACTCAACCAAACACAGTGAAAGAGACATTTTTGTATTCTTATTTTTTCTTTAAAAATGTGGATCTCAGAGACTTTCCTGTTAGCCGATAACAGAAAAAGCGAATATTCCTCGTTTTAACGTGGCTCTTTATTTTAAATATACCCGTTTATTAAAATGAGATTCAGGTGTAATTTGCTGATCACTTAATCTGCATAAATGAAATGAAGTTCTCTGTGTAACATGAACTCATCATGTAAAAGGCCCCACACATGCACAGGAAAACAGTGTGTGTGTGTGTGTGTGTGTGTGTGCGTGCTGTTACAGGGTGGTGATTGGTGCACTTCCTGGGCTGCAGACGGACAGGTGAGTGAATGGAGGGCGGAGCAGCCTCAGGGTGGAGGCCGACCGTCTGAATGGAGGAAGTCAAGAGAAACCAAGTGGAAGTGAAATCCTGTCATTTTCTGAAAGTTCTCTGTGCTCACAGAAACGCCACAAACAAAAGCCGAACTCTTCCTCTTCCTCCGCCTCTGTTGTCTCCCAACAATGCTCTTCAGCTTCTTCCTCGAGTGGCTGATGGAGCGTTCGAGCTTTCTCCTTCCATGCTCCGCTCACTCTGGTTTCAACATGATCCATTTTGATAAAAACAACGTTTCACACAAGCACAGATCAATAATCAACCTCCAGGGGTCCGTTCTTTGTACCTCGCTAAGTAAGTTAGCTGGATTTGATTGTTGACGATTTCGCGTGATCTTGGATCGTTCGGTTCTCCGAAGCTCATCCGGGACTTGCTGTCATAGCAACAGATCCGTAAGCGTAAACCTGCTCGGGAGCAGGCTTACTTTATGTAAACAAGATTAGATCGCGGCCACTCAGGTATGTCCGCTTCATTTATACGAAAGCAACAGCGATATTTTACCACTGTTTTTCCATAAATAAATATTATCAATGTAACTAAAGATAATGTAGTATTTGATTCTTTTATTGATTCCATACAGATGCATACAGGTCATTTCCTAAAAAAAGGGAAATGTACTATTAATCATTCTATTTCATGTATTTGATTATTTCATATTTTAGAGTAGTAATTGTAAATTACTTCATGTAATCAAGATGAGAGACCACGGCTATAAAAGCGAAGGTGGATTTGGGAAGTCTGTCGCAGCCATGTCCTGTCCGTATACGCGAGCCACCCATTGCGGAAGGTGCAAGATTGATAAGGAGAGTTTTCAGAACTCAGCGTATATTGCGGGATAGACAGGATCCTTTAGCTCAGCGCGACAGTGTCCTCATAGAGAGATATCGATTTTCCCGTGAGGGTATTATTCACTTAACCAACTTGTTGACGAGGGGGTGCAGGACCACCACCTGTCTTTTTTTGCTCTGCCCTTTTCTTGGTTGCTGTTATAAACAAACAGATTATTTCAGGGTCTCTTTTCAAGAGACTAAAAGCAATATAAGTGATAAATATTACCATTCTGTAGAATATTCTTATATTTCACTTTTACTTGTTCCCATGTTCTAGTGGGTCCTGTCGTGGCTCTAATGTGAAAGAGGATATAATGTAATATAATATAATATGATATAATGTAATATAATAAATTTACCCTACCGCCTACTGGTGTTGGCCAGAGGGGCCGATGGCGCGATATGGCAGCCTGGCTTCTGTCAGTCTGCCCCAGGGCAGCTGTGGCTACAACCGTAGCTGCCTCCACCAGTGTGTGAATGTGAGAGTGAATGAATAGTGGCATTGTAAAACGCTTTGGGTGCCTTGAAAAGCGCTATATAAATCCAATACATTATTATTATTATTATTATTATTATTATTATTATTATTATTAATAATAATAATAATAAATTACTTACGAGTTTAATTTGTCAGCAACTTTCTGCCAGCCCTCTCTCCTTGCTTTTGCAGCCTTTGCAGTGTTCCCTTGCGTTTTAATTAAACTCTGAAACTCCTGAAATCCCTCAATCAAGAGTTCTTGCTCTGCTGCCGAAAAATACCGAGCGCGCTCCTTCGACATTTTCGCCGACCAATCAAAGGGTTGCCGATCAATGTTTCTACTATCGATGCGTAGCCCCTGTTAAGCCACCCAGTGATCTCACATTACTTCATCCAGCTATACTAATCGTCAACAACAGGTGTGTTCGAAGAACCGGAATAGCGAGCTCAAAGTTAGCGCGATGATTTGATCTTGGATGTGTCATTTGATCTTGGAGGTAGTAAGCGAGGTACGAAGAACGGACCCCAGGTCTGAAACGTGAAGCCAACACTGAGGCACCAAAACATGCAGCTCTTCAATGTCCAGCAGAGGCTCCAGCAGAGAGCCTGTGTTATCCTGTAATTTAGCCATTTAAATCAGCTGTGTTGGATCAAGGACACATCTCAAACCTGCAGGACACCGGCCTTTGAGGTCTGGAGTTGGAGACCCCTTCCTTAAATGTTTATGTACAGCAGTAAAAGTCTAACAGATTTAACACAAGCAGTAAGTAGTTTTAGAGGTTTCAAGCTTTCTACCGAGTCACAAGAAAAGAAGTTTGATTTGGGATCAAGATGCACGTTTGGGGAGGCCACAGGTGTCGAACTCCAGGCTTCGAGGGCCATTGTCCTGCACGTTTTAGATGTGTCCTTAACCCAACACAGCTGATTCAAATGGCTAAATTACAGGACAGTACAGGCTCACTGCTGGATCATTTGATTCAGGTGTGTTGAAACAGGGTAATATCTAAAACCTGCAGGACACCGGCCCTCGAGGCCTGGAGTTCGACACCCCTGGGGTAGGCTGAATAGACTTCTGATCTGAAGTCTAGAGGTGACCGTGGCTACACCTGATTTGTGGAATAACCTTCCTATTGCTATCCACGCATCTGATTCTATCCCATCATTTAAATCACGGTTAAAAACCTATTTATTTAACCTTGCCTTTCCTGTTAGTTAATGCCTGTATCTGATTTCTAGACTTACTCTATTTCTCTTCTATACATATCTTTTATGGCCTTGTGCTTTTACTATGTTTTTATTTGATATGCATTTCATGCTATTCCGATGTATTAGTGACATTGACCTGTTAGCATATTTGGTATGTTGTCATGGTCTTATAATATTTATGTTCTATTTTCTGTCTTTTTTGTTAAGCACTTTGCTATACCATTGCTTTTCAAATGTGCTCTATAAATAAAGTTGTATTGTATTGTATTGTACTTATAAAGTTATGAGGGCTCAGAAATTCTGAAGGGCCAGTTTCTTCCAGGGTCTGTAACTCTGTTAAAATTTCGATTTTTTTAATTAAATAAAGTTATTGTACATATTTTTTTTTTTAAACAATCATCTCATTCTGAATGAGTTTGGGGTGAGATGGAAACCTTTTGCAGTGCTTTTGCGTGAAAGGACTCACCTGCATCGTTACGGATGACCAGGATCTGATCAAACTCCAGAGAAATCAGGACAAGGAAGAGAAGGAGAGTGGAGTCCGTGAGGCTTTGACTGCAGGAATTCTTCCTCCAGCATTTGAGGGCATTGAGGAGAAGGAGGAGGAGGTGAACTCCACCGTAAAAAGTGTCGGAGGAGGAGGACACCGGAGAGAGCTTTAGTCCTGTCACACAAAGAGCATAAAGTGGGCCAACAAATTGAGAACAATGTGGAGGAATTTACAATGAGCTGAATGGGAGCGTGCTGCTGAGGAGCAGGCGCTCATTAACCAAACTGTTGTCTCTCTGAGAGATCAGTGAACGAGAAACTCAGACTTCAGCTCGGAGAAGAAGCAGAAAAGCCCGATCAGAGCCAGATCAGAACCAAACAAGAATCTAAAAGTAATCAGTTACTAAGTTATAGCCCAATTTCCTTACTTCTGTTCACTAAAAATACACATGAGGTATCACTTTTTAAATCTTCTTAAATCTGCCCTTTAAATTTTCGGTGGAAAATTTGAAACATAAATTATTTGCATGGAAGGAAGATTTGAAAATGAAACATTTAGATGTTTGGGAGGTTGCAGAGACTGCAATGATAAAATGATTATTTTAACTAATTTACATATAAATTACATGTAAATTATCCATGTAGTTTTGTTACATAAATACAATGTATTATGTGCAGAGTCCATTTTCCTTATTAATTAATGGTTTGAATAAATAAACACTTGATTTTATGTATTTTATCTGAATTTCACACAAAATTATTGTTTCATGATTATTGAGCATAAAGTTGGAAAAATATAAAAACAGTAATAACAAACCGAGTGGTTGACACGGAAAAAGAAACTTTTAGAAACCATTTATGGATTTTCTCAAAGATATGGACCTGTCTAATATCTGAATGCATGTTTCTGTCTGCTTTTTGTGATTAGTGATTGTCAGTTTCGGTTAAATGTGTTTGTAATATGCTAAATAAAGAAAATGTTTTTTAAAAACGTTAGCTCTCATATCCCCAAAACCACAGAGAGGAGTTTTGGAGGAGTGAAATTATACTCCATAGCAGATGCACACGGAGACACGTGGAGATTCAACAGCCAATCGGGCAATCCCGTTTCTTTGTTACTTCGTTAAACTCTGCCACCTGGGACGCAGAGTTGATGCAATCTAATGTAAATTTTCCATGGATGAATTTAAGCGGGCCTCACTGTTTGCCATCACTTTCAGTCGCTGATTAGGTGTCAGTTTAAACTGTCATGTTCTCTGTCACTGCTGTAACTCTGGACACTGGAATATCCCAAATAATCGTCCTCACCGTTGTACCTGGGTTGTTGACACAACGTTTTTTCAGTTTTGGACTTTTTCCTCATTGTCTAGTATTTATCCTTCTTTATTGTGATAACCTTTTTTTCTGTGTGCATTATGTTTAGTTCTACTTCCTCTGTTCCATTAGTTAGATGTATCCCAGCTGTGTTCTCATTGGTTTCCGATCCTCCTCATTATCCAGTCTATGGTCATGTCCAAATTCATGGGCTGCATCCTCCTGAGGCCGCATTTGTAGACCGATTACGTCACAGCGACGCGCCGAAGGCTGTCCAAATTCGTAGACTCCTCCGAATCCAGCCGACAAATGCGTCCTCCTTTTCCCCGAATTTGAAGGATGGGTCGGGTCTGTCCGTCGTGGCCTACCATATCCCAGAATTCATAGCGCGGCCCAGCCAAACTCCAGTTTCCAACAATGGCGGCCGCTACTAAGTTTTAAAATTACTCATACTAATCTTTCTGGGTCACAAAATAAACTTTTAACATATTTTCAGGCGAGAAAGTAGCTGTGTAAACTTCAAATATCTGCTCGGTTTATCAAGATATCACATATTTGCAAAAGTGCTTCAACGTTTTCGGAGACGTCTGCTACCCACCAGCTCGATAGCTAGCCGGGAGCTCGAGGGTCACTGAAGCCGCCGAGAACGGCACAACTCCCGGCACATCATTTTCAGATCACCGCGGACTTTAAACGTAATATATAAGTCACTTAGACAACCTAAAAATGTTATTGTTTTTTCAGTGTTTTGTTTGTTCATGAGTAAATCGGTTTGGCTGAGATTAAAGTTATTAGATTAGATTAGATAAAATAAAACTTTATTAATCCCCCGGGTGGGTTCCTTCTTGGTTTTCACACAGCTGACTAAACGTCAAACAGAAAACTAATTAAACAGAAGTGTGAGATGGTCGAGAATTTACGCCAGTGTCCAGTTATATTTTAGATAGCAAGGAGCAGACGGCCGAGTTTATTAAACTCCACCGAGACAGCGGTGACGCTAATCAGAAGGCTAGACCGTCCAATTTCCCCAGCCGTTTACTTCCGGCCTACCCGACCTTCTGAGGACCCGGCCCACGTAGACCGCAAAGGCCGGGTCCTCAGGAGGATGCAGCCCATGAATTTGGACACGACCAATTTCAGTTTCTCTCAGTTCCTTGCCTCCTCGCCGTCAACTCCTTGTGTGTGTTTCCTGTTTAATTCCAATCATTCATGTTAAGTTCAGTCTCTATAATAAATCTGTGCTCTGTTCCAAACCGAGCTGCGAGCACTGCATTTGGATCCTCTCTCCTTTTCCCCCACACCTGACATCACAACTATATGTCAAAGGTCCAGCTGCTCACAGAGGAAAGTAGGGAGGAGGATTATTCTGAGATTAAAGTTAGAATTCTAAAAAAAAAAGACAAACCCTTTTTTTTAGGGGTGCAACGATACACAAAATTCACGGTTCGGTTCGGTTCGATACTTTGGTGTCACGGTTCGATATTTTTTCGATACAAAAAAAATGTTCATGCCTTTTTAATTTGTCATTTATTAAAATTATAAATATATATTTTAACTCAAAGGTACAGTTTTTAAATTTAACCCTAACCCTTGTGCGTGTTTTTTATTTTGACAGTGAATGCGCACCTGTGGACCACTTATGTGCAGCCCTGGTTATTTAGCTCGTCATATTGCAGCCACAGAAATTCTTTTGTCCATGAAACCATAAAGCTGCACTTTCTTTTTGCCTTATAGTCTCATTTGTCATAACTTCTCCGTTTTGTGGTAAGCTTTTCTTTGGCTGTCACTTCTTCACCCTGACCTGTCTTATTTGGCTCAGCAGAACTAAAATATATATGCTGCTGGTTTTACACACGCACTCACATAAGCTCAGCGATTCTCTGCGCGATCAACCTCTCACATGTTTAAGCTTGCTGCGGGAGATTTCACTTGTCATGTTTGCATAGTAAGCTAACGATTAATAAGACGATGTCAGAGGAATTGGTGCACAAATTATCATCACTCACAGATCAGTGCTGTCGCTCTCTATACACAGTTCACACGATTGCAAAGTGAAAGCAAAAAACAAGCGCAAATTCAAACGCGATTTCAATATGTCACATATTGACAGTGGCTCACCGATGCCAATGACATAATTACCCAGCTACATTTCTGAAAGAATGCAAAAGCATTAACATATATTCCTACAATAGCCCGACGGGCAGGGAAGAGATAGATTTTGGTAGCCCGACTGAAAAAATCGCTAGCTCCAGGACGTGGGGCTAGCGATATTGCAAGCCCTGTATCTGATTGAGGAATCACTCATCTTTGGAAAAGAGAGTTTATTACAGAGAAATGTCTCTTTCCAAAATAAAAGCTATACTATCCGCTTCTTCTGGGCTATATTCTCAGCAGCATAAGGAGAATCATGTGCTAACCGCTGTCTAAATGACTCGGCTAAAGTTAGTAGCATGCTTGTTATTTTTGTCTTTGCACTAGGATGATGTCGGCGTAAATGTGCAGTCATATCCGTTGTGTTCCCACTAGTGCTTTCAGGTTAATCTCGTTGAAATGACCTTAACGCCACAACACGGCAAATCTCCGTTAATGAGCTACCGCCGATCGCCCCGTGCGTGGGGCTAGACGGCCAACACGTTAACGAGCTAACTGCGCTAACACACTAGTTCCCACCCATGTAATTGAGCATTGCATGGCACATCCAACATACTGTTTTACTTTAGTCCATGACTCGCTTACCTTCAGGGTCATACGTCACATGAAAACCAAAATAATTCCAAACGCCAGATCTGAATGAGAGTGGGGGAGGTCCATGTTGCAAAGAGAGCTTAACTTCTGTCTTGCTAGCTTGCCCTGCGCTCTTCCTTCTGACTATGCTGTCTGTGTTGAGCGCTCAGTGGATCTGCGCTCGACAGTGCAGCCTAGGCGGAGTAGTCGAACGCAGATTCACTGAGCGCTCAACACAGACAGCATCGTCAGAAGGAAAGTTGATAAAATAAATTACAAATGTTGTATTGTTCGATACATATGCGTACCGAACCGAAAGCACTGTATCGAACGGTTCAATATCGATACGAATATCGTTGCACCCCTACTTTTTTTTCTAGTGGCTCTAATCCTCTTCTGTAAGAAACTCATTTCAGCTGCTTGTATCAGCTAAGTTTATGTTTTTCTTGTTATCACTATCATTGGCTGAGGACTTTTAAATCACACGTCTTTGTCCAATCAGCATCATCCTCCTTTCTGACACTTATGATGTTTAGTATAGCCTAAAGCTGATGATCAGGCTACTGTTTACTTTCACAGTACATGAGAGCCGGTGGCCAATTTCCAATAGACTTCAGAACAACTAAAGTATTTAGGGAACTACAAGTGTCGCCCCCTGCTGGTCATCAAAGAGAATGCAGATTTAAGGCTCTGCTATGGCGACTGCACATTTCAGACCTGGAAATGGATTTTCGGTTACACCCTCTCTCGTGTATTTTTGAAAAACTTTCTTTTTTACCCAGCTTTCCGGTTTTCTTATTTCTATGTGAACCCATGCTCTTGTGCATTAGTCCTGTTTGAAAGGTATTGTATAAATAGAGTTTGAACTGTGTTCCCTCTTCGTCCAGACCTGGGCCCATGAAGACCAGTGATTCAGTGAGTCTGGCTCACATATTCATCTATGAATAATGATATGATCTCTGAGGCAGAGACGGGACTTGTGTTGGACAGATTTTTCTCTGCCTGTTTGCATCTTTAAGCATGACACGGCAGCAGAAGGATTTTTACTGCTGGTGAAGCTCTCGTGTCTGGCAGGCGTGCCGACGGCTGTCCTGCTGCTGGATAATGATTTGTTGATAAAACAGAAGCTTAAGCTGAGTCTAATTGGTCCTCTAAGTATGGCGGTCTGTTTGACAGACTGTCACCGCAGGGGGGGAACTGGGAGGGGCCAGGTGACAGGTAAACAGGTAAATAACAGACAGTTGTTGAGATGAAAAGAGAACATAAGCCCCATAACAAGTCGTTACCTCACACCTCATGAGTCAGGAGACCTCTCATCAGGGCCCATCTTATCGGCCTTATATTAGAGCTCTTTGCTCTCAGACTGTAGGCTTACTTGTTGTTTCTAGAGTATTTAAAAGTAGAGTGGGAGGCAGAGCCTTCGGGTTTCAGGCCCCTCTTCTGTGGAACCAGCTTCCAGTTTGGATTCGGGAGACAAACACTATCTCTAGTTTTACGATTAGGCTTAAAACTTTCCTTTTTGCTAAAGCATAGTTAGGGCTGGACCAGGTGACCTTCAATCCTCCCTTAGTTATACTACAATAGTATAGGCTGCTGGGGCATTCCCATGATGCACTGAGTGTTTCTTCTTCACTCACTATGTGTTTGTACACCGCTCTGCCTTATTTATTACTTATTCTTAATCTCTGGCTACCACAGTGTGTCTTTTGTCCTGTCCTCATCCACGATTAAGTGGATGAGGACAGGACAGGACAGCACAACGGTCATGACAGATGGGTGCCCCTCCCTGAGCCTGGTTCTGCTGGAGGTTTCTTCCTGTTAAAAGGGAGTTTTTCCTTCCCACTATCGCCAAGTGCTTGCTCATACTCATATGATTGTTGGGAATTTTTCGGTTGTATTATTGTAGCGTCTACATTACAGTAAGAAGCGCCTTGAGGCGACTGTTGTTGTGATTTGGGGCTATATAAATAAAGTTGAATTAAACTGAGGTTGTAGACTAGACTCTTTAAATTCATTGTTAATTATCACTTGGTTCATCTCAGACAAGCTTAGATTACTGCAGCAACCTCAGAGAGTTCTCAGGAGTGCACATCTTTACTTAAAAGTACTGCATGCTGGATGATAGTACAAATACTGAGTATTTAGTGCATTCTGTGAGATTTGAAATGTACAGTTTGTTCACTTTACTTCACAGAGGGAGAAGCTGAATCTTCAACTATAGGCTGAAACAGATGAGGCTCCACTTATAATGGGTGATGTTTAAGAATCAGAACCATAAACTGTGGGTAACATATGATTAAACTCTTTGACTTTTATTGATAATCAGACTGAATAATAATCTTTTATCATCAATATTTTATTCTCTTAATTTAAAAATATTTTATTTTATAATTAACAATAACCAGTCAAGCAGGTCTTTATCACCTCTTAATTTAACCCACCACTCTTTTCCTGTTTGTTTTGGTTGCTTTTAATTTTAACTGTTTGTCACTTGTGACAAAGATGTGACCAGTAAAAAAAGTCCATTTATTTTTTTGTGTTGTGTGTGTGTGTGTGTGTGTGTGTGTGTGTGTGTGTGTGTGTGTGTGTGTGTGTGTGTGTGTGTGTGTGTGTGTGTGTGTGTGTGTGTTTTGTATTTCCATCTAAATAATGGAAAACATCTTAAAGGAGGAAACATTTCTGAGACTCCTCTCTTCATCTCTGATGTTCTCAACAGCTCCTCCAGCTCTCTGCACTCTTACATTTGACGGGCACATTGCTGAAAGCCAGAGGTCGAAGGTCACTGTTTAAAGGTGACACTGTGACCTTGAGGTGGCTGCATAGGCTGACCTGGGATCAGTGCTGTGTGTCTGCTGTCGCCTCGGGGTGACAACAAGGCGATCAGAACAGTCCTGCACCAAACCTGCACAAATCAAAGAGGCTTCTGTCAAATCCACAGTTTCACTTCTTAATGCAGGTCAGAGTGAACTGGAAGTTATGGTACGAATCCACACGAGGGACCACCGGGCTCCCAGCAGTGGATGCTTCTCTTTCATACAATCTCTCTACAACGACCCAATGATCAGCATCAATAGAATTTTCATTCCATGTATTTTAAAAATAAGCCAGAATCAAACAATAGTTTTTAAAACTAAACACAACTTTATTCAGAAATAATGGTTTTATCTCAAGTCCACGCTCCACTGAGAGATTTACAGGAAAGCCAAAGTTATGTTTGTCTTTTGTAAAGGGAGATTTCAGCGTCCCGTGTGTGTTCAATGTAGTTTGACTCCTGCACCTCCACCGTCACAATTTCAACTTGCAGGGCGACCAGTTAAAGATGGAGAGCAGGGGGGCAGGGGGGCCAGCGCCCTGCAGGCCAGCCCAGCTGAGCCCCCAGCTCTGAGTGCATCACTGTATTCATCATGTGCTCTAATCAATAAAGTTGTCTCTCCTCCTTGCTTTAACGCACACACACACACACAGTGCAAGGATTGCTGGTGGGCGGCAGCCTTCTGTCTCCTTCATCTTTTCCTGATCAATATTAAATGAGGTGATAAAGCCATAAAGCTGAAACCACAACCTGAGACAGTACCGACAGGAAGTAGAACCCTGAAGTCCAGTATAAATTACAGACAGTACAAAAAGATCAACACATCCACTGTGATGTCACCCATTTTTTTTAAACATCAACATCAGCACCAGAAGTGACCATACTTGGATGAAATTTTTTTGTATCAGGCTGTTTATAAACATGTTTATTTCTTGGGGGTCTATGGGGCCTGACTCACTCCTAGCGCCTCTAGTGGATGTTAGCAGAAATGCAGCTTTTGGTGCGTCTCTATTGGCTTAATTTTGGCGTATCCTTGCAGAGCTACAGTCTCACAAAATGTCACAAAGACCTCCCATGGACAGACTGTGCAACACATGTGGGAAAAAGGCATCTTCCTTCCCTGTCTTTCAAAATAAAAGTGTTTCACTACTGTAGTTTTGGACAAGTAGTAACTCCAGGTAAATAACCAACTGAATAAACTTGCAGAACTTGCAGGTTGTTGTATTAAATACAAATCTTATCAGTGGTGTTAGTAGTTAATAGACAGAAAACTAATCTTGTCTTAATATCTGAATATTTTTTCTTGTTTTTGAGATACATTTCAAAACAATCCAGCAAACCCAGTCCACTCTGGGCCCACAGTGTGCTTCAGTAACAGTGAACGGGCTCCTGAGCACCGCATTTCAGTGTAGTTACTAATAATGAGGCCTGCAGGGTTTTGATCTTCCGTTTTATTTTGCTAAACCATCTTTCAAAAACTGAAACATAAATTAACAAAATACTGCTGAGTTCACAGAAACTAAGATTTGCCTCCGCTGGGTGCGACTTTCAGCTAAATCCTCTTAAGGGAGGGAAGCGTTGAGTTAAAAAGAAAGGAAGAATGCTTTAGAAGCTCAGCTCCTGTTTCCTGCTGTCCTCCTCCAGGATTTGGTCTCTTATAGATAATTTAAGCCTTCGTAACTTCTGTAAGGAGGAAAAAAATATTTCAACGGTTTAAATTGCGTTAAAGCTTAAGGTTTGCATTATTAGGGGCGTAGCCTGTTTTAGTGAGATGTAATATTTTTTATCCCACTAATATTGAGGCTTCAAGAAACCAATGGATGACTTCACAGTGGCTACATCCATCTTTTATATACAGTCTGTGGTTCTCCCCTGCTTGCTTGCTTAAACTGCTGGGTACACCTGACAGCTGCTGAGGATCATGGGTATTGGAGTATTTACAGGCGTCCCCTAAACTGAAGCAAGATGAAAACCTTCAAAGGGGAGGTCAGTCTGTCATCTGCGCGCGCGCGCGTGTGTGTGTGTTTAAGTTCCTCCCTTTAATAATAAAAATCCTGCTGGGTCCGGGGCTGGTGTGCGTGCAGGGCGCGTGTGTTTTCCAGCCAATGAGCTTCCTGCTCGGCCGCTGAGGCAGTTGACAGATTTGGCTTCATCCTCAGCGGCCACAATAGAAATCTAATTAAAACTTACTGGACCTCATTACGGGGCTGCAGGTGCACGCGGGCCGCCGGCGGTTAATCCCGCTCAATTAGAGCACGGCCCCGCGCACACCAACAATGCAGCGGGTCGGCATCGGGGGCGCGCAATCATCGCGTTCCCGGGAGGAAATAATGGGGGTCCTGAGATGTCTGTGATCAGAAACTCTCGAAAACAGGATAAACTTTAATCTTTCCGGTCTTTACTGCTTTTTCTGACTTTTTTTTTTATCAGATATGTTTTTATATCAATAACTTACTGATACTGGGAAATGTCTCTGTATGCACTGAAAGGCTTTGTGATATCTCTGTGTCTGTGGGTGTGAATCACAGTGTGTTTACCTGCAGATGAAAGTCAGCCTGTAACTTAATCTAATCTCATGAGAGAAAAACTTTGGCACAAGGTTTACGGTGACAAATAAATAAATAAAATTTATAACAAATCCACAAAATATTTAACACAACTGCTGGTACAGAGAAAGCAGGAGGGGGAGGAAGAAAAGGAAATCAAGGAGTTGGTGAGAGAGGGTGAGGAGAAGAAGAAGAAAAATTGGGCCAGAGGAGGTAAAGGAAGAAAAGTAAAGGAGCAGGAGTAAGAGAAGGAGAATGGAGAGGAAAAGGCGAAAGAGGAGAATGATGATAGGAAAATAAAGGACGATAAGTGTGAGGAAGATGGGGGGAGGAAAAGGAAGCAGAAGGAGGAGAAAAAGAAAGGAAAACAAGCAGTGAAAAACAAAGAGGAGAATTCAAAGGAAAATGAGGAGAGGTGGAAGAACCGTAAAAGAGGAGAAAGAGTCAGGAGGAAGATGCTAATTTGAAGGAAAAATGAGGAGGAGGGGACAGTGCAAGGGGAAGAGGAGAAGAAAGAGTGAGGTGGAAAAGGAGAAGGATGAATTGACGAGGAAGAGGAAAAGAAGGAGGACAAATAGATGAAGGGGTGGATGGATGAGGAAGAAGGAGGAGAATGAGGAGGTGAAAAAGACATGGAAGGAAGAGGAGAAGGAGCAGGATGTGAATAAAAAAGGGGGAAATGTAGAAGATGAGAGGAGAGAGAAGGGAGAAAAGGAGGAGAAGGTGACAGAGGAGGAGGAGGAGAAGTAACAGAAGAAGGAAACAACGAAGAAGACTCCTGCAGTATGACTCTCGGTCAGATTACTCCTGCAGGAGGATTATTGTCACTCTATACTCCAATCTCCTTCCTCTTTTCTCCTCCTCCAGCAGTTGGTAGCACTGTGTCCTCCCTCGGGTGTTCCCTGATTGTCTGTAGATCCTCAACACGTGCAGAGACAACAAGACTGCTGTGACTCCCAGAGGAAGAAGAGGGGGAAGAAGATTAAACACCTCCCTCCTCTGCCATAATATCTTTCATTATATTTTAATTTTGTATTTCACAAACACTCTTATTCTGAAGCGTTTCCAGGTCTCATTTTATTGTTTTATTTTGAAATTGGCTCTCTAATCGCCTGTACACATGCGCAGAACAACAGGCTGGTGCATCTGTAAAGCTCATTAAATCACATTAAATCCTTTAGTTGCAGTTTGCTTGTTTATGATCTTCCACCGCTTTTTATTTGTGCCTCATTAACATCACAGTCAAACTTTAAACGATCTCCGTGTCGCGTGACGTGCTTCCACCTGCTGCTCTCAGCAAACCGTTATCTTATTAATATTAATTATCATTATAATAAAAGAAAAACTCACGCACGATCCCTGAAGCCATTGTCTGCGCCCGTGCACGGCGGTTAAACCCGGATTAAACTCAGATTACTGCAGCATATCTGCGCAGACTGAGGCTCGGGATCAAGGAGAAGCAGGCAGAGGCGAGTTTTATAGAAACGTTATAACTTTATTATTTAGTAGAAAAGTGGCACCAAAGCTCCAAGTAAATAGAATAAAATCTCTTTATGTACAAAATACAAATTTCACGTGACAAAACGAAACGAGTCGAATAAATAAAAACACAGCAGAGAGAGAGAGAGAGAGAGAGATGTAGAGAGTAGTAGAGAGTAGTGTGTGTGTGTGTGTGTGTGTGTGTGTGTGTGTGTGTGTGTGTGTGTGTAATACATAATGAATGCGGGCAGCTCCTTTCAGTCTATTGTGGGAGCGTTGAAACTCGATTTCCACGCTCTCTTTTCTGCAGAATCACTCTACTAATTGTAAAATTGACTTTTCACCTCGGACACGAAAACAGAAAAACTGAGACTGACTGTAACCTGCAGACTCTGGGGGAGAGAGGGGGGAGAGGGGAAAGTGCAAAGGTTTTTGGAGAAATTTACAAAACCCAAAACTAATAATAAAAAAACAGATCAAATTCAGTTCCTCTCATTTCCAGTCCATCCGTAGAGGCACGACGACGATGGTGATGAGGTGTGAGTAAGGCAAATAGCGGCTCTCAGTCTTATTCCAGCGGGACCTCCCGGCTCATGGATCAGTAGATGCCCGGCACGAAGCTGCGGAAGCCGTACAGCGCGTCCTGCCGCAGGTAGCTGTAGTCCTCGGGCGCGGCGGGGCTGCCCGGGCTGGAGGCGCAGTAGGCCGGGGAGGAGGAGGACGAGGAGCCGCTGGAGCTCCAGGAGCAGGCATCGCTGCCCGGGCTCGGGGCCTCGGCTAGGCACGGGCTGAGCAGCACAGGCGGCTCTCCAGCCTTGCCCGCCTGCAGGTCCGCGATGCGGATGGTCTCGGACAGCGCCCAGATGTAGTTGTGCGCGAACCGCAGAGTCTCGATTTTCGTCAGCTTCGTCTCGTCCGGGAATGCGGGCAGCACGCCGCGCAGCGCGTCCAGCGCGTCGTTCAAGTTGTGCATGCGGTTACGCTCGCGGTCGTTGGCTTTCAGGCGCCGGTTCTTCTTCACCACCTGCACCGTGGCGTCGCTGCGCGCGCGGCCGCGACGCCGCTGCTTCTTCTGCTGCTGCTCGGGCTGCGGGGACGCGCAGCGCGGGCTGCTGGACTCCTCGTCTTCGCTGTGCGGGAAGAAGTCGCAGCTGTTGCTGTCGATGTCGGAGTAGAGCGAGTCCATGACTGCGGGGAGAGGAGGCGTGAGGGATCCACGCGAGAGGAATTCACCAGAAGTCTGTGTCAGTTCGGAGAGGCGCGCGTGTCTCTGCCTGTTTTCTGCTCTGGATCAGCTCGTGCGAGCCGGTGAGCCTGGCACACGACCGGCCTCAGCCCGCTTATATAGCGCGCGGAGGACAATGACCGGCCCCCTGCCCCCGCGCCCCCCTGTGACCCCCCCCGGCCTGGCATCAGCGCGCAGGATGAGGGGATGAATGCTGCGGCAGGTCTGCCCCGTGCCGCGGGAGAAGCTCATTAACATAATGACGCCCGCGGTGTTTGTCCGCCCCGCACAGAGAAGCGTGCCGGTAATCACGGCCAGCCAATCAGAGCGCGCGGCCGGCCACGCGAACTACACGCAATGCCCCCCCGCGAGACAGAAAGGACCAAACCCACTACGAGAGTTTAAACCAAAAACATGAAAAAAGGTGGAAGAAGAAAGCAGAGGCAGAGAGACCTCCACCTCCTCCTCCCCGCCGGGCTGAGACACGCTTCGGAGAATCCATCCATCCATCCTCTGCTTACTGCTCCACAAACACAGAAAGAGGAGCAGCAGCAGGAGGAGAAAGGAGCTTCATCCTAACAAAGAAAACTAGTTCTTTCTACCCGGAAGTCTTCGTCAGTGCTCGGCTTTTTTCCTTAACGTGAAGGAAACACGTCTCAAAGTTTAACTTGCACCTGTTCATTCTGTGCACCTCAGTAGCCATACAAAAAACTACTGTTCACCTTTAAATCCGACAGACGTGCAACTATGAAGCCTTTCACAATAAAAGTCTGACCACCAACAGCTTTTAAACATAAGATTAACAACTAAAGTTTCTTTCCTGTCACAGAATATATTTTTTATCTTTACTGGGAAAATGTGAAAAATCAAACCTGATTTCTGCATAAATGTCAGTTTGGATAAAACCAAAAAGTGTATCTCAAGTTTGTTTAATTTCACCAGAGATCATTATATACCCTTGTGTCCAAAAACCTAAAAGTATGTGAACCAAAATAATTACAGTCTCCACCAGAATTACAAACATGGCCTCAGAGCATGACACAGACACTACATTAGCATCACACTCCACAAAATACAATCAAATCATCTCTCTTCTTAAACACTTTAAAAAATATAGAGAGTTTGGTTGATGGGGGGCTCTGCTAGGGGAACATTTGCACTTCTGACCTCGGTGTTTCTAAAACTCTGAATGGCAGCATGTAAAATAAACAGGGAGCTACAACAGCGCCCTGAGGTGCTCCAGAGTTCACCGGCAGACATCACTAAGAGAGCTGCTAGAACGCTTCTGTAAGAGATAAATAGAATGTAAACCACAACCCCAGCATCTGAACACAAGTGTTAAAAATGACCTCGATCTTTGGGTCATTTTTATCTGACACGTCAGGCTTCGGCTGAACTGTTTCACCTTATGAAGTCTTGCTTTTTTGTCCGTCTTTTCATCCCTTCAGGCAGCAGTAAACCCATCCAGCGTGAGCGCATACAGACCAATTTTCTTTAAGTGTTTTTTAAAGACATCTTTATGAGACAGGCATACAATTTTCCATTAATTATTCCATTTATTCAGTATGCAGTCCAGCGGAGGAGAAGCAGAGACCTGCAGAGTCTTTCTGCTGCTTTCTTCTGCATGAGGAGGGGGGGGACACTCATTTATAAATAATTACACAATGTTTAGAGTCTTCAGGCATGTATAATATATCAAAGCGATTATAAGGTGAATTGTTCCATTGTGGCTGTCCGCCCTGCACTTCTTTTCACTCCTCTCCTGGTTTGTCCCTGGTCCAAATTCAGCTCCTCTCGCCTTTTGTGCTGCTTTCTTTCTGCCTCAGCCACTCTATTGGCATCATTCTTATTCAAATAGGCCCCAGCAGGAACAAAACCAAACCCAGGCTGCACACAAATCATCTCTGCCCCGGCTGCAGGGCCGGCACAAGCCTCCGTGAGGCCCCAACAACGAGCCAGCAAATCCTATTTCACCCAAAGAGGATAAAGCATGCTTAATACAAGAAGAAATCCAGTTTTCTGCATTTTACTGAAGTTTAAAAACAAATGTTTCTGAGGGGACATGTCTGCAGAATTTTATAGACTTCATGTTTGCTTTAAGGTTGGAAACTCTTTAAGGAGAAAGAAAATAAAGGAGCCTTCAAAGGAAAGAAAGATGAACCCTTGGGGAAGGTTTTGTTGAATGCAGAAAGAAAGAGTTAAAGAAGGAAAGAAAGGGAGTGCAAAGTAGAGAGGAAATAAAGAAAGGTAAGATGAGTAGAAACCCATGAAGATGAATAAGAGATGAAATTCAGAAACAAACAATTGACTGCAACAGAGAAATAAATCTTCCAGAGGTTAGTTTTATGTCAGGGAAGTTTTTTTTATGAAGGAAAGAAAAAAAGAGAAAAAGAGAGAAGATGAAATATTGTCAGGTCAAAAAGAAATAGTAAGAAAAAGGAGTGTAAGTGTACAACAAATCCCTTTCTCTGCAGAATTTGTCATGTTGCTTAGTTTGGTGCATGATTTTAATGAAATTTAAAATTCTGCAAAGTAGGAAGAAAAGAAAGGAAAGAAGGTTGAACCTTCAGTGCTGAAAGAAAAGATCTGAGGACGGAAAAAGTGGAGTTAAGAAGGATTAAGAAATAGTGATGGAAAAAGGTAAATAATTGAACTTAAAAATAAAGAAGAAAGTGTGGGTTTGAATGAAATAAAAGCACCTGTTTAAGAAGAAGAAGAAGAAAATGGTGTGCAAAAGAAAGAAAGGTAAACCCCTCAGTGAAGAGTTTGACTTTAGATTAACAGAAGAAAGAAAAAAAGAGTTAAAGAAGGAAACAAAGACAGAAAACAGGAAAGAAAACGATCCAGAGGAAAAGAACAACAAGGAAGGAAAGGAAGAAAGAGAGTCCGATTAATAAGAGAATTCTTAAATCAAATCATTAAAACTCTTCAAATAAAATCAGAGGTCTGTGTCACTGACCTGACATGGACTTTATAATTTCCTCCAGGGCGCTAAACACCACCCAGACACCAGCTCTTCCCTGCAGACAGGAAACTCTCACCTTTATAGTTTTTACTTCTGATTCACATATAGTCTGTTTAATCGCAAATCAGATTAAGATTTATTTGTTAAACATAAAAAAAACTTTGACTAAACTCAAACGATAACAATAATCTAATAAAGCCAGAGATGGGGCATGTTTTAACCCCAAACACCATCTTTTTGTAAACCTAAGACATTTTTAGTAGGTTCAAGCAAAACAAACAAAAAGATCCAAACTGAACACAGTTTCTAAACCTCCTACCTCTGAGTACACTCTTTGTAGGTTTCTAAAACAGGACTGTTATCTCTTTGTGGTTGGTACCTTCTCCGTAATGCTGAGACCAAAGACGGATGTAGTTTCCAAGTCTAAAACGAGAAACTAAGTGTCTTAAATCTGTTCTGTAGAAAGACTTTGGTCCTATAGAAGTCTGTGGAGAAAACAGTAAAACTTTCCTGAGGAGTTTTTGGGCTCAGTCACTGAATAAAACACGAAGTCCATTTTCCACATTTTGGTCATTCGAAGTTTCAGAAAGGAGGATAATCCTGCTCGTTCTCGCTGGGTGAAGACTTTTTGACAACACAGTGGTGAATCTGTTTTTCATAGCAGGATGTAAACATGGCTGTAAATTTCTGTTAATACAATTTTGGAACCAGCGTCATGTGCATATTAGAGGAACTGCAGGGTCTGGGACATTTGGTTGGATAATTTGATAGAAAAAACTAACATCTAAGGTATCTGCAGCTCAATGAGAAGAGGAAACTGAGGGGGATCAGAGTGTAAAAGCTCACTATTGTCCCTGGAGGCAGCTTGACCAAATAAATGTGGTCTAAATGTGGTCTAGTTTTCTAGTTTTTAACCCAGAGTCATTTCTAAAATGGTCTTTTTGATGCAGATGCTGCGCTGCCTTGTCTGAACCACACACAGAGCGGTCCTGCAGTGTGGAGGAGGAGCAGCTTAAACCCCAACAGACTGCAGAAGAAGAACAAGGTGGAGATAGGTTTTTTATTTTACAGCCTCCATCACTTCAAAGTGATCAAACAGCTTGTCGAGCTGCAGTTAAAGTGTATGGAAACACTTTACGGCTGACATCCTTTTGGCTGAGAGCTGATGGACACGTGGGTGGCACAGTTTAGATTTGCATGATGTTGTTTCTGAGTGAGGCTGAAGGATGAAGGTCATCGGTGTGAATATGGAGGGTTTTTTTTTAGCTTTAAGCAACCTGTTAAACAGCAGTCATGAAATGCAGAGAGGTGGGGAGGACCTGGGTTGACCAGTGACCTCTAAAGCTATACACCTGGAGCTTCTACAGCTCACCCTGGACCACTTCCCAGCTGGCTGTTGCTAATGCACTAATGTAGCACACAAAACACACCTAAAAAGAGGTACAATGAAAACACTTACCATGCCCAGTGAGGGGATCATCACAGTACGCAGTATAAAGAAGTATATCTACTTCTAATGGAAAGAGACCACTATGATTATTTTATTTCAGCACACTTCAGTAATTATTAAAATACTTTTCTCTTTTCTTTCTTTAAAAAAACAACAACAAAAAACATGTTTTACAAAGGCTTGCTTTGTAAAATAACAACTAACACGGCTGCTGTAACCTCACTGAAAAAAAGGGATTGGCCAGCTCTTGGATTTATGTAAGCATCTTGCGTGTATTTAACACAATTGCCTCATGGTTTAAAGTTAAGCGTAACTATATAGTTTAGAAACTACATAATATGCAGAGCGGGTAGATTAAATTGTTCATATCATGTTCGAGTGAAGTAAGTCAATGATATAGCAATGTTAAATCTCGCGACACTGCACGGGATTTCAGTCTTGCACGCTTTGGATCGTGGTTTGAGGAAGACATCCATCTCAGTCAAGTCGAACAGCCACCTCTACATTTTTTGGTAAACAGAAAAAAGTAAATTGGGTGGTTGTTACATTAAAAAAAAGTCTACCTTGTAAATTGAACACAAAATTTTCATGTTTCTATCTTGAACGTAATTAAATCATGTAGGATCTGTACGAAATTCAACAACTTAATTTGTTCTTGTTGAGATGACATGATACAATCTAGTAAGAGTGGTTAGTTGCTGGACTCATGAAATTAACAAGATTACATGAGATTTCAAACTGCAGGAAAATCACTAGAGTTATAAGAGGCAGATAACTACACACACACAACGTGTATGCTATTGCTTTTTATTGTGGTTTAACCTGTCAAGGACAAAAACGTACAGAAAATTCTGTATCAAGCTTTGAAATCATAGCTTTCCTACTTTTGTCAACCCTGGATTGGTGACATGGTGGTTAGCGCTGTTGCCTCACAGTAAGAAGGTCCTAGGTTCAAATCCACAGTATGGCTAGTTTGCACTGGATATTCTGGTGTCCTCCCACAGTTAAAAGTCATGCAGTTATTGGAGTCAGCTTAGGTTGATTAGTGATTCTAAATTCACCGTGAATGCAAATGGTTGTTTGTCTCTATGTGATTGACTGGTGAGCTGTCCAGTGTGTAACCTACCCCCCCCCCCTTCTGCAACCAGGATAAAGATAGGAGCATGTTAGTTGTTGTAGATCCATTAAACTTTTATGATAACTGGACTTTGTTGAACATTATGTAATATGAAGACAACATGTAGTATTTAAGTAATCAAGTAGTACTGTGGTAAAGGTTATTGAATAGTGTTGAAATAAAATGACAAAATTGTGAAGTATTAAAATATTCCAAGAGCTCAATTTACTTCATCTAAACATGTTTCAATCACGTTTTATGAACACAAAATGCACAGGTTTATTGACTATGAATAAGTTGTGTTGATTTAACTCAGTTGTTTAAGTTTCTGCCAAAGCAAAACGTTTGTGTGCAACTAATGTCCACTATTGAATCAAGTAAATCCAACATGGCCTTTTTTTTCAGTGCTGGCTGTAACTGGTATTTTGTCTGTATATCTGCATGTCGCTAAATGGTAATCTTTGATGTCTTTAAGAAATTAAATTCTCTCGATAATCACAGTAATGTTTTTTTTTTTTTTTTTTTTTCATTTTTATCGTATGATGTGTTTTATGTAAAGTGTGTTTTTTATTATGAATTTGTGTTGATTCAGGAAGAAAACAACACGTACGTTGTATTTTGTGTTGTATTTTGTATGGGAAGGTTCTGTATGAACACAGATGAGGACAGGAGAACAAAAAAGACAGAAGAAAATACAAGTAAAACAGGAGTGAATGAAAGAAAGGGAGCAGAGTGAGAGGTCCGTCCGGGGTGAAGCTCTGACAGGATTAAGTCTCAGCGACACGAGATGTGATTGAATTTCAATGAAGAGAAACACGTGAGAAAATGACACAGAAAGAAATGAACTAAAGGACCCCCCCGACTCCCAAACACCCTCCAAAAAAACAGAGAAGAGAGAAGCTGGAGGACTCTCGAGGCAAAAGAGGAATCAAAAACAAGTGATTGAGCTGAAGGAGAGAAAAAGTCTAATCTTCTCAGACTCTGATCGAGTAATCCCGTAACACAAGCAGAACAAAATCTATCACTTCACAAACATATTCTGGCTGAGAAAATCCTGCTCACACGACTGTGGAGATGAACACAAAACCTCTGTGTGAGTGAAAGCGAAGAGAAAGGTCGACATCAGTGTTTTTTATTTGTTGCTGCTGCTTTCTATTTTTCAGACCGAGAGCTGAAAGGATTAAAAATAAAATCACACGGAGTGCCAAAAGTTTTCACGTGACCGAGCATCAAAACTGTAGTTCCTGGATTTGCCACTAGAGGCTCCAACAGCAAAGTTTCTCCCGTGACGTCATATGCACCTTGTTTGAGAGATATTCGCCAATATGGTTGCTAGGAAACATATAGGCTATTCCCATTGTTACTGGTTGGGAGTTCGCGGTTGTACCTGGAGGTTGCTGGCTCTCGCTGGGTTAAATTGGTTTTAAAGACAGTCCTGCACCAAACACCTCACCATGATTGCCACAGTTGACAGCAGATTGCCACGGTTACCTGTAGTTTTACATTTTTGTCTGCAAATACTTGCTAACTACTCGTTGAGCGGTAGTACAGCTTAATAAAGCGCTGCATAAAAGTAGTATAAACTTGTGCCAGCATGATTCAAAGGGTGCAACTTTTACTTTGAAAGTAGATGGTCTATATTTCCGGTTTGCGTCATGCTTTTCACACCATAGAGTGGACGTATAAACTACAGGCAGTTAGCAATTTGCTAGCAATCAATAGATCAATGATCTCAAGAAGGTTTACTCTGTTTCCCTCACGACAGTAGTTGCCAGATGGTCATGGACCAGTCGCTAGGCCTGTGTAAGGGTGAGGGCGGGAAATTTTGCTCCCAGGAACACAAATCGTAGGATTAGAGGTCTATTTCATGAACTGCTACTTCCTTCTAGTTCAAAGGTGCATCCACCTGCAGAACAAGAGAGCTTTAATCACCAGCAGTAGAGTTGCAACAAGTCATTAATTTCATTATTGACTTCGTATTCAGAACCACAAACGTGCTTTTAAATGTCTCCTCGTGTTCAGCTAACGGGGACAAACTCTTAAACATGTAGTTTGCTTTGTAAAATCACAAGAAAAAAGCTGGAATCAGAGAACAGTTTATTTTACTATTGTTTTCACTTATTTCATCCTTCAGTTGATCTGCTCTATATTTTCTGTCTGCTTTCCTTCTGGTGTCAATTATAATTTTTACTTATCTTCTTAGATTCTTCCTTGATCTCTTGCTTGTATTTCTTTATTTCCTCCTGGCTCTTCTTTCTTTAGCTTTATTGACTTTTTCATTGGAATTTTCTTACGACACATTTCCAACCTCAGGACTTTGAGTTGTAGCAGTCGAAGTGAGGGGAGATTAATTTTGAGCCTCTCATTTTTAAGATTTTTCCTGATACTGTTGCAGTTTCTTTTCTCCTAAAGAAAAAGAAGAATTTCGACAGCTGAGTGAAACAAAACAAAAAAACACAACAACAGGAGCCACACATACCCTCAAACCTGATGATGCACAGAGCAGTGTGACCCTCCTCCTCCTCCTCGTCCCCCAGCCTTCAGCCCTGCAGCTTTCAGATGCAAACGAAGCAGACATATGGAGAGGAGGTCTCCCTCCGCTGTGGCCCTCCTAAAGATTCAGATTGTATGACAAATCACGTCCAGGGCCGCTCTACCTCCTCCATCCTCCTCCACCCCCTGCACTCTGCAGCACACCCCCAGACAACAGCTTCATTAGCCTGAAAGAAGAGAGTTTTCGCAGCTTTGTCGAGTCAAGACTCACAGCTCCTTCTCCCCTTCTCAATTACTCCTTTGTTGGAGCAAATTCAAGTTATTGCACTCCAAACCATATGGCCTGCTCCTTCTCCCCCTCTCAAACCTCGCTTGTTTACGTTTAACTTCACGGTTAAAATCCTTAATATTGAGTTTGTATCTTCACTTTAACTTTTATTTCCTGAAATGATTAATATTTCAAACTGTTATCTGCGACAATTAACTTAAATATTTATAAGCAGTGACATGTACAAGCTCGTATTGTTCCAGGGTTTCTGCACTTATTTCTTAAAAATAATTATTAAAATATTCTTTCTGCACTACCTGAACAAAAATGTTTGTAGAGATAAAAAAAAAATAACCAGAGGGGAAAAGTAAGAAAATGTGTGAGGAACATGTGATTATCAGCAGCAGAATTACTTTTGATAAATGTCTGTTAAAAAACTGAAAGGTGTTTCCTCCTTCTCTATGTTTCTGCTTCTTTCAGTGCTTAAACCATTCCTATCCACATAAAAAAATTAAGCTTATTTTTTGAAATGGAGCCTGATAGGGATGGGTATCGAAAACCGGTTCTTCTTGAGAACCGGTTCCCACTGTTTCAATTCCTTGGAGTTGTTTGCCATTTTGCAAACGATTCCCTTATCGATTCCAGTCGCCCCGAATGACGTCACCACGTTGCGGAGCGTCATTTATCTGGCACGGCGCCTAAGCGGCTTATACGCTCAAAAGTTTGGTTATACTTTACGAGAACGGATGACAACAGGGCAACTTGCAATACTTGCAAAGTAGATATTTCATTTAAGTGAGGAAACACTACGAATATGCAAAAGCATTTGCTCACAAAACACGCGATAACCTTAAATGAATGTCGTGTTTTTAATAAATCTCAACCCAGCAGCAGCGGTAACATTTGCACGTCCTCTCCTGTTAATGCGGCAGGTAAATAATCAACTAACAGTGCATAATATGTTAGCGCGATCTGCCTTATTACAAAACCTGCCATTACTGTGCGCTGCATTTGGGTGACCATGATGAGAGAGACAGACAGAGTCTGGCTCAGATGCTGGCAGTTCTCGCTGCAGTCTACCGGTAGCGTCTCCTTTCAGGCCAGGATAGACGAATGTCACCGAGCAGTGACTAAGTTTGTGGTCAAAGGCTTGCACCCATTTGCCACAGCAGATGCCCCCGATTTTCAGGTAAGTGAATGTGTTTAATTGTAGGCAGGGACATTACTGGATATTCTTGTGTAATTGCTACAGAATAATTTATGTTATACTTTGTTATTGCTACAGAAGAATATTTATTTTATACATTTACATTTTTTTCCTGGGGACCCTGTGACACCCCATTGAAGAGCCGTAGGCTCTGTGGATCTCTTAAGATCTCACTGTTGGGTTTGTAAGGCCATGTTACTCCTAAATTTCTATCTTGTTCAAAGAGAAGATATAAAACAAAGTTCTAAGCTAATCGACCTTAGTGTTCTCCTTTTTTAAAAAGAATCGATAAGAGAATCGATAAAGAATCGAATTGTTAAACAGAATCAAAAATGGAATCGGAATCGTGAAAATCTTATCAATACCCATCCCTAGAGCCTGATGAGTTAACACTTTGCATCTCATACAAATACAATGCTCAAACTGATCGCCACACCCCCAAAGGAGGGTGGAGCTTTGGGTGCCAGAAACAGCATTTGTTCCTGTCACCTTCCCCTCACTGCCGTTGATTCCCCATTATCAGAACTTAACAGTGAGACTCAGGAAGTGAAAATCCCATTCATATTCCCCATTAAGGATTTTGGATATGATCCATAATGCTGTGACCACTCGGAGGAGACTTAATGATGAGAGAATGTGAGAGAATATTTGCATGGCATTCATTTTCATTCAGGCTTTCTTACTCAGATAAAATTGTTCGAGGCATCTACACAGATGAGCTTCCCGGTTACAGAACAGTAGTAGCAGCACTTGTGGTGCACAAAGACTGAGCATAAAATGTATGGCACTCTTGCAAGACGTGCATATATGACACTGCTGGTTTGGAATCATTGTGCATTGCCAGCACCTGCAGGCATTAGTAAAAGAATTGATGAGCTCAGACAAGTACAATTCCGATTCTTTGGAATATTTTTATCTACTTCTCAATTTGAAGGGATGAGGTATAACAATGCAGAGGCATTAACAATATAGGTGGCACCATCAAAAACAATAGTTCGAAATCACAATTATTATTAAACCACATTATTAATTCAATATCATGAGAAACCAGTCAGTTAGCTAGATTTAGGCAATAAAAAAACTTCTCATTAGGTTTGGTTTAACTCCACAGGTTAACATACATTTCAGTCTTTCCGCAGTCCCCTTAAATGTTTTAGTTTCACAGTCATGCTGACTGTCAGGAAAGATGGAACAAATTAAGTCAATGAACATAAACAAGCATATATGGTATAAAGGTTGGGCTTTTATTGTGGAAGGAAGAAACCCATTTCACACATGCATGCAACAGATTGATGTGTGATAAAGAAGGGACGGCTGCGAGATGTGATTTTCGACTTCTGCATATGCTTTGTCTTTATGTTTTTCACTACCTGACTCTTTATTAAAGACTCTCTGTTAAAGAACAAACTGGAAAATGACCTGGTTTTGGAGGATCTAGCGATACAATCAGTTTATCTAGTTTTAATTATTAAAGTGTAATATTTGAAGATTTTTGGCTAAAACTCAAAATAACTGAATTAACTGAATGTATGGTGAGCTTTGGGTTCGGTTTGTAAAAGCTCTTTAAAAACATGCATCAGAACCTTTGTGTCTATGCTTATAGAAGCTCCAGGTCGAAGAGTGATGCTTCAGTAAACACTCTCTGCACTCCTCCTTTTCCTCTTCTTCCTCTGCTCCTCCATCACGTCTCTGCGCACAAACACGATCAAATACAGTCCTTTGTCCCATCTGTCTGCTCTTATGAATATCTTCCCCTCTCCTCACAGCCGTCTTGTTGTTCAGGAAGGTTTTAATGTAATGGAACGCCGCCGTGAATCAGGCGCATGAATGCTGCTGCCGCCAGCGCCGCGCGGCCTCCACCTCCATCAATCTGCTGATGCATTCTGGGAGCAGCTTCCCTTTCACTTGTCTGCAGGCTGTTTGCTCAGGGTTATAATTTACCTCTGCTTTAGCAGCCACAAAGGGAAGCAGTTTGGATTTATCTGCGGCTGCCCGGCGTCATGACAACGTCACGACCAGAAAACACAGCACCTGAAAAGAGTCACCGGGCTGGACACCAACTCATCATGGAGCCTCCAATACAGAGTGTGAAGACTGCAGGTTTCCATAAAGAGAAGCCTTCATTTAGCATCCCAGCATCAATCAAACAGAAACACGTGAAAGAGATGTCTACTGGGTCAAACCAAAGCTCTGACGGTTATTTATAAAACCCAGTCTGCACCACACACATTATTCAAAGATGCACGTCAACACTCAGACGTCACCCTTTGGTTTGCGAAGCTTCAGTGGGAATATTTAAGCTGCACCCATGTTGGTTTTTTTCTGAAGCCAGAAGGGACCATAAGTAGAAAAGAGTGCAGACTGCTAAGTTAGCCCCACAATTACCTGTGATATATGGGTAATGGTTGCTGTGGTGACGCTTACAATTAGGCTCTTTCGGTACAACAAGATGCATGTGAGTCACATAGGCCACACCCCTAAAATGATATGAACTTTAAACTGGAATGCCATTTAAACAGGTGAGTTATAAAAGCATTCGGCCATTGTACAGATGTTATGAAGGGGAAATTGTCCATGGAGAGTTTTGTATCAGGCTGTAAACATATTTATTTGTGCTGTAAAGTTTTATTTTAGCATGGGAGTCTATGTGGACTGACTCACTCCTGGAGCCTCTAGTGGACATTTGAGGAATTGCATTAACACGTTTTACAAACGTGTTAATAAATTCTCAATGTCAAATTGTTTTCTCCAAAGTTTGAGTCAGTATGTTGAAATTTTGAGATAATAACCTGAAATTTCTAATTATGGATGGCAAAAAAATCCAGTTTTGATTTTTTTATCCATTTGCACAATACTATGTCACTTTTAGAATCATCTGCACTGATAGCTAAGCTATTTATTTCTCAGGATATAGTTATATTGTTACTTGTTACAGTTATTTGATATTTATTTTGCACTATCCTACTGTATATTACTGTATACTTGTATTCTATTGTACATATTGAATATCTTATTCCTCTGCTCCTCTGTCTCCCTTGCTGCATTGAGCATGTGTATGACAAAAGAATTTCCCTCGGGATAAATAAAGTTCTTTTTATCTTATCTTATCATGTGAAGTTAAAATGGATGAATCCAGTTGTAACTATAGCTGATAAAGTAATCTTACAATGGACAGCTAAGTGACTAAAACAGTTCCGGAGTTCTGAATGTTTACGCCAACCCTCATACACTCAAGATAACATTTTACTAATAAAACCTAATAAAATCTTACAGTTTGACCATGTTAGCAGGCAGGCTAGCATTAGCTTAGTTTAGCAAGAAGAAATATTCTTTCTTTGATCCTGAAAACAGAATAATTCCTCCACGACTTCAGTGTCCTGCTGATGTACGGTAAGATGGTTTTACTGGATAGAACAACTTTTTCTTATTATTTCTGCTGCACAATTAATTAAATTTAAATCTTGATTATGATTTTCACTTGACACAGTTAAATTACCATGACTGTGCAATGTTTAAAGTGTGTGTTTTACCAATTAACACGCAAAGGAAAAGCAAATCAACCGCTCCCCAAATCAATGCTTGATGGTGTGCCTGCATGAGCCAATGACAGCTGTTCTCTGCAAAAGTTTTATTTCCGGCACAGCTTTGATTTCGTTTTGGGTTTAGGTGCAATTTTTTTTCAAATAACTTCTTTTAAAACCACAGCAAGTAGCTTCCCGTACTGGAGTTGTCAGATTTTCTTAGGCCCATTTACCCTAAAAGAGATTTGTTTTTCCTTCCTTTTGCTCATTGGATGATTTAGGTGAATGAGGATGACTGATAATAAATGGAGTCAACATGAGCACTGAGCATCGCAATGTCCCGTCACTAGAGTCTTTCAAGAAACTTCTCAAAAGTCACCTCTGTGTATTCAGTACTCGTGCTCATTTTAAACTTCAAGTGCACTTGTTGTCAAATGCAGTGATCTGATTGGTCCGAAAAAGGTGAAAAATATTTTTAACGCATTAAATATTCTCAGGAATTTTAGGCGTCCGGTGTGTAAAGGCTATAAGAGTAAGTGGAAAGCATGTAACATGAAAAAAGTAACTTAAACCATGTTTCAGTCTGGTCCATTAAAGTTTGATCTGTTTCATGTTTTGGCTTTTTTGTGGCCCAGATCTGGAATGAGAACCACTCCTTCCATGCGGCGAAAAGTATCACGCCTAACGAATGTAAGAAAAGGTCTCATCGGGTGTTTCTTTGACCAAACCCAACCACCACGGTTCCTGAACCTGAACCTTCGTCTCGGAGGTGAAGAACAAGCAGCATGATGTTCAGACTCCTCCTCCTCTTCTACCAGAGGAACAATGAGCCTCTGTTGAGGACTCCCAGTCGGACGCTCTGATGGAGATGATGAAGATGATGCTGAAGGTGATCACATGCAGATGGATGGGTGGGGATTGGGCGTCCTGACACCAACACAGGGGTCATGACCTCGCAGCACTTTGCAGACATCTGTGGCTGTTGCACATTCCCCAACATCTCCCTCTGACCAATCAGCACTCGGCGAGAATGTGTGACCTGCCACCCCTGAGGCCACGCCTCCTTTGATACACACACCCTCATCAGCATGCATGGCTGCAGTCCTGGTCTGTATCTGACCTGTCGGGCAACAATAGGGGGCTGCGGCTGATCTATGGCCGCCGCTGCTTTGTGCCTCTGTCACAGAAGAAGAGAGAGCAGAGCAAGCAGGAGGAACTTCCTGTCAGATAAATTAGTCCTCGCTCTAAATTCCTGCTCAGACAGCAGCTCTGGAGGTTAGAAACCCTGCTGAGGGCCTACAGGCTGGGCAGACTCTGTCGCCCCCTGCAGGCAGAGCTGCAAAACTCCCTTAAAACACAAGTTTTTAACTTTCAGTGAACTATTCGAGGTCAAGTGTCTAGCATATAAATAAAATATGTATATTTATTTTTAAAAATTAGTATTTAACAATTTTAAAGAACATTCTAAAAAACGTAAAAAATTATATATTTTTTACTTTATAAATTACCATACTTACATAAATCATATACTGCATCTCCATGTATGTTTACGTTTCGCTTGATCGCTGCACTTTTGGGGTGGTTCAAGACTTTTGCCCAGTCCTTTTTGCTCTCCTAGCTGTGTGGATGCTTTTCATTAACAGACAAACACTTTTTTTTTTTCCTTTCATAAACATTTATTTCAAGTAGTATAAGAAAAAATAGATTTTTTTTACATTGTTTTTGTTTATATGACTTTTTATACAGTACTTTCTGTGCATTTAGAAAAAAAGTCAACACGAGTTATTTGATGTAGGCAGCAGAGCGAAGACAAGTCAGAGCTGACAGAAACGCCAAGGATGCTGGGAAAAAGAGCAAGAAACAGCAGAACAGCCAGCTAAACAAACCACGACTGGAAAAGTGCTTTTAGACGCCACGAGGCGGCGAAGGCGACCCTCTGAACAGGAAGTCGAATTTTAAAAAGAAAAAAACAAAACAAAAAAACAAGCACACAGTTTGATTTCAGGTTTTATAAAAGTGCCCCAAAAATAATAATTAAAGTGGAGACAGGAAGCAGTTTGTTCTGATTTAGAGTCATACAAACACTCCTCTCAGCTGATGTACATTCAGAGAGTTCTCACACACACACACACACACACACACACACACACACACACACACACACACACACACACACACACACACACACACACACACCTGTAACTGTGAAGACATGCGAGCGCAGAACTTTGGCAACACGTCAGGCTGAAGGTCGAGTGGCAGCTGGAAAATACAGCAGACATCTTGGTGATGATGTCACAGTGCGGACTAGGGTTGGGGGGGAGGGAGGAGCCTAGCCGGGTCACATGGCATGTTTCTGGATGCCTGGGGTGAACTCCTTGGCATTGGGGTTCAAGCTGCTGGTCACCTGAATGAGAGAAGAAGAAAAACCGTCATTGTTATTTGTGTGAAGAAAATAAAGAAACAGCGACCTCTGCTGGACAGATGAGGGTCAACAGTCAGAGACTAATTTAATAATCAACTAATTGGGAAGAAAAAAAACCCCTGAGAAACCAATGAGTGTGGAGATGTTATCAGACACGTTCAGGCACTGTGCTGTGTCTCACTCAGCAGCTCTTTCTGTAATATTGATTTCATCCTTTTTTATTGCACTATTTTACACATTGTTGTATCATATTCAGCTTTACACGTTTCATTCAGATTAAACGTGTTTCAGTGTTTCAGATTTTTACTGAATTAAAGGTCCTTTGTCTTTTTCCATTTGGCTATACTAAATTATTTGTGTAGTTTTTATTCTATTTTTCAAACTTTATTTTATTTTATTAGTGGTTGTTTTTAATGTTTTGGCTTTAGAGTATATTTGCTGTAATCCTACATTTTTTTTATAATGTGTTGGAATAATGTCAGCTGACAGGACGCCATCTTCTGGTGTCCTTTTATTCTTATGGCCAAAACACGAGTTTTCTCTGTAACCAATGGTAAAGGTGACAAACTCACCACCACATCGAGGTCTTTGTCACCATCGAGGACCAGGAGGCTGATCTGCTCTTGCAGCTGGCTGACGCTTTGAGAAGGGAGATCTCTGGACGGGATGAACCACTCCCACTCCTCCTCCTCATCCAGCATCTCCTGGAAACAGCGCTCGATGAACTCCTCCTCCCACAGCTCCTCCTCCACCTGCCGAAAACACAGGCAGAGAAGCAGCAGTCACACGTTTGTTGGACCAACGAAGAACCAAAACTTTTAACATGTCGTCCAACCCGAGAGCGAACATCACACAGATAACACTTTAAGGAGAGATGCTACAATGTTCTTCAGGTGAATCTGCTCTGCACCCCCTTCTACTAATCCAGTTATCCTTGTTTCCTTCTCTGCCTAAGATGATGCTGGTTAGCAG
Source organism: Simochromis diagramma (assembly GCF_900408965.1). Classification (NCBI taxonomy): domain Eukaryota; kingdom Metazoa; phylum Chordata; class Actinopteri; order Cichliformes; family Cichlidae; genus Simochromis; species Simochromis diagramma. Next base: position 6,546,183 of record NW_024387031.1, on the reverse strand, counting down.
CTCAATAAGTAAGCCCAGGCTTTCCTAATCTAGCAATGAGCGTGTTCACATGTCAGAGGCGGGGTTTGCAGCACCTGACCAATCACAATGAGACGACTACTCGAAACAGAGCGGCTGATTTTACAAATATAAATCGGAAACATTGAAAGAGTTTAACACAGAACAGAGTTAAAGTAACACAGCAGCTGCAGTCCTCCTTCCTTTGTGAAACGTAACGCTCTCTAAAACACAGCTCCACAGACTGTTTCCTTTTTCCAAACAAAACATCCTTATGGAAATTTCCAACCGGACGCCTCCCACCTACTCCTCTGTTAACCGACTCCACACGCTGTCAGCTGATTGCATAATCAGGCCACTGCCTGACCTGAATTCCAGCTCAAGGAGCCACTGCTTTGTGGTGCACACAGGCTTCAGCTGCTCAGTGTAATTTTCCTTCAAACTGTAAATTTCCACCTTAAAATCACAGCTACTTTTAAGAATGCACAATTTCTAAATGTTAACCTTCTTTTAATCTGTAAACAAAACCCTAGATTTCCACCTTAAAAATGTGAATCTGTAGGCAATGACCTTTGTTTTCAGTTGAACAACACAGGTGTTGGAAATATTCTATTTAATCATACTTTCACCTTAAAGTGCACATTTTTGCTGTAAAAATCGCAATTTTTGACAAACAGATTTCCACCTTAAAAACCAAAATCAGCTGAGTTTGTACGTAAACATACAAAGTTTCTTTTTATCTTCAACTTAGAAGTCCAGATTTTTACCTTAAGATTTGTCATCTGTATATACAAGATGTACAACAGCACAATTTCTGGATTTAGCCTGTAAAGATAATTACAGATATCCACTTTAAAAAGTCACCCATCATGCTTTTGGATACTTTCCCTGCCTTCAAATCAAATCAACCTAATTTCACTTTATCTCTCTTAATCTCAATAAACTACAATTTAAAATTCACATTACCACCTTAAAAATGAATATGTTTCTAGATACTTCTAAAATAAATAAGTCCAAGTTAAGGCTATTTTTTCTTGTAACATAAACCCCAGATTTGCACTTTAAAAGTCTATCTATGGAAACTGATCTTCCAAGCAAAGCAGATTGGAATTATACTGCAACACTATGACTAAAACAACAAAATTCTGACATGTAGTTTCCTTTAAACCTCCAATTCCAACCAGGAAAGTCTGTCTGCAGAAATCTACACCATAACATACTGCTTTATCCGCATATGGGAGCTTCACATCCGAGCAACGTGAGTGTAATCTATAAAAAAAAAGAACAGATTTCCTCCTTAGAAGTTGACTGAGTCTGTTTGAAAATACTGATCTTTGCTTACAACTAAAAACAACAGTTTAGGTACAACTTATCTTAATCTGCAGATTTCCACCTCAGAAACAGAGCTCACTGAGCTCATATAAAAATTAACAAATCCGCAACTTCATCTGTTTATTTCCACCTTAAAAATTAATCTTGGAGTGTTTTTCAGATGCCTTGTCTGTCTCCCAAAATAAATCACCCTCAAGTCAAACCTTAAAGCAGTCAGAGGAGATGTGCAGATGCTGATCTTTCATTTTAAGTAGACGAATACAGACTTGAGGTGTAATCTGTCTGGAAAATGACAGATTTCGATCTTAAAGGGGAAAGCTACATTTGTCTGCATACACAAGTTTTAGAGAACAATTTCGGGGTGTAAGGTGTAAGGTAAAAAAAAAGATTTCCACCTTAAAAGTTATCTGAGTCCACCTTACATTGGACATAATGTATCTATAAAACAATAGTTAATAAAAAAGATAATTAGTCTGTAATCTCAGGCAATAATTACTCTTTCAACATATTATTCAAACATTAGATTTCCACCTTAATAGTCAACTGAGTCTTTCTGTAGCTACTGGTTTGAGGTATAACTTCTCTTTAAACGCCAGCTAAATCTGTTCTACCTTAAAAGATCAGCCTGCTTTGTTTTGGATGACTTTTCCTCCTCCATAATAAACTTAATTTCAGACTCTTTAACCATTTTTCCGCCTTAAACGCAGATTTTTTCACTTGCAGTCCAGGTCATCCTCGTCCCAGCTCCTCACCTGCCTGTTGAACTCCTCCTCGTTCTCCATCCACATATACTCGGCGAACGGGTCGTCCTCGGCGTTGAACTGGCTGGTGAGGATCAACTCGGTGCCGGTGGTCATGTTCGGGCCCCCGCTGCTGATGCTCGGGTCTTTCATGTCTACAAGGAGAACCAGAGGACACAGTGAGGGAGAGGGACAGGGGTCAGCGGGAACAAACACGTAGCTTCGGCCGTTATAAGGCTCGCCGTCATGGCCGCTGTCTGACGGACAACAATAGCAAGCAGCTAGCGAATAATTTTTGGCGAGAACACAACAGAAACAGAAAAATATCACCGCGAAAACACCACCGCGAGCACCCAGCCGCGTTAGAGGAGCACGGGGGGACGGGGAGCTGTGTTTTTATGAAGCACAATACCTTCGGGGGTGATTTATTCGACGACAGAGAAGACAAACGGTCAACTCGCTGGAACTCGGTTGTTGCTGTAATGGCCGCGCTGCTTCTGTTTGTTTACATCTCCACCGTAACCGTCACCGTGCGCTCGCTCCTCATTGGTCGTTGACGTGTTCCCTTCACGGGCCTCGTGGTTTAACATCGGAAAATAGGAATCTAACAAGAGGACCGCATAAGGTAAACGTTATTTATACCAGAGGTTAAGAATCTCCTCTGGGTCTCTGTTTCATTTTTTTATTCATTCCCTAAATATCACAGTTGGGTACAGAACTTTATGTCTGGATGCACATTATAACTGACGCTACACTTTAACTTGTTATTTTTTTTATATTTAGTCATCAATGTAAGTAGATCACTGGACATCATGAATAAATATCAGCTTAGGTATTTCTCTAAATTGATGTAGCTACAGTTTCCATTCGAGAGAACAGTCATGGGTCTCTGTTGATTATTATGTTTACAGATGACATTGTGAACTGCAGTGAGAGCAGAGAGTAGGTGGAGGAGAGGTAGTCTCTGGAAAGAAGAGAAGTAAAAGTCAGTAGAAGCAAGACAGAATACATGCATGTAAATGAGAAGGAAAAGGGTGAAAAGGTGTACATGAAAAGAGCTCAGGTTGAAGGTTGATGAGTTTAATTAATTGGAGTCAACAATCTAAAGCAATAAACATTGCACAAGGGGAAGAAGAGCGTGCACACTGGGTGAGGTGGAGTGGTTGGAGACGAGTGTTGCGGTGACCCATAAAGGGAGCAGCCAAAGTATAAAGGTTCAGTAAGTGTAGGTGTTGTGATTCTTTTATGTAGAACGGTTTCAGTGTTGTCTGGATTAAAAAGCAAACAGTGAGATAACTATTTTGTGTGGGTTTACAACTAGAGTAAAATGTTTGTAGATCTTTTACACAACTATAATCTGCCTAGGATAAGAAAGTCCATGTTTGAGCAGTCCTTGTGTAGCTGTTTTTTTTTATCTGGACATCCACTCACACCCAGCATATTTCTTTGTTTTGTAATTTGATCTAATTCTTTCAATTTGATCTAATTCTTTCAATTTGAGAAGGGCTTTCATCACGTTAGGTGCTGGCACCTTTTCTGACCTTGAATGCAGCACTGTAGTCCAAACTGTAGTCCAAACTCTGAAAGCCCGCCTTCCTCCAAAAGTTTATAAAATCCACTGATTTAACAAGCCTAAACCCATTTTCTAAACCAAATACATATCCTCTATAGTGATAAGAGAACCTGAGAGAAATTATTAATATAGAGGAGCTAAGTGTGTGTTGTGTTAATAGCTATTTTCATAGAAAACGTTTAAGCAGCTAACAGAAACAAAAACACCGCCTGATGCAGGAGGAGAGGAAATATCGCGATACTTCACATCCTCTAGTTTGGTCACCTGTCTCGTGCTATTTACTAATCAGCTGCGATCGGGTGTTGGAGAAAGGGTAAGAGTGTCCGTAATTACAGATAAATCATATTATACACGTAAATGCACAGTTAACAGCTTCATGCACAGTTTGCACGTTAAATATCAGATAACTTAAGGCTGTTAGCTATGCTAGTGTTAGCAGGTAGGAGGACATGTATGTTAGCAAAGTTAGCTGCGCAGCTTATCTGAGTCGTTTTTGGTTTCATTTTTCTCATTAATGACAGCGTACTTAATCTTTTAGTTAACATGTCAGGTTAAACAACGTAGACATCATAGCGCTGTTAGCTTAACTGTTAGCTCGACCCGTAAAGCGTGTTTGCTGCAGCTTTCCTTCTCCTCTCACTGTACCTGCAAAGATGTTACTCCTGGTCTGTGTCAGGCTGTGATTCACGTAGGGGCTCGCTGTAATCTCGCAATCTTATTGATGTTTTCGTGGACTCAGAGTTTCTCTTCCTCAGTGAGGAGGTCTCCATCACTGTTTGCATCAGGTCATGTTCCTCCTGCTGGGCTGAGGTGAATCTTTCTCTCTCTCCTCCTTTAACCGCCTCCTATGTTCCCTTTGCAGTAAAGATCAGTGTCGTGCTCCTCCGTCTGTTGCTCAGGGCCTCCACTGGCTCCTGTTTTCTTAGGAGAGGCTTTGTTTGAAGCTTTTTCTACCTCATTGTGTCTCAGCAGAAATAAGACTTGCCACCACAGAAGAAAAGGAGCTCCTGCTCTCTTTGACCACATTAAGTTCCTGTCATCTTTGAAGACCTTTTCCAGCGCCTGTTTCCTTCTTTATCTTGGCTCTCTGTGCTGAATCCAGAGAGTGGGACAGACTTTTTGATATCATGTCTCAGAAGACGCAGGCTGACGGCGCTCAGAAACACTTCGCTGTGGGTCGGGGGCTCCTGGCCGCTGCAGAAACCTTGAACTTCAACATGAACGAGCAGCGTCCCAACAGACCAATGGGGGTGGGGGTGGGCATGGGCATGGAGTGCCAGGACGGCAACGGGCAGGTGCCCCAATGTGGCGGCAGCACTAGCAATCTTGGCAGCACCATGAAGCTGTTTGCCAGTTTGGGGCTGTCGCCCTCTGACCTGGACGCTCTGGCTGAAATCCCTGAGGAGGAGATCAGCGTGGAGACGCTGCCACACATCCTCAGACAGCTGAAGAGTTGTAAGGGGGAAGCAGGAGAGCGGCGGGCGGCCATGTCCTCTGATGCTGCGTATCGAGGAGGAAGCTGGGAAGAGGGGCACGTGGGGAGGATGGGCGGTTCTTCTCTGCGACAAGGTTCAGCCAAGTCCTCCACAGACTTTGGGTACAGCTCCCTGCAGGACGTCTCCTCCGGCCGGGGCTACGGCTTAAATTACAGCGGTGGAGGTGGAGGTGGGAGCAGAGAGAGGCCATACTCTGAGCTTTCCCACCGCAGTGGGTTCGGCATGGGCCCGTCTGAGCCCGTCTTTATGCAGAGGAGGATGGGCTCCCCGTCAAACGGAAAAGTCCAAGACTTCTTGGGAGTCATGCCCCCCATGTTCCCCCACGTGTGCTCTCTTTGTGACTTTGACGTTCATTCCACCATGGTGAGTACGTCCAACCTGCTTCCTCTTTTCTTCTCGGACTAACTGTAATTGTTTGCGCTCCAGTCTTCCTTCAGTCAGTGACAGGCGCTGATTCAGGTCCGGTTTACTTCATATAATTTCCTTGTTGCATCTCCTCACAGCATGTTCCCTCTCTCCATTTTCTCAGCTGAAGCTCTCCAGCATTGAACAGTTAGATTTGGATCTTTCCAGCGGTCATCCAATTAAACCAAAAATCTCTTTTTATAATTAGTATCTGTTCACATGAGCTGGTAAAGCTGTTCATGTTACACATTCAGTCTGATATACTTGATCTTTTCACACTCACACATTCATGGACTTATCGAATTGGCGGCTTTTAAACCTGTGAGACTTTTGGCAGCAGGGGTCTTGTGTTTGTTTTTCTTTAGTTTGTGGTGTCAGGAGTGAGAAAGAAGGATTTAATCGATTATCACTCGAATTTGGAAATTTAAATTCTCTCTGAGAAGAAATGTACACTTTTTGTCTTTAAAGCAAAAATTTTTAACATGGTTCTTTTCAATGCTGACAAAAACATAATTTACCAAAAATCAACAGGAGGTTAGTAATCTACTGACCAAAGTCACACAGTGAGCAGGTTTGAAGATATGCGGGTGAGCTCTTCTTGCCTGTATGACTGTCACTGATGGCTTAAGAAAGCATCAATTACTGTCTGTTATAGTGATTATTGCACACAAAATATAATGAATTATTTGTTTTTGTAGGTCTTAAAAAGATCTTAATCATGAATTTTTGGTTTTAAAATGGAAACCTGATGAAGTGCATTTAAATTCTTAGTAAATCTGGTCCTAAGTGATTGTCTGGGTGACGCTATGAAGGTTAATAACTGTGTGAACTGTTCCTTTAATATACAGGTTGTATTTTAGGAGAAACGGCCTGTTGAGTGTCAGTAATGCTCTGTTTGTGTTTGTAGGAGTGGAACCAACACGTTAATGGACTCCGCCATGCTGAAAACAGACGGCACCTTCTGGACATGTGAGTCGCTCTTAATACACAACAGTGAGCCAAAACAGATTATGTTATGAATCTGTTAACAGCATGTTCACACCAGAAGAAATTAGGTTGGTTTTTAGAGTTTCAGTACCCAAACCAACACAAACGTGCTTCTGTGCAGCCCTCCAAAATCCCAGCGCTGGACGGGGATGACTCTGGCGTTAGTCAGATTAGTTTATGACGTACCTGGTAAGAAGTAAACCGACCTTTGTAGTACAGAAAATTTAAGGTTAACCCTGAAGTTACATGAATGAGATGAAATCCTGCTACGTAGTACCGATCTCTGTTTGACCTCAGCAGGAGGTTGTAATGTTTCAGCTCATCGTTGTTGACTAAATGTTCCTTTGAGGTCTGTTCCTCTTTATCAGATGTGTAACACTGAATGTTGTTTTTCAGGTATCCAGAGTGGGACCCTGGTATGGGCCCAGGCAGAGGGTAAGAGATGCTAACATTAAGCTCCTCCTTTAGTGTTTCAGATGTTAGATTTAGAGTCCTAAAGGACCTCGACCTAACCTCGGAAAAGTGTTATTACTGACAGCCATGCCCAAACAGATTGTCCTGCACTGATTTGTCTTTCTGTTGTTTGCATTGTATGTCATGTATGGTCCACAGCAGCAGAGAGAGCAGGAAGCATACTGTACACCTGACAGGCAACTTCCTGTTTGGTCAGATGGGCTTCATTAGATTAGATAAAGATTCAGAAACTCTCCTGCCTCCAGAGGGTTCACACACTGTCTCTGTGGCTTGGTGTTAACAAAGCTTTGTGTTGTGTGTTAATAATCCAGGTGTCTGATAACTGACAGTCACATGTTTTTAATTCTAGTGGTCGTCCCTGGGAGACCCCCAACCTGTCTGCAGGACTGCTGGGACCAGCCCCCATGTCTTCAGGACCAATGGCAGGGATGTCCTCGAGCTGGGGTGGAGGTGAGGGACCCACAGATGTCTTATTTTATCACTATTAATACTATTAGTATTATTTTAAGTCATTTGTCACTTTCTCTCTGTGCGGGGAGTCACTATTTTATTCATAAAGATGGTTTCAGACAGCTGACGTCAAGTCTTTAACTTCCAACTGATCAAGTCTGGTTCTCCTGTGAGCTCAGTGTTACATTTATGTGCCACGCTTGCTGACTTTGGGATAAAAATGGTTAAAAAGCTCAGGTACAGTAAATACAGAGAGCCATTAAAAAGAGTGGGTGAGGGTTAAGAGACCCGGCTGTTTAGTGCCCTCAGAAAGCTGCAGACACTTTTTGAAATCTGTCTTTGCTTATGTGCGAACATCGGTGTGTTTGTGTGTCAGGAGTAGGTGGAGGACGTGGTTCCGGTCCGTTGGGACAGAATAAGGTGAGTCTGACCTCCTCTGTCTCTCTGCTGTGTCTTTCTGTGGATCAGCTCATTTCTGCAGAGCTCAGCTGGTTTCAGTAAAGACTGTGTGTCGTGTCCTCAGCTGAGGAGCAGGGTGGTGGTGGTGAAATATGAAAGGAAGCCTCTCAGCGACAAGACCCTGTTCGCCTTCGTTGAGCGCTTCGGCTGCCTGAGGGAACACCTCATCCTCAAGAACAAGGTAGGAAAACTCACCTCGCTGTTTCCACCTCAGTTACTTCTAACTTAGATGTAGACATTAGTTAAACTTTCTTCTTCATAAATGTAACTGAACAATACAATCAGCTGCCTCACACTCTTTCATCCTGCACATGAACTTCATCTCCTCAATCTGAAACTGCAGCTGGTAGTCCTCATTCTCCTTCGCAGCCTTGCTGAGCTGAACCCACTCACAGAGGATCTCCACACCAGGAGGAGGACTGCTGGCACCAGCTGCAGTCCCAGATGGTAGAAATGGAGTCAGACTGAGCTTGTGATAAGAGACTATAGATAGCTGGGGATTAAAGAAGTCTAAATATAATCCAGTAATAACAACATTAAATACGTGGTTGTGAAACTTAAAGCAAACCTCTCTGAGGAAAACTGAATTTCAGCATTGAAGTCTAATCTTTGTGACCATCAGGCTTTTCTGGAGATGAGCACACATGAAGAAGCTCTGGACGTGGTGAACTACTACCAGCAGCATCCACCGTCGTCGTACGGCAAACCCATCACCTTCTACCTGTCCCAGACCCTCATGTTCATTGAGGTAACATCACCTCGCTTGCTAAATAAAACTCACCGCTTCCCCACAGACTCAGATCCTCAGAAGTTTCTGTTTTTAACCTGCAGAAAGACGAGCGACCAATGGATCGACTGATGGACCGACTGACAAAGCGGCCGGTGGACCGACCAGGGGACCAACCGATGACCTGGCAGGTGGAGCGGCCGATAGACAAACCTGAGAAAGAGGTCAAAAGTCAAGGCAGCAAGGTGGTCTTCTTCTACCATCTGCCCCGAGAGGACGAGAAGAAACAGGAGCTGCTGACCCTCGCCGAATGCTTCGGTGTGGTTGAGAAACACCTCTTCTTAACCGACCGGGTAAATAAACCAGAGCAGGAAACTCCAAAAGTTGATTTTGTTCATCTGGACGTAGCGTTTTGAGGGAGAAACATTTCGTCACTCATCCAAGTGACTTCTTCAGTCTCAGCTGACTGCAGGTTTCCCCAGCCTTATAAACAACCTTATACATCAGAGGAACCAAACAACCTTTGGCGAAGCGGATCGCACATCACAGAAGAGCTACCTCGTCAGGCCAGGACTCTGCAGTCTATTTACACCTACAGGCCAGTGGACACTCTTTCAATGATGAGGATGTGCACATCCTGGACAGGGAGGAACGCTGGTTTGAGCGTGGAGTCAAGGAGGCCATTTACATGAAAAGGGAAAGACCATCTCTGAATCGAGGAGGGGGCCTAAGGGTACATCTGTCACCATCTTACAATGCTGTGATTGCAGCCATTCCCCAACTCTCTGTGAATGGTACTCATGGCCATTGATAAGTGGGCTTTGATCAGTGAGCTTTGGTCAGTGGTTGTAGATCAATGGTCATGAGAATTTGCATAATTAAGATTAAGGACCTCCCAGCCCATTGTTCCTTCAGTGGGCTGGTTTCAGTCATTATGCAAATGTCCTGTTTATAAGATTGGGGAAACCTTCAGTCTCAGCTGACTGCAGAAGTCACTTGGATGAGTGACGAAACGTTTCTCCCACAAAACGCTACGTCCAGATGAACAGAATCAACTTTTGGAGATTTACTTACCTGGATGATTGAGCGTGCATCAAGACAGAGCAAGAAACACTGCTGCTCTTTGAGTGCTCATGTGATGCCAGCATTACTACAGAAAGTGTGGAGATCAGATTTGGCTGAGTATAGTCTGTGATAAGGTGAAATAAGTTTGAATGATGGCTGCTTTTGTGTTCGTCTGTGTGTCCAGGCGTTTATTCAGCTGGCAACTGTGGAGGACGCAGAGATGCTGGTGAAGCATTACACTGAGAACCCCCTTGTCTTCAATGGGAGAATAGTCCGTCTCAACATCTGCACCAAATACAAAACCCTCAAGTGAGTGCCCGGCTTCAGACACTGCTACCATGACATGGTGTAGGAACTGTAAACACATACATGAATGAGATGCAGTGAAAGGGACAGATACACCCTTTGACTGGAGGTTGTGGGAAATAAATGACATAAAAGACAGTTACCTGACCTGGTGACTGGAGGTTTATTCTACTGAAAGAACTAGAAGTGAATGAAACTATTAACCATTGGAGGTCATTTTACATAAGACATGTTTATAAACTCTTTCATAAGCTCCCTCAAGACCACTCAGTTATTATTTTGGACAAACACTTTAGTGTATTTAATGAAAGTGTGAATATTATGAATATTGTCAGAATTAGATGCCCTTTTATTGAAACAGAAGGAATTGAAGCTAGAGGATGAGCCTGGTATCTGTCATATGCTCTAAATCAGAGATGTCAAACTCATTTTTAATCTCAGGCCACATACAGCCTACTTACACGAGCCATAAAAAACTCTCCTTTCTGCCGGCGTACAGAACCATAAGTATGTATCTAATTCTAATCCATGAGATATTTTAATATAAGAAAAATGGACGGGTATGGGGAGCATCTGTATCAGTAGTTAAAGCTGCAAAACTTATGAAAAGACACTTAAAGATCTTCCTCCAGATGTTCCAAAGTCATCCAGTGGGCCAGATTGGAGTGTTTGCCAGGCTGATTCTGGCCCCCAGGCCATATGTTTGACACCCCTGCTCTAAATTGTGGTGATACAAGCTGTGAAAATGTACCCAGAATGCATTTTTTCAAGTTCTGTCAAGTCAATTATAAGAAAACATGCAGGGTACCAATGGTTGTTCCTGTTCCTCTGTGTCACAGACTTTAAACTGGTGCAGCACAGCTGATCCATGATATTTCAGCTTTCGTAGATCATAGCAGGCGTCATGTTGAAAACAGCAGGGTGTCAGCAGAAGTAGCTCCAGATTAGCCAGTAAGCAAACCTGACTCTTTATTAAAAGTTAGAAATTGAACATCATCTCTGACCTCGTTATGAGAGGTGGTGTTAGCTGGCTAACTGCTAACACAGTGTATATATGTCAGGATACACATGGAAGCTTAAACTCATACACACTCGTTCATACAGTGTGAAGCACAAACAGGGCGGAGGAGACGGTTCGAGCCAGAAGAACGGCAGAGCCGAGTCCTCCAACTCCAAAACCTCCTCATCCAGCTCCAGGAGCAGACAGGAAAATAAGGAAGAGAAGGAGAAGGACAAAGTGAAGATGGTAACAGAGGAGGAGGACGAGGAAGTGTCAGGAGTGATGGAAGGAAGGGAGGACGGAGAAGAGCAGCAGGCACCTGATGGCGAGGAGGAGGAGGAGCAGGCACCTGATGGCGAGGAGGAGGAGGAGCAGGCACCTGATGGCAAGGAGAAGGAGGAGCAGGCACCTGATGGCAAGGAGAAGGAGGAGCAGGTACCTGATGGCAAGGAGGAGCAGGAGCAGGTACCTGATGGCGAGGAGAAGGAGGAGCAGGTACCTGATGGCGAGGAGAAGGAGGAGCAGGTACCTGATGGCGAGGAGAAGGAGGAGCAGGTACCTGATGGCAAGGAGAAGCAGGAGCAGGTACCTGATGGCAAGGAGAAGGAGGACGAGCCTAAGGGAGCAGAGTCTGTGAAGGAGACGGTAGAGGAGTCTGAGGATGCTCGACAGGAGGAGGAGAAGGTGAGAAAACAAAAAAGTTGAAACAAATATTAAAGCCAAATGTGATTCCTGGAATTAAACCGAACTGCACACAGATTACCGATGATGTCACTAATGACACACCTGGAGACACGGGTGAGGTCAAGCAGGAGGCCGAGTCAGAGCCACAAGCAGAAACCTTGGCCGAGGAGCACAAGGGCAAAGGGGAGATGAACATGGAGGCGGCAGAGAGCTCGGAGGCTCCGGAGGCAGCGGAGGGAGATCTACCCGAAAAAGAGGTGACGCACCTGCTCTGTCCTTCAGTCTGTAATCCAGGAGTGGCACAGGTGTGTTAATGATGTCTCTTCCAGCAGGACTTCCCAGAGAACATGGAGGACTTTGTGACGCTGGACGAGCTGGAGGAAGACAACGACGAAGCCCATGGAGGGTCGGATGACATCGGTACCTGATCAGATCAATATTTAGAGATCAAAGTTAACACTTGTACCTGTAATCTGCTGCAGCACCAGCTTTTCCTTAAAAAAGTCATTTTCCTTCGTGGATGTGAGGACGATGTCTTCAATCAACAAAAAGGTGTTTGAAATTAACGCACATCTTCCTCTCTGTTTGTGTCTCCTCTTCTCTGCAGACAACACGAGGCGAGGGGTACGTACCCGAGCGCCGTCGCTCTGATACCTTTAATATTTGACTTCATGTTTCTGTGGATCACTGCATCTCAAGAATCTCAGTTTTTCACTTTATTAATACATTTGAAATATTTTGACCTTTTCTGTGGTCTATTATTTTACAACTGAAGGGTGGAGAGCTCATTGGTGAATTAATGACTCCCTCAAGTTGAGTAGTTCAAATGGTTTGTGAGTGAGGGGAGATTGACAAAGTTCAACTGCAATTGAACTTTTGATTCACAATAACTTTAGTTTTATATGAAATTGCACTACTTTCGACATTTTATGAGATTTCTGTTTCACTGGAATTCCTCAATTCTTGCTCCTCCCATCAGGGTATGAGGGTGGTGAACATCGTCGGCTTCAGGCGAGGGTACCAGTACCTCAACGAGCTGCTGAAACTCGCCCAGCCTTTCGGGAAGGTGGTCAAACACCTGGTGCTGGACCTGAGACCCGAGGTACTCTGTTCAGTGTTAAGTGAAAGTTTAATCCTGGACATTTGTATCACACCAGTAAAGCAACTTTTTCAAACATCAGTTGAAAAATGTTTCAAATGCAAATTTGGAGAAATGGTAAATATAGAAGTGGTAAACGAACCTGCATCCAATTGAAGTAGTTGGATATTTCCTGAAAAGTATTTTTGAATATCGCATTGTCTCCTCTCCCTCGTAAGGCGTTCCTTCAATTTGCTACAGAAGAAGAAGCACGGGCGATGGCCAACTTCTACAACGGGAACATCACGGCGTCAGTGTGCGGGCGGACGGTGAAGATCAGTCACTCCATGAGCTACCCCACCATCCAGGTGATTTATTTAAATTTTTTTAACCTCCATGTTATGTTTTCATCTGATTTATTAATTTCTACAAAATTTGAAACCCGATAATAAGGTTTGTGTCTAAAATGTTCTAAATACATACACCTTAGCCAGACTGCAGTGGTCATTGGTTAAAGCTAAAATATAAAAAATAAATAAGTAAAATTATCTTTGAGCAGTCATTTAAAACAAACCCCAGATTCAGCTGTTCCAATGTTTACGAGCTACAACCTCGAAGTGTGATCGGCTCTGGATTTACAATAAGATCATGGATCAATTAAAAGATTCTGATCAGATGATCAAACTGCTGTTTTAAGGTTTCAGCAGGTCTGCTACATAAGCAGGTGCCTGGCTGTGTTGGGCTTTATGTTTATACTAAAACTAAAATGAATTGTGACTTACACTGGAAATCGGTGACAGGAAGCAGGATCAGAGAAGATGTGAATGTTATTAGTGTTCCAGATTATTGTGGGCCAGTAAAAATGTGATATTTGTGACATTTGTCAGATAAAAGAAACACGACCGTATGAGGACAGTCGGTGTTTGTTTTCTTCTTTGTGGGCTCATTTTCTGTGTTTGCTGTTCAGTCCGGTTCCAGCAAGGTGGTGTACATCGGGCAGATCCCCAACAGCAAATACACGGACGAGGAGGTCCTGAAGCTCGCCGAACCATACGGGAGGGTCAAGAAGTACTTCCTGAACAGGATCCGGAGAGAGGTACAGAACTGGGACAAATGCATGTCTGACCTGAATCCACATAACTCCTGCTGCTTTAAAGCCGTCCGATGCTTGTCCTCAGTGTTTCCTCGAGATGTGTAATGCCGAGGACGCAGAGAAGATGGCTGCCGATTATAAAGCGAAGCCACTGAGATTCAGCGGGAAGCGCCTGACCCTCTACGTGAGCAGGAAGTACAAGCAGCTCAAACACGGGTGAGTTTCTTCTTTTTCTTCTTGTGTGCTCGCTGCACGAGTCTGATTTATTAGTTTCTCTTCACAGCAGCAGTCGTCTTCAGGCCTTTTATCTAAATGTAAACCTGGAGATGATACCTGTCTTTTACAGCTTGTGGATGTACTTTGCTTTAAGCTGAAGCCTCTGAACCCCTCAATCACGTCTGTCCATTAAGCCATAGAGTGCCGAACACCAAGAAGAGAGCGAGCGAGAGCCCGCCACTAAAATCCTCCCATGACAGCGAGGAGCCTCCAGTGAAGAAGCCCAAAGAGGAGGTCAAACCAGAGGAAGAGGAGAAAAAGGAGGAGGAAGTGCAGAGCTGTGAAGTCAGTGGTGAAGAGACGGTGATGGATGAAAATTTGGGTGCTGAGGAGCTGAAGGACAGCGAGGACGTGAGTCGTTTGTACAGCTCGTTATTGAAACGTTCAATCAAAGACGACTTCGGTGACATCGAATTCATTTAAACATCTTTCCATCAACTGACCAGATATTTGAGCTAATTGCTAACATGCTAACAATGGGGAAACTTTGTTTTTACACATTTTAATTATTTAAATAAATTTTGATTAGAAATAAAACAGGTAAACAAGAGGAATCTTTTGTTTTTCTCTTTTATTTTCGCAGATGGAGACATCGACTAATCAGAATGAGCAGACAGAGGCTGTTCCTGTCGCTGCGAACAAAGCCAGAACGGCGTCTCTGCCCCTGCTGCTGTACGATCCCTCCACACCCATTGGTGAGAAAGCTTCGCCAGGTCATCGTCAGGTTCACGTCCAAAAAAACTCGCCGTCATCATCGTCATTGTTACTATTTCAGGTGTCGAACACGTGAAGGCGGGGTTTTACTGCCGCATCTGTTTCCTGTTTTACTCCAACGAAGACACGGCGAAGAAGATGCACTGCAGCAGCCAAGCTCACTACAACAAGCTGCAGGTGCCCACATAATGATACACCTTAGACCTAGCCACATTATAACATACCTGAAGTACATATGCGACACTGCCCCGCCCACATTACAGCATATGTTTATTTTCAGAAACACCTGGAGAAGGAGCAGAGCAAAGCAGAGAAGAAGGCGCTGCCGACCTGAGAACACCTGAAGCTGAGGAAGAGGCGTGAATGTCAGATTTTTTTTTAAGGTTTTAATTTTGTTTCTTTAGCCATGTGTGAAACACACATCTGAGTGATTTCCTGCTGCTGCTCTGTGGGCTTAAAGCCTCAAAGACTCTGTTATTGATTAGTTATGTTATTGATTAGACAAAACAAAATGTTGACCAAACAGTACAAAAACATTTTGCCTGTGCAGGTTTTTCCTTTGATTTTTGAAACATCTGGTTTTTCAAACTAACATCTGAACAATAAATTATTTTTTTAAGACTCATAGATGTGAATATTTGTTTAACGTCTGAAACGGACTTGACTTTGTTCTTGGTTTCTCAATAAAATGTGTTAAAATTTTGTTAAAATAGATATTTTTATCTTGTATTTTTATTTATTTAGGGTTAGCTTTTTTGTAGTTTGTTTTGTTCCAAAAATAATAAGATTTTTTTTTTTTTTTCATTCAAAGACATCAGTTTTTCTTTGATAATTTTCAGTTTCAGTACCACATAAAGGGGAAAAAAATTGTACTTCTGCATGAGGCAGCATGTGGTTGGCTGGGCTTCCACTGTAATTTACCCGGTTGATCAGGTGATCCATCTACCTGGATTATTTTCTGCCAGGTAATCAACCTCACTCTCTCAACAGTTTTCCTCACTACCTTCCTCTAGTTTGACTGATGCTGCTGTACAGAAAAACAAGATGTTTAAGCAGAAATAAGTAAACCTGTGAAGCTAAAATAAATGTGAGCGAAGGAGATTTATTTCCTTTCTCCTCTTATTTTTTATTATCCTAAAATTACAAAAAGATGACATTCAAGATGATGTATTTAAATGATGTATTTAAAACTGGCTGCAGATTTTTGAGCTTTCATACAAACTGAACAGACACCTTTTGTTTGATCGTTACATTCAGACACGTGATCGTACTGAGACGTACCATTAAACGGAGCACGGGGGGGAGAG
The DNA here is from genome assembly GCF_900408965.1 of Simochromis diagramma. Taxonomy (NCBI): domain Eukaryota; kingdom Metazoa; phylum Chordata; class Actinopteri; order Cichliformes; family Cichlidae; genus Simochromis; species Simochromis diagramma. Next base: position 6,530,020 of record NW_024387031.1, on the reverse strand, counting down.
TCCATTGTTTAAACTTTATTCACAAGCCCTAACTGTCCTTCCAGCTCTTCGGTCTTGCTGATGATAAGAGTAGTTTAATTAACTAGTAATAAAGACAGAAGAACTTGCCGAGCCCTCTATTTGCACTAGAAAGAAGAAAAAGAACCGCGAAGAGCGGAGAAACCTCAGTAAAACCCGCTGTGAGTTGAGACGAAATATCGCGATACTTCGTAGTGTGCGGTTGTCTCTCACGCAGGCTCATAAATAACTGATCTAAAAGGTTTTGGAGAAAGGGTAAGAGCGTCTGTGTCTACAGATTAATCCTCATTATACACGTTATATATTAACAGCTTCATGTACAGTTTGCACGTTAAATATCAGATAATTGAAGAGTTTTACCTATTCTAGTGTTAGCATGTAGCAGGCGACGTGTGTTAGCAATGTTAGCTACCTTAGCTACACAGCTTGTCTGAGTCATTGTCGGTCTGCTTTTACTCACTTTTGGACACCTAGTTTTAATTATCTATGCTTTTAGTTAAAACATGTCAGGCTAAACAGAGTAGTGTTTATGGATGATATTAGCGCCCTTAGCTTAGTTTAGCTGTTAGCCCCTCCCCCGTAGGCGTGTTTGCTGCAGCTTTCCTTCTCCTCTCACTGTACCTGCACAGATGTTACTCCTGGTCTGTGTCAGGCTGTGATTCACTCAGAGGCTCGTTGTAATCTCGCCTCTTGTCGATGTTTTCGTGGACTCAGAGTTTCTCTTCCTCAGTGAGGAGGTCTCCATCACTCTGTTTGCATCAGGTCATGTTCCTCCTGCTGGGCTGAGGTGAATCTTTCTCTCTCTCTCCTCCTTTAACCGCCTCCTATGTTCCCTTTGCAGTAAAGATCAGAGTCGTGCTCCTCCGTCTGTTGCTCAGGGCCTCCACTGGCTCCTGTTTTCTTAGGAGAGGCTTTGTTTGAAGCTTTTTCTACCTCATTGTGTCTCAGCAGAAATAAGACTTGCCACCACAGAAGAAAAGGAGCTCCTGCTCACTTTGACCACATTAAGTTCCTGTCATCTTTGAAGACCTTTTCCAGCGCCTGTTTCCTTCTTTATCTTGGCTCTCTGTGCTGAATCCAGAGAGCGGGCGGGACAGACTTTTTGATATCATGTCTCAGAAGACGCAGGCTGACGGCGCTCAGAAACACTTCGCTGTGGGTCGGGGGCTCCTGGCCGCTGCAGAAACCTTGAACTTCAACATGAACGAGCAGCGTCCCAACAGACCAATGGGGGTGGGTGTGGGTGTGGGCATGGGCATGGGCATGGAGGGCCAGGACGGCAGCGGGCAGATGCCCCGACGTGGCAGCGGCGGTGGCGGCAGCACCAGCAATCTTGGCAGCACCATGAAGCTGTTTGCCAGTTTGGGGCTGTCGCCCTCTGACCTGGACGCTCTGGCTGAAATCCCTGAGGAGGAGATCAGTGTGGAGACGCTGCCACACATCCTCAGACAGCTGAAGAGTCGCAAGGGGGAAGCAGGAGAGCGGCGGGCGGCCATGTCCTCTGATGCTGCGTATCGAGGAGGAAGCTGGGAAGAGGGGCACGTGGGGAGGATGGGCGGTTCTTCTCTGGGACAAGGTTCAGCCAAGTCCTCCACAGACTTTGGGTACAGCTCCCTGCAGGACGTCTCCTCCGGCCGGGGCTACGGCTTAAATTACAGCGGTGGAGGTGGGAGCAGAGAGAGGCCATACTCTGAGCTTTCCCACCGCAGTGGGCTCGGCATGGGCCCGTCTGAGCCCGTCTTTATGCAGAGGAGGATGGGCTCCCCGTCAAACGGAAAAGTCCAAGACTTCTTGGGAGTCATGCCCCCCATGTTCCCCCACGTGTGCTCTCTTTGTGACTTTGACGTTCATTCCACCATGGTGAGTACGTCCAACCTGCTTCCTCTTTTCTTCTCGGACTAACTGTAATTGTTTGAGCTCCAGTCTTCCTTCAGTCAGTGACAGGCGCTGATTCAGGTCCGGTTTACTTCATATAATTTCCTTGTTGTATCTCCTCACAGCATGTTCCCTCTCTCCATTTTCTCAGCTGAAGCTCTCCAGCATTGAACAGTTAGATTTGGATCTTTCCAGCGGTCATCCAATTAAACCAAAAATCTCTTTTTATAATTAGTATCTGTTCACATGAGCTGGTAAAGCTGTTCATGTTACACATTCAGTCTGATATACTTGATCTTTTCACTTCATTAGCTTTAACAAAGTCCTGGGAGGATCTTGATTTGCTCCTTGTGTCTCCAACATGAAACATTTAAAGCTCCTCACACATTCATGGACTTATCGAATTGGCAGCTTTTAAACCTGTGAGACTTTTGGCAGCTGGGGTCTTGTGTTTGTTTTTCTTTAGTTTGTGGTGTCAGGGTTTCTTCTGGGGCATTAACTATGAACTTTTAAAAAAGGAATTAAAATGGTCTTAAAATGTTCTATTTCCCAAGCCTTTGCTAAAGATTTGAGAAATATACACATGGTATTTTATAACCTTCTTAAAATCAGTGACTGTTACTGTTTTGTCTAGCCAGTTTAGAATCCAAAAAGATCCACATTACCCTTTTCTTTTCTTGGAAAAAAGGCATCAAATGCTGTTTTTCTTTTCTTTTTTTAAGTCATTTCTAAAAGATCTTAAAAAGCACTCTTTTAATTTTTAAAACGGTACAGGAACCATTTTATCATACCCTTTAAGTAACAGGTGATAACATTTTTTTTTTTTACTTTGTTTTTGTTTTGTTTTTTAAACAATTCCCTGGGTGCTTTTCTGAATGAACCACTTAAGGTTAATAACTGTTTGAACTGGACCTTTAATATAGAGTTTCCATGTTAGGAAATGAAAGGGTTTGAGCGTCACTCATTCTCTAGATGTGTTTGTAGGAGTGGAATCAACACGTTAATGGACTCCGCCATGCTGAAAACAGACGGCAGCTTCTTGACATGTGAGTCGCTCTTAATACACAACAGTGAGCCAAAACATTGAAACCATCTGCAGTCAGTCAAGATGTGTCACCTACTTGGTTTATGCTGGATTGAACTCAGAGGTCTTTCCCTCTTTAATAGATGTTTAATATTGTGTGAATGTTTTTTTGTTTGTTTGTTTTTTCTTTTAGGTATCCTGAGTGGGATCCCGGTATGGGCTCAGGCAGAGGGTAAGAGACACTGATACTGTTAGCAAAACAGTAATTATAGTGTAGAAAATAATTCATCTGCTGCTCTCTGTAATCATGACTGAATTGTGGACTCCATTTCTAAGCTAAGTGATAGCAATGATAGCACTAGCATTTCTAAGTTAGCTTGTGCTGTCATTGAAGCACTCAGAAGTGAAATCATGACATGGACTAGCAGAGTCGGCCCACATGCTGCTACAGGCAACTGAGGGGGACATTACACTTCAGTCTGTTCACACACTGGAAGTAAAAATACTTTAATACTTCAAATTAAAGTAAAATCTGTGATACACTGCAGTTGAGAATCAGACATCATATCATAAAAAATCACATTCTGGGGTTCACAGACTCTTTGCAGCTTCTATAGCTTGTTTGTGCTAATTGAGTAATATTTATATTGTATTACATCATATTATATTTTGTTCTAATAATCCAGATGTTTGATAACTGACTCACACCCTAGTTCATTTATTTCCAGTGGAGGTCTCTCAGAGACCCCCAACCTGTCTGCAGGGCTGCTGGGTCCCGCCCCCATGTCTTCAGGACCAATGGGAGGGATGTCCTCGAGCTGGGGTAAGATGCATGCAGATGCCTTTTTCTTCTTCTAATTATTACTGTTATCATTATTGCTGGAGGTTTTAGTCCACTCCAGGACATAAATCGTCTTAACTTGTCCTTATGTATTTTTTAAAATTCTAAAGGGCCGATCGTGATATTTTAAATCCATCTTTTTTTTTAATATAATGAACATTTATTTGTTCATTTAATGTACTGACTTCACTTGCATCCTTAGCTTAGTCTTTTTACTCAATTTAATTTAGTTACTTTAGCTTATTATAATATACTCATTTAGTTACTATACTTATGTAATTAAAGGAATTAAGTAAATTATCTTTAATTTTGTTTCAATACTTAGTTGTCTGTCTTATTTACTTTACTTATCTTACTGTACATACTGTACTTACTTTACTTACTTACCTAGTTCTTATTTTCCCTCATTTACTAGCGGTACTTGTTTTACATATCTTACTTTACCTTCTTTACTTACGCACATTCTTTTCTTACTACACCTAGTTTTGTTACCTACTTTACTTATCTGAATGAATCAGCCTAGCTTTCTTATTTTTCTCATGGACTTGACTTAGGTTTGAACAATTTGAGAACAAGGTGATGCAGGATTTTGAAATTCATACCATAGGTGCATCTACTAGGAGGCTGAGAGGTGGCAGAGGCTGCCGCCAGTATTTTCTTTAATTTAGTTTTACTCTTACGTCCTTTACTTACTGACTTATTTAACTCTCTGTACTTTATTAACTTTACTTTCTTTGCTTACTTTTTTCAATTTACTCAGTGTACTTCTTTGTTTATTTAGTTTACTTGTCTTACTTAATGACTTCATTATTTAACTTTACTATTTCTGTTTATTTACTGACTGTACATACTTACTCTATTTAAGTAAGATAAGTAGCAAAACTAAACATGTTTTACTTTTGCTTTTCTTCCTGTAATTTGTTTTATTCCTTGTCAGACTTTACTCACTTTATTAGCTGTACTTACTTTACTCTTCTCACTTCATTTACTGTTTATTGTACTCACTGTATTTAGTGTACTTTACTTACTGTGATCACTTTAGTGAGTAAAATAAATAAACTATAGTTGCTCTACTTGGCTTACTTTACTCAGCTTTCTTACTTTACTTGTTATACTTACCTTATTAATTTGGTTAGTGTACTTACTATACTTTTGTTACTGTACTTACTTATCTTACTTTATTTACTTGCTGACTTACCTTACTTATTAAACTTAATAATTGCTCTGAAAATGTTCGGGCACAAAAACCATCACAGATAAAAAAGAGACGTCAGGTGCTCAAAATAATCTTTAGACTCAAACATTAGAACAGGCTTTTCCCAGCAGCACGCCATGTAATAAATACTCACAATGAAAATGGCAGGCATTACAGCTTCCATCTAAAAATGTATAGATTCAGGCGTCGTGTACTTCACAGGTACACTTCACGCAAATCGAGTTGCCCGAGATTCACAGCATTTACAGAAAATGCGCTATTTTGTGATATAAAGTGTTATCAGGATGGGAAATGTTTTTGATCAGGATATGAGATTTTGGTCATATCGCACAACCCTAATTTAATGTAATCAGAGCTTTTAAAAAGTCTATTTCTGTATAAAATATAAAAAACCCTGCACGGTCATTTTGGTCACTTAAAAGACCCTAAATTGGTGGCCTAAACATTGTGTTTTTCTGTGTCAGGTGGAGGTGGAGGTCCTGGACAGCTGGGTCTGAATAAGGTCAGTCTGAACGCTTGTGTCACCTGCTGTGTCTCTGACCCTGTGGATTTCAGAGGGTTTCAGTAAACATATTTCCTCCCTCTGTGCCAAACACATTGTTTAAAAGTTCACGTCATCCAGAATATCTTTGAAAAGCTTTGTGGTGCTTCAGTGACGGTGCAGCAGTGTTAAATGTTGTGTCCTCAGCTGAGGAGCAGGGTGGTGGTGGTGAAATACGACAGGAAGCCTCTCAGCAACAAGACCCTGTTCGCCTTCGCTGAGCGCTTCGGCTGCTTGAGGGAGCACCTCATCCTCAAGAACAAGGTAGGAAAACTCACCTCGCTGTTTCCACTTCATTCATTTCAAATCTGAGGAAGGGAAAAAATACCTTTTAATAATTTTTAAAAATCATAGGGAACAAAAAAAACAAACAGATTTTGGCTTTAGATTGGGACACTCACATGAATTTGATGTGGAAACCAGCTGTACTCATGAAATTAAATTAAAAATAATAACACAAATTAAAAGTGCAAAATTCTGAGCACCCCTATGAACTCTGAGGGGCTGTAACTGGAAATATTCATTGTGTGAAGGTAAGATTTTGCTGGGCTTTGCGAGGTTAGCTGATTCTGTCGGGATTAGGTCGGAGGTAGCGATTGATTTTAAATGTGACGACTCATGTAATTTAATATAAATCAGAAAGGGAAGACTAATGAGTTGTAGGAAGGTCAGTCAGTCGAAGATGTGTCAGATGTCTGGACTTTTTCTTTTTTCTTCTTCTTTTTAAGAAAATGCAAATTATTTTTTGATGTGTTGTTTGAAGTATTTGTGTTTTGCTCTGACTCAGAAGAACAATTTTCAAAATGTTTTTTAAAAAGGAGAGAAAAAGAAATATCACGTTAATGCATCTTAAATAAAATGGTGTAATATAATAATAATAATAATAATAATAATATATGCCTCAATAAAACAAAGTGAGCTTAATAAAAATCAAACTAAAATTCAGTATAAGTTAATAACGTACTGACTGCAGCAAGTTAAAATCTGCATAAATGGCAAAAAATGATGTCTGGATCAAATATAATCAAAGTTTAAAAAAGAACAAAATGTTAACTACAAATTTTATTTTAATTAAGCTGAATATGTCACATAACTCATAAAGTTAAACGGGTCAAATAAGGGTTGATTTTTCAGAAGGATTTTTAAACAAGCGCACCAAATAAACCAAAAAAGAGAAGGGTGACTTGAACTTAAGGAAAAACTTCCCCAGAAAGTCTGTATAGAGGAAAAACTTTGACCATCGCTCAGTCCAAGCCCTCACACTTTACAGAAACGAGCCAAGCTTCAGTATCGTCGTCCTAAAGATCACAAACCACTGGATCTGACCTGTTTCCTGTTTCACAGTAAGACCTGAAGTCTAATTTCTGTGTCCATCAGGCTTTTCTGGAGATGAGCACCCATGAAGAAGCTCTGGATGTGGTGAACTACTACAAACAGCACCCGGCATCTCTGTACGGCAAATCCATCTCCTTCTACCTGTCCCAGACCCTCATGTTCATCGAGGTAACGTTGCCCTCGCCGGTTAAATAAAACTCACTGCTTTCTGACACACTCAGACCCTCACAGGTTTCCGTTTTTGACCCTCAGAAAGACGAGCGATCGATGGACCGACCGATGGATCGACTGATGGACAGACCTGTGAGGGAGGTCAAAGGTCAAACCAGCAAGGTAGTTTTTTTCTCCAACCTGCCCCGCGAGGATGAGAAGAAGAAGGAGCTGCTGACCATTGCTGAGCGCTTTGGCGTTGTGGAGAAACACCTCTTCTTAACAGACCAGGTACTGGTGCCATCGCTGACTTTAAGCTTTAGCAAAAAGGAAAGTTTGAAGCCTTAAAAGTCGAGCAGGGATCTGTCTGGATCCAAACTTCTCATCCCTCGACCACCACCCCAAAATTTTTCAAAGACACCAGTGTTGCTTAAACCTGGCATGTCAGCCATGTGGTCTGGTAGTTCTAACTAACATTCAGTTGTTCATTAATGTTTTTTTAATGCTGCTTTTCGTGATTGTGGATAGTGTGGAAAGTGTGGTTTTTATTGGTCACTGTACGCCCTCCATGAGCTAAAATGAGTCTGACTTTCCATGTGTGCAGGCATTTATCCAGCTGGGAACTGCAGAGGATGCAGAGATGCTGGTGAAGTATTACACTGTGAACCCCCTCACCATCCGAGGAAGACGGATCCGCCTCAATGTCTGCACCAAGTACAAAACCCTCAAGTGAGTACCTCAGACGTGTGACATGGTCTGTGACCTGGTGCAGGACTCTTTCCTCTTCTGTGCAGTAGGAAACACTAACAGAATTTTGTAACTTAGATTAAGTTAACAAAAAGCAAGTAAAGAAAATAAAGTAAATTTGACCAAAAAAAAAAGTAATTATAGAAAGTAAATAAGTAATAAAGCTAACTTGAGTAAGAAAAGTTAAGTCAGTAATGCATTAATGCTTCTGTGCTTCATGCAGTGTGAACGCAAGGAAGGGCGGAGGAGACGCTTCGAACAGGAAGAGTGGCAAAGCCAACTCCACCTCCTCCGGCACTGGAACCAGGACCTCCTCCAAAACCACCTTATCCAAATCATCCACCTCCAGGTCCAAAGAAGACAAGAAGAGAGAGGAGAAGGAGGAGGAGAAGAAGGAGGAGGAAGAGAAAGAGGAGAAGAAAGTGAAGGCAGAGCCAGAGGAGGAGGAAGAGGAGGAGGAGAAGGAAGTCTCAGGAGTGATGGAAGGAGGGGAGGATGGGGAGGGGGAGGAGCAGGCAGCAACTGATGGAGAGGGGGAGGAGGAGGAGGGAGCAGAGTCTGTGAATTTGACGGTAGAGGAGTCTGAGGATGCTCGACAGGAGGAGGAGGAGGAGGAGAAGAAAGAGGAGGAGAAGGTGAGAAAACAAAAAAGATGAAGAAAAATATATTAAAGCCAAATGTGATTCCTGGAATTAAACCGAACTGCACACAGGTTACTGATGATGTCACTGATGACACACCTGGAGACACGGGTGAGGTCAAGCAGGAGGCGGAGTCAGAGCCACAAACGGAAGCGGCAGAAACAGAAACTTCGGCCGAGGAGCACGAGAGCAAAGAGGAGGAGAACATGGAGGCGGCAGAGAGCTCAGAGGCGCCGGAGGCAGCGGAGGGAGATCTACCCGAAGAAGAGGTGACGCACCTGCTCTGTCCTTCAGTCTGTAATCCAGGAGTGGCACAGGTGTGTTAATGATGTCTCTTCCAGCAGGACTTCCCAGAGAACATGGAGGACTTTGTGACGCTGGACGAGCTGGAGGAAGACAACGACGAAGCCCATGGAGAGTCGGACAATATTGGTACCTGATCAGATCAATATTTAGAGATCAAAGTTAACACTTGTACCTGTAATCTGCTGCAGCACCAGCTTTTCCTTAAAAAAGTCATTTTCCTTCATGGATGTGAGGACGATGTCTTCAATCAACAAAAAGGTGTTTGAAATTAACGCACATCTTCCTCTCTGTTTGTGTCTCCTCTTCTCTGCAGACAACACGAGGCGAGGGGTACGTACCCGAGCGCCGTCGCTCTGATACCTTTAATATTTGACTTCATGTTTCTGTGGATCACTGCATCTCAGCTGCATGACACTCCCTCTAAATCTGATCCTCTGAGGTCACACTGTCACTCTAACTCTATTTAGTGCTTCGTCAGACGCGTTTACTTTGATAAATACTCTGAGTTTATAATAATCAATATGTTTATAATGGTGTTTGCTCAAACCTCCACACAGAGGAAAATTTTGCATTAATAATGATTTTTGATCCATAATATCTTTGCTTTTGTATGTAATTGCGCTAGCTTCAGACATTTTGAGATTTCCAACATAACTTTTGTTCAGAAACCTGTTTTCATTCACTCTGTTTCACTGGAATTCCTCAATTCTTGCTCCTCCCATCAGGGTATGAGGGTGGTGAACATCGTCGGCTTCAGGCGAGGGTACCAGTACCTCAACGAGCTGCTGAAACTCGCCCAGCCTTTCGGGAAGGTGGTCAAACACCTGGTGCTGGACCTGAGACCCGAGGTACACCAGAACTCACTCACAGTATTTAAAATATTTAAAATTAGAGATTAATTTTGAAAATCAGTAAAACTGAGAGCTCCTTTCAGTCGCTTGTGAAGCATCTTTTAAGGTTAAGGCGTACGCGTTACAGACATTTGTTCTGTGCCGTTTAAACACCTCTTTGTTTGTCTCCTCTCCCTCGTAAGGCGTTCCTTCAGTTCGCCACAGAAGAAGAAGCACGGGCAATGGCCAACTTCTACAACGGGAACATCACGGCGTCGGTGTGCGGGCGGCCGGTGAGGATCAGTCACTCCATGAGCTACCCCACCATCCAGGTGAGCATTCGGCTGGTTTTATTTCATTACACCACGCGACTTTGTTTGACTTTGTCAGACATGTTTGAAACCTCTATTCATGTGTCTGAGTCTGCTCTGTCACAGAACTGAGCCACGAACAAATGAAATGCACCACGTGAAACATCGGCCATCTAAAATCCAAAAAACTGGCGAAGATAAAGACAGCCCCCAGTTTTAATCTCCAGCGTATATTTCTGAGCTTCTCGTAGGGCTGTGCGATATGGCCAAAATCTCATATCCCCACAGAAGACAAAGGCTGTTAATGGTCCCACAATCTCATTTTCACCCCAGATTGTGGAATGCCATACCTCCATCTTTGCACTGTCTTGATTTTGTTGATTGTTTAAAGAAGCAGCGGAAGACTCATTTGCTCAGAGTCTCTTTTAACCAGTTTTAAACTACAAAAGCAGGCTGATGATCTGACTGTAACATGTTAGACTTTTAGTATGGAGTGAGAAAGTATTTAAGGGAACTGAACTCCTCATCTTGAGTTTTAAGGTCATTTCTGATCCCTGTAAATACAGACGAGGTCTGAAACATTGTGAATCTCAAAGCGAGATGTTTGACCTTCTGCACGAGAGTCTGTATATTTCATACTCTTTCCCTCATAACATTTGAAACATGACAGCAACTACTCCAGTTTAGAAAAGGGCTTCAAGGATTACTCCCAGTATGCTTCATGTTGGTAACGATGGACAACAGGGCAGTGGATGAATAGTCAGTTTTGCTTAGGAAGTGTCTGAAGTTAAATTCTCCACATATCAAAAAAAAATAGCTTCAATGCTTCCTCAATAAATCTACGGTCTCTCTGGATTAAGAGATGTATATAAATACCCTTAATCCAGATTATGAGCTAGATTAACTGATTCAGAGTGTATTTAAGGTTCTATAAAGCTCAGTTTGCATCAGTGACGTCTGTTTTACGGCAGCCTTTAGGATTATAATGAATTAATTTTGAGACCTTTTGAATTTCCCCAACTCTTTTCTTTGATTTGATCACGTTTTCTTTTCTGCTTGCTGTTCAGTCCGGTTCCAGCAAGGTGGTGTACATCGGTCAGCTCCCCAACAGCAAATACACCGACGAGGAAATCCTGAAGTTCGCCGAGCCATTTGGCAAGGTCAAAAAGTACTTCCTGAACAGGATCCGGAGAGAGGTACAAAACTAGGGCAAACGCACGCCTGAACTGAATCCATTTAATTACTGCTGCTTTAAAACTGTCCAACATTTTTCCTCAGTGTTTCCTCGAGATGTACAATGCCGAGGATGCCGAGAAGATGGCTGCCGATTATAAAGCGAAGTCTCCAAAGTTAAACGGGAAGCGCCTGACCATCTACGTGAGCAGGAAGTACAAGCAACTGAAACACGGGTGAGTGTCATCGTCGTCTTCTGTGGCCCCTGGGTGCATGAGTCACCGCTAACAGCTGTTCGACTGGCGACCAAATAAAAACTACAACCAATCTAGAAACACTCTTTTACCACAAGCAGCAGGAACTGTCGCTGGAACATGTTTCTGCCATTAACTGCTGGAAAATCCTGTATTTCCAGAATAATCTCCAGGCTGACATCTGAGTGCATGATGTCATCACTGTGCAGGAAACAAAAAAAATTATCACAAAACTTAAAAAACAATTCAGTCATGAAAACTTCGACTTGTTTAAACTTTAAATACTGTTTTTATGTTGAAGTGTCCCGAGAGCCTGCCCTCTAATGTCGGCCGGGGTTTTTCACTCTTTGGTTTGCTAATTTTGAGAAAAACGTTCGATGGTGAAAAGTCAAACAGCTCTTTCTGATGTTTTTATAAGCTTTGTTGAGGTTCTATGAAAGCCTTGGGACCAGCTGACTGTCGGGTCAGACGACTATTCTGTAGTGTTGATGAAACATCACATTTTAAAGCTTTGACCAAGGGTCACGCCTTGTTAGTCCAAAGGTTCTGTTCAGTTTTATCTGTACTCCTGTTTTTGAGGCTGTGGTGAAGAGCATACAGAGTTGCATGCTGGGAGTTTGTGTTTGTGTCACATTAAACGCTCTGTCTCATCTCACTGTGTTCACTCAGCCATCGAACGCCAAACACCGTGAAGAGAGCGAGTGACGACTCGCCACAAAAGTTCTCGAAAGATGCCGAGGAACCACCGGCCAAGAAACCTAAAGAGGAGGCCCAACCAGAGGTGGAGGAGGAGAAAAAGGAGGATGTGGAGAATCAGAAGGAGGAGGAGAAGCAGCAGGAGGAAGAAATGGAGACCCCTGATGTGAGCGAAGAGACAGCGGTGGAAGAAAAGTCGGCCGCGGAGAAAGTTCCTGAAGTTTCTGCTGAGAGGAGCAGCGAGGACGTGAGTCGTTTCTGAAGATCTTTAATGACCGACAACGGCGTGATTATTGATTACTTAAAATACAGTTGGATTAAACAAATTCTCTCCCCTCAGGAGAAACAGGAGGAGCTGGTGGAGCAGATGGAGACATTGACCAATCAGAGTGGGGAGACCGAGGCTCCTCCTCCTGCTGAGAACAAACCCAGCGTGGCGTCTATGCCGCTGCCACCGTACGACCCCAACACGCCCATTGGTGAGGACACTTTCTGATCACCAGGCAGTTGGCTGGTTTATGTTTTTAAAAAAAAAAAAGGCGTCATCAATACGATTGTTGTTTTCCTGCAGGTGTCGAACATGTGAAAGCAGGGTTTTACTGCCGCATCTGTTTCCTGTTTTACTCCAACGAAGACACAGCGAAGAAGACGCACTGCAGCAGCCAGGCGCACTACGACAAGCTCCAGGTGAGAACCAGCCCCGCCCCACTCATAGCTCCACCCACACATGACCTTTGAGCCTGAATCAGCTCCACACATCTGACACACGGCCCCACCAAGCAAACTGAAGTTTGTTTTGTTTTTCAGAAATACCTGGAGAAGGAGCAAAGCAAAGCGGAGAAGAAGGTGAAGACGACAACGCCGTGAGAACATCTGAAACTGAGGAAGAAGTGTGGATGGACTTTTTTAAAAATCTTTGTTTCTATAGCAACGTTTGAAGCACACATCGGAGCGACTTTCTGCTGCCGCTCTGTGGCATTGAACCCCGAAGGACTCGCTGTTTGTAGCCACGCCTCCTTTTTTTTTTTTGCTTTATTTCTGCAGGTATTGATTAGCTCTTTTATTGGTTCTTCTGTTGTCTAAACTGTCAGGAAAAGGAATACTGTGTTTAAGATCCCAATTTTAAAACTAAACAAAAAACTGATACCGTACAGGTGTTTACACAGCTGTCAATCACTTTCTTTATTCATCTAAAAACATCGGCTCAACAGAATCATCAGGCGACCCCAACTCCCCCTCTGCTCAGATCTTTCCCATAATTAAGCTACAGCGTCCTGAAGATGGACTCTCCTTACACATGTCACCTGAGTTCACGCAGGTCACATAAAAATGTGATTTTACTCCAGATTACCTCCGTGATCTTAAAATATTCAGAAACGTTCTGCTCCAGGCTGCCAGACACTATAATCTGGTTATTTTCAAAATAAAAGACCCAGTGTTTTGTGCTGTCACCATTGGTCTCGTGCCATTTAGTCACGGCTCGATTTTCATCTCTTTACCGCAGTCTCACCGCTACATCAGTGTTACGTTTGTAAACAATGAAGCGACAGATCAATGGCTGTGATTGTGAACTAGTCTTTGAACAAATCTATGACGGCGTCACGACTTCCTGGGTTGACATGTTGAACTGTAAGTTTCACTTTTTTTGGAGTTTTCTGTTGATGTTTTAGAAAAATAAAATAATAAAACCACTGTTGTTCATGTGAGATTATTTATTTGACAACACCACAGATTCTTAAATTACATAGCTTCTGTGAAGGTGCGGCATGAGTACAATTAGACAAACTGATCAGAGCCCAGGGAGCTGTTAATATTCTGACATTACAGCCTCTTTAAGACATTTTTCTTAATCTGACAGCACCTGAACCTGGTGTTTGTTTCTAAATCTTCTGGGTTGACCAATCAACACCTTTTAGGACTAGAGCACGTGAGTAGGAGAGAGCCTGGAGCTTAACAGAAATGTAAGCAAGTGGCTTTTTACAGTCACATCTCTTTCTCAAACATACAGTTGCTGTTCTGCATGACATAAAACTTAAATATTTACACATTTTTGGATTTTTCAGCAGAAGCTTTTTACAAAAAAAAAAAAATCTTTGCACAGAAACTTAAAGTCCAGTGGAGAACAGACAGAAATCAAATCATGTTTGGGATCTCAGTCCCGTTTCAGCTCTGATAAAGTCAACTAATAAAATCTGAAGGTAACCAATTTCTCTGCAGATGTTCAGCTCGTCCACGGATCCCTCCCAGTCTTCTCCTGAAAAACAAAACAAAACAAAGACTTAATTTAAATTCAGCTGAAAAATAAAAACTTAACATTAAAACCTTTTTTCCCTCCACCTGGTATTTGCTGTAATGCGACAGGCTGGTGCAGTGCTGCTGTTTGGCTTCATCCTCTTCAGCGAAGATCCGCTGACACAGGTTACAGAAATAACCGACGACCGGTCGCACGAACTCCGTCCCTACAAAACAAACAAGCGACAGTGAATGCACCGCTGCACACGTGTTTAAACTTCCTTATTATGCAACAGGAAGCAACAAACTAAACTGTAACTAAATGGGATTTCAAATAAGCTCAGAGGCTTTCTTACCAACAGGTTTGGTGGGTTTCTGAGGTTCAGCAGCGCCCTCTGCAGGTTCAAACTGGGGCTTCGCGTCCTGAAAGTAAAAAATCAGTCATGAGCTTTAATCCTGCACTTCAGGGCAGATTTTCATTTATTTATGGCCAAAAATCTTTTTCCATCATTAACCGTGTTTTTAACTGCTTCGCGATATATTTACATTTAAAGTCTATTCATCGCACAGGTAATTTTAATAAGAAATATTTCATGGCTGAGGCAATTTGAACAAAACTACATATTTAAGACTGAATTGCAGATAAAATAAATGGAGCTATTTTAACAGCTGATTCAACATTTGAGATCTGTCAAACACAATGGGAATGTCAGCCTTTTTAGAAATTTTGTTTCTAAAAAGGCTGTTTTGTTTTGGCGTTTTGAAACTACGTGAAATAGCATTTAAGACTTTGATGTTATCCTGGGGAAACTAATATTTCTGTTGAGCTGGGATCACAGCACCTTCGGGCTTTCAGTTATACCTGTTCAGGTGGTGGTTTTGAGGGCTCTGTAGAGGAGACTGGTGGATCTGGACTCTCTGCATCTTTCACATTTGGTCCTGCTTCCATACAAACGTCTATTGGTGTTTCCTGCTCCTCCTGCTTGACTGTGTGTGGTGTTTCCTTTTTGATATAATCTTTTTCAGGTGGCGCTTTATCAGCTGCTGGTTCCTCATTTTGTTGAGTATTTTCTTGCTTTAGTTCTTTCTTCACAGTTGTCTGAGGCACTGAATTATTGTCAGGAGCTCCTTTTGGTTCCAGCGTCTCGCTGTCTGGAATCTCTGCACACGATGACCCTTTCTCAGGAGTCTTTCTCCCCGCGGATTCCTTCTCCAGGGCCATTTTTAAGGACCTTTTCTGGAGGCTCTTTGTCCAACGATTCCCTCTTTGGAGACTTTTTGGACTCTTCTTCTGAAGTTTCTCTGAATGTAGACTTGTTTTCCAGAGTCTTTCTGGATGCGGACTTTTTCGCTGGAGTCTTTTTTGTTGTAGAATCCTTACCTGAAGTTTTTTTAGATGGCAAATCTTTCTCTGGAGTCTTTTTCCCAGTGGATTTCGTTTCCAAGGTGTTTTTGGCATCCTTTTCTGGAGACGTTTTGGATGTGGACTCTTTCTTTGGGGTCTTTTTCCCTGATGAGTCTTTCTCTGGAGGCTTTTTTGACCCAGAATCTTTTTCTGGAGTCTTTTTGCCTGATTTCTCTGATGTCTTCTTCGGGGACTCCTTCCTCCCTTTAGACCTCCTGTCGGTCTCGTCCTGGTCTGAGGTCTTGGATTTGCTTCGTTTCTCGCGCTTCCTGCCTCGACTGTCTTTGTCATCGCTGCCGTCCGAGTGAACAACCCATCTGCAGGAAAGGGGTAAAGTATGAATTTCATGATTAAAAGTTCACAGAAAAGAAATTAGGAAGAGTGAAGAGGCGGTTTCGGACCCGTTGTCAAGTCTGTAGTATTTGGTGGAGATGCGGGCTTTGAGTTTGGGGCAGTTGTGGATGGCTGGTTTGCTGACGAGCTCTTCAACAGCTTTCAGGGCCGCTGAAGAACTCGACATCTCAATGAAACCCTGAAACACAAAAAGAGTCTGAAAATGGTCCCAAAGGTAAAGAATCCACTCAACTCTGAACACTAAGGGTCACAACATAAACAGGATCGACGTAATTACTATAACTCTTACTGCTAGTAGCAAATACCAAAGCCAACATACACAAACACAGCAATGTAAGATAGCCTCAAGCCAACTTGGCTGGCCAATCAACTTCCATATTATTTTTTTTTTTTATCCAATAGGATGGAGGAGCCTGATGATGCACAGGGATTATAATCATCATTCCTATTGCTGGGCTGAATCAACACAGTTTGGATTCCTCTATCAGCTGACAGAGGTCATGAAAATGACTGTGATGAATGATGTATATGATCAATGTATCCTTTATGCAGTTTGTATTCAGGCTCATAACTGTATCAAATTTGATTTTCATTTACAAAGATATTCACTTTGTATCATGTATTTATAATCGGTATTTAAATTTTAAAAAGCTAAAAAATTATTTTTTTTTTAATTTTTTATATTTTTTATCTCATCTCATTTTCTTACTGACCTCTCGTCGATTGCCAATCAGGTAATAGCGCACCACCTTCCCAAAATTTCGCAGCAGTTGGAAGAAGTCAAAGAGGGCGTAATTAGGTGGTAGGTGGCCGAAGTAAAAAACCCTGCTGGATTTCGATGTTGACTGCAAGCAAAGAAAGAACAAACTGTTAAATCAGCAACATATCAGACAAAAACTCAGCCGTTATATTAAAGGTAACACTTACCTTGGGCTCATCTGCTGATTCTCCACCTGCAACAAAATCAAACAGGAAGAATATCAGAAACTGAACAGTGAGCTTTAAAAGTCAACCAAACGTGCTGGTACAACAATATGTTTTTGTGTTCAGCATCACAAGACTTCCAGGTATACCTTGGTCGTCAGAGTCATCTTCTTCCAGTTCATCCAGAGTGATGCAGTTTTCCAGGTCTACAGGGAAGTCCTCCTGAAAAAGCACATCGCTCCAACTGAATCCCTTTTTTCCACTTTAAAGCTTAAAATATGTCCACACTAACATGTTCATCTAAAAGTCTTTACCAAATCCTCCTGTAGAGGAGTCTCTGTTGCTTCCTTTGACTCCTCTACTTCCTCCTTCTCTTCCTTCTTTATCTCCTTCTCCGACGCAGGTTTCTCCTCAATGCCAGGCTCTCCACCTATCACCTCCTTTACTTCATCTGTAAGGGAGGTTTTTTTTTTTTTAACAAAGTCAAGCATTTCCTTTGTTTTCCTTTAAAGCCAGCTTTGCTGTGAAAGCTCAGCTCTCATTTTCTACCTTTTTCAGGTGCTCTCTCTTTAGGACTCTCTTTTTTCTCTTCCTCTTGCAGAGCCTCCTCATCGTCATCTGCCAGATTCTCTCCATCCTCAGCAATCACCTCCATCCCCTCGATGTCGCTCTCCTCTCCAGGCAACCTGAAGTGGCATCTTTAGTTAAGACTGTTCTAGTTTCACTTGCAGAGGCTTTTCTGCAAAAAAAAAAAAAAACCCAAAACAAAAAACAGCAACATGAGGAACTCACGCTGCCTCCCCCTCCACTTCTTCTGTGTTTGAAACTTCAGGTTTGGAGTCTTCGAGAGGAGACTGTTGTCCTTTGGATGTGGACTCTGCATCTGTGTAGAAAAGAAGATTTAACACCAGCCTGTCTGGAGCGACTGGTCCTGGCATCGTGTTGCGTTTTCTTACCTGGTTTCTCTGGTTCTGCCGTCTTTTCTCCGTCCCGTCTGGAGGACTTGTTGCTGGATCTCTCTCTAGACCTGGATTTCTTATCTCTGCTGGATTTTTCCACGGATCTAGATTTGCTCCTGCTTTTTCTTTCTTTGCTTGACTTTTCTTGGGTTGTAGACTTGGTTTTTGTCTCTCTGCTGGACTTGTCTCTGGATGCGGACCTGGTCTTCTGGTCTCTGTTGGATTTTTCGCTCGATTTGTCTGGCTTCGTCTCTTGGGACCCTTTCTTGCTTTTCTTGTTGGATTTTTCTTTTGTTTTTTCTCTGGACCCTGACTTAGACCTGGTCCTGGTCCGCTTCTCACTAGTGGACTTATCTCTGGACCTGGACCGGGTTCTGCTCTTCCTTTTTCTATCCAACTTGTCTTGGGACCTAGATCTAGTTTTGGCATCTCTGCTGGATTTTTCTTTAGATTTATCCCTGGACCTGGACCTTGTTCTGGTCCGTTCCTCTTTGCTGGCCTTGTCTCTGGATCTGGACCTTCTTTTCTTATTTTCTGTCGTTCTGTCTCGGCTCGAGCTCCTTGTCCTCTTGGTGGTACTCTTCTTCATACTTTCGTTTTCTTCTTCGTACCTCTTGGCTTTTGAAACCCGCCTACAGGACAGACCAGACAAAAGCAGGACCATTATCACTGATCACCCCCTGGATGATAATCCGCCAGTTACCTTCCTATCGGGTCGGTCGTACTCACATGAGAGTCTTGTACTCTCCAGAGAAGGAGACACAAATCAAGTCACTGTTGATCCTCAGAGTGTTGGACAGATAATAATCCACCAGCTTCTGAGCATCAGGGGCGTTCTTCATCTCAACGAACACCTGAAAACAACACCTTGTATGTGTTTTCTAAAGTCTTTTAAAGTGGTTATTTAAGAAAAACAAAGAAACTGTCTTCCTCTCCGGTATAGTTTTTTAAATGGGCTGAGCCTCACCATTGACGGCAGGAACAGGGTGTAGAGCGGCGGGCCGAAGCGTTTGATGATATTGATCAGGTCGGATTTTCCATCTTCTCCTGATGGAGCGGGCGTGAAACTCACCACCCGGGAGCTCTGAGGAGACATCAAAGTGTGAAGAGACTTTATCAACAATGAAAACAGACGTTTTTCTAAATATTGAACTGTACAACGTCACAAAGAGGGAATACTCTCATATGGCCCGGCTGTAACACAGAAGCCCCACCTGCCTGCAATCAGGGATTTCCCTGCATGTAAAAAAAAAAAAAAAAAAAAAAAAGCTGACACCTCTCGCTGTGTTTGTGAGACGGGAGCTTTTCCAGACTGAGATATTTTTCTTAGTAATAACCAAACGTTTGACACTGGGACTTTCTGTACTTTTCGTATGCAGCAAAAACTGGACACTGGAAGTGTTTCTCTTCTACCTGGAGAAAGTTGAAGGCGTTGGAGACGCTGAACTCGATCTGCTCTCCGTTCACAGTTGGAGGATAATTGCTGTGAAACTTCACCAAGTCTTTGGCCTGATCAACCGAGCCCATCTCCACGAAGCCCTGCAGGGTTTAAACCCACTTTAATAACGCTCAAGTGCAAAAAAGAGAAAGAAAGCTGCTGCTCGTCTTTAAATGAACGAACATGCAAATATCATCAGTGTGATGATGAAGAACCTCGCAGACTCACCAGAGACGGAAACATGATGACCTTGATGATCTTCCCGAACGGTTCAGCAAGCTTCCTGAGGTATTTCTCATCGACAGACTGAGACGGAAACTTGATGCACACTACCTTCCCTTTCTCCAAAGTCTGACAGGAAACAAACACAAAGACTTTCAGCTGATTCAGGAGGGGCTAAACCGAACCTCATCGAGATCTTAGACACATGTCTCTACCTTCTTTACCTTCTTCTGCTTCGACTTGCTATTCGACTGCGATGCTGCCGAACAGAAAGAACAAGTTTAAGCAGAAAAACTTAAACGTATAAACACAAAGGCACAGCCCAGTGAGGCAGACTTACTTTGACTAGCTGCCGGGGCGCCTTTTCCTCCATCTTTCTTCTTCTTCTCTGATTTATCGTCCCTAAAAATGACAAAAAGAGGACGATCAAACAAATTAAAAACCGAGCCACTGAATGAAAAACAAACATCTTATCAATAAAAAAAAAAAAAGCTGATCACAGCAGCTTTGGATCAATATCAGGACCGCTAACATCTGGACCAAAAACCCGTCCTTCAATTATTAGAAAAATAAAAAATTGATTGATTTTTGGCACGGGTCACAGCTTTTTATTAATTTTTTTCCCCAGACTTAGTTGGCTGTGCTGAATGAACATCGCTCATATTTGCCATTCTTTCTTTTTTTTTAATTTTAGAATTGTTGTCTCAGTTCCTTAAATTAGTTTAAAATAGCTAAGCTACACAAAAATGGCCACATTTCATCCTGGAGCCAAAAAATGCTCAATTGAAAATCACTGATCCCACATTTATCTTGACATCAACCAAAGCATTTCTTTAATGTTGGATCACTCGCCTTCAATTTGAAATTTTTATTTTATTTGTCCGCCAGGTGGCACTACTTTTTAACTATTCAAAGCATGGACACAGTAATTCGGTGGTCATTTTCGGTGGTCACAAGTCAAAAAGTTAATCAATTCAAATCTGCTGGCTGCTGCTGCTGCAAGCCCCTCTCCTCAGCAAGCGTAAGGGCGGTGTGAGTTTTGCACGAACAGAAGGAGAAGAGCCAGCAGCGCCATGTGGGAAGCTTACCCACAATAACCAGTCTGTCCATTTGCAGCCTCTGCTCCACCTCAGCTGGGGTCCCTATTCTTTAAAGAACTATATCATTAATACTTGACATTTATATTTCAGGCTGAAGTAGTTTTAAAAGATCGAGCAATTTAAAATGGGAAACTTACTAAAAAATATTTTTACAGTCGTTTGTTGAAATGTGGCGCTTTGGTTAAATTATATGTCATATCCTTGTAAATTGGTCAACGTTTTTCAGGGTTCATTAACATCCACGTTGTTCAGTTGATCCATGTTTTTTTGGCTCGCTGATTATTTATTCACATCAAAAAAAAACAACATTTCATCTTTGAGGCATGCCAAAGTTTTCCACTTTGATAAAATTCAGATTTCTGTTCAGAGGCGTGAGAACGATGATGTGGTTTCGGTCACTGACCTTCGGACCGTCTGCATGCGGCAGTCCCAGTTAGGAAACCTGTGGAGCAGATGGGAGAGCGTTATTAAACCCTGCAAGCAGTAGATGGAGAAACTTGGCGTTGATGTGAAGTAAACTCACTGCTGCAGGAGGCTGAGCTGTCCATCTGCATGGTGCCTGCCGGTCACGTGCTGAATCCAAACCTAAAAACAACAGGAAGTAAACCCGTTACCATCTCTCTTTGTGGCACTCCGGTCTTGTAGGACACGTGCAGCTCCCATCATCCTTTGCTGCTGAATGCAGACCCTCACACCACCCACACAGACTGCAGAGAGAGAGATTCGAGGACAGGTGCACTTACCTTCTGCGACAGTACAGTGATATCACACAGCGAGCACGAGTACGGGAACAACGGTGGGACCTTCCCGTGGAAATCCAGAGCTTCTTTCCGTGTAGGCATTGAGGGCGAGGACTGACTGCTCCTCGTGGAGGACGTGTCACGGCGGCTTGCCAGAGGTTTGGACTGGTGCTCGCTAGGAAGAGGAGAAGCCGTCACCAGCGCTGATGACCTGTAATCAGCTGGTCCAGCCTCGGAGAATCGAGATGACGGCGCTCTATCTCCTCGCCTCGCTGGGCTGTAAGAAGGAACTGGACCAGCCTTACCATAATCAGAGGGGCCCTGCCTGCGGTGGAAGTCCACCGTGTACCCCAACGACGATGATAAGGATGACGATGGTGGCAGCTCTGCTCGGCCGGAGCTCACGGTAATCGGATTATTCCAGCGATCCATGAGCTGCTCCGAGGGAGGAGGTGGTGGTGGCAGGTGGTCCAGCGGGTACTGGACCGACGTGCGATGGAGCTGGTCCCAGTCTCTAGAGGAGGAGGAGCTGCTCGTGGCGGATCGATGGGTGGAGCTGGGAGGGTAGGAGGAAGAGGAGGAGGGAGACGGAGCCCGGGGAGGGAAAGGTTTGACGGTCCCTTTCTTGCATTTGATCTGTCTGAGGATGTGTGGCAGAGACTCAATAGTGAGGACGTCTTCAGGCAGCTCGGCTAGCAGCGCCAGATCACTGGGCTCCAGACCGCAGCTGCTCAGGATGCTCAGAACATTGTCCTGCGATGACTGCAGCACTCCAGAGCCCCTGGACGAGGACGGGCAGGAGGAGGAGACAGAGAAGGAGTCTTGTGGCTGCCTGTAAAAGTCACGGTCCGCTGAGGAGTGGCGGTAGTCCACAGATCTGTAAGGCCCGGGATCAGTTCTGAGGTCGGTGTCAGACGGCGGCTTTCTGTACGGGTAATTCTGAGACATGATGGCGAGCTGTGGAGAAACGCTCTGGGCGTTTCCTGCAGACAGAAGGTGTCAGGGAAGACAGAAGACGTAAAAGGTGATGTGAAGGTGGAGGACGAGTTGCCCTGAGAGAAAACACTTAAGAGTGAACACCACGTGCTCAGGAAGTGAAGAAAGAAAAAAAACATTTTCTAGATGGTGTCACGTCTGCCTCGGCTACTTTATGATAGGAAATTGCTGATAATGTAAACAAAAACATAAAAAGTGTTCATCCTGATACAGTTTTGGTGAAAGATGAAGTACACCCTCTTTCAGATGTAAGGTTTTAAGTATGAGGACATGCAGAAGCAGCGTGTGAAAAACGACACACCCAGCAGCAATAACTGAGTTATCACAGTGGAGGAGTTCTGGTCAAACTCTTCTTGCTTCAGTTCATTGAGGTTTGCAGCAATCACTCATGGACAGCTCTGTGAATGTCCCACCCACAGCATCTCAGTCAGGCTGAGGTCTGGACCATTGCAGCATTGGGATTATTTTCTTTTTCAGCCACTGTTGGAGATTTGCTTCTGTGCTTTGGATCACCATCCTGCTGGACAACTGAACATCAGCTGAGCTTTAGCTGTGGGACAGGTGGTCTCACGTTTGACTCAAGAATACTTTAGTAGAGAAAAGAGTTCACTGTTCACTCAGGGACTGCAAGGTACCCAAAACATGAACCTTCCACCACCGTGCTGACAGCTCGTTTGAGGCGATTGTGCTTTGCAAACCTATGTTGTGCTGCCATGTTCTTCTCAGAGAGAAGAGGCTTTCTCCTGGAAAACCTTCCAAACAAGCCACACATGTTATTCTAATTGTGCTGTCATGAACTTTAACATGCTAACTGAGGCCTGTAGTCTGACACGGAGCTCTTGGGTTTTCTTGTAGTTGATCATTGCACGGGCTGAGCTCGGGTGAATTTGCTGGGATGTCCCCTCCTGGGAAGATTGTTCTGTTAACACACCTGAGTAATCCAGACCACCATAATTCCGCTTCGATGAAGATCAACTAATCAATGCGTTTGATTACCAGCACCCGGCTGCTACTTACCCTCTTCATTCCCATGTAACCCGTAAGGATGAACTTTGTTTTTCACACTCTGCTTCTGTCTAGGTTTTTGTGAAATAAATAATGACACATGTAATATGTCATCTGTTGCTGTTCATCTGAGGTTGTATTTAAATGATTTTAAGGCCTGCTAAGAATCAGATGATTTTCATTACATCCTGATACTGAAAACCTTTGAATTTGAAGCAGGTGTACTTTTCTTTTTAACCACAGTTGTACACAGTTAACGTAAAATTACGGCTGTTCATATAACGATATATATCGGATGACGATATAAAAACATCTATCGTTTCATTTTATGCTATCGTTTGTTTAGTGGTGTCGCAAAATAAACTGTTTACGGCAATATTTTTTTCATCGTTTTGATGGTCACTGTAGTGGCTATATTAATTTCTTAAAGTTCTTTCTTTCTCTTATATTTAATATAACCACACTACAGATGGACAAGCGCCTGCTTTATGCATTGTTGTTAGCAACAACGACGGTAAAACCATCGCGTGTCCGCTGGTTTACTTTGCACATAAACCTTTCACAATAAAGCTCAAGATCCTGTTGAGACTTTTTCAAAATAAACCGAATCACGTGAAAGAGCAGATTATTTACGGATGAGAAGCCAAAAAGAGCCGTCAGGTGCTAAAAAATAAACCTTGGACTCAAACGTTAGAACAGGCTTTTCCCCGCAGCACGTTGTGTAATAAATACTCACAAAGCAAACGGCGGCCGTTACAACTTATGTCTAAAAATGCATCGTTTCATGCATCAGTTAAAACACTCGACTCCAGGTACTAGAAACGCTTCACGCAAGTCGAGCTGCCCGAGATTCACAGAATTTACAGAAAATTTTAAATTTTGTGATTTGTATCGTTATCGGGACAATAGATGTCTTATATCAGGTTATGAGATTTTGGTCATATCGCACAGCCCTACGTAACATTATAGAAAACCAGAAAAGTGATAAGAATATATCCTGCTGATCCCTAAATGCTGTTAGTTTAAGCTTCAATAAAATAAAGAAGAAATTAATAAAAAATAAACACAGTTCTTCTTTAAACTGCTAGCTTTAGAGGTCTGTACAACAGATTATCTGCCATCATCTTCTCCTATCCCACCCTCCTCTGTCACACCAACTCTCTGCATGTCCTCCTTCATTAAATCCATGAACATCTTCTGACGTCTTCCTCTTTTCTTCCTGCCTCGCAGCTCCGATATATCCACTCTCCGTCCTCTGCAAATGTCCATGATACCAGATATTCAAACCCATCTAAACTTTTACTCTCTCTGCTCTTCACATGTCCACCTCCCCACCTCTCATTCACACATGTATTCTGTCTTGCTTCTACTGACTTTCATTGCTCTTCTCACCAGAGCATATATTCACCTCTCCACACTTTTGTTAGAGATCACAGTGTCGTCAGTAAACATTAACGTAAACAGAGACTCCTCCCTGAACTCATCTGTCAGCCTGTCCATCACCACTGCAAACACGAAGGAGCTCAGAGCAGATCCTTGATGCAATCCCACTCCCACCTTGAAACCATCTCGCTGTCCTCATTTATATCCTGCCCTTATACCTTCACTTCTCAACCACTCCTGACTTCCTCATGCAGCATCAGTTTCTCCTCTGCCTACCATATTCTTTTGACCATTTTTTATTATCAGTGTTTTGTTATTTTTTATTTTTTTGGGGGGGGATCAGTTTAACCAGCTGGTATTAAGTTTAAATATAGAGACACTGACGCAGGTAGACTGTGTTTTACAGGTGGAACTATAACGCGACACAGAAACATATAAAATGTTGGACATAGAGCGGGGAAAATGCATGTAATTTTCATTAATGTAGAGCAGGGTTTGTGCAGGATTGGTGTAACCCGAATTAATCCTCTCTGATCAGAGATGTGTTGAACGTTCAGCGAAAGAGGCTCCTAGGAAATTCAGCGCGCAGTGGTTTCATTATGGTCGAACTGAAAGTGTGATCTAAGAAAATGCCGAGTTTCAATCAGAAACATCGTCGAACAAAACCGAACCAAAAAACCCGTCTAATTTCTAACCTGTGTAGAAAAAAACTCCGCTAACAGTTAGCTAGCGGCTAATGTAGAGGAGGAAATAAAATCAGCGGCTCACCTCAAATCACCGCTGCACCCTCTCAGGTGATCCACGCAGCTCCAGGCAAAAAAACAACTCGTGGACCTTGGACCTGCCGCTGGTTTGGTTTTCCACGAAAACAGATGCAGAAAGTCGACGATTGAAAGCCGCAAATAACCTAGCTGTTTCGTCTTCTTCTTCTTCTTCTTCTTCCCCTTCTTAGGTTTACAGGGGTCTGTACATCGACGCATTCTCGCCCTCTGCTGGTGGGGAAAAACAAGTTGAAACAAAATAGACCAATTAAAAATTTTGTCAAATTAAATTAAACCAAAATAAAATAAATTTGAAGGAAAACATATTTATTATTAAAATATAAAATAATCTAATATATTAATATATTACACTTGAAATTATTTATTAAAGAAAACATTAATAAACATGAAAATAATGCATAATATGTACATAAATTTAAAATTCATAAAAAATATATTAGGTTAGTAATATATTATATATATATTGAATATTATATTAATTTAAAGTACAATCTAAATTAATACAATACAATATTTTCAGAGATAAAAGTAACAAAAACTAAAATTTATAAATAATGAATAAAATTAAGACATATTTATAGATTAAATGTAAAATGACATGATGTAAAAAATGTAAGTAATAAAATACAGTACATTCAAAAATGTATGTACTAAAATAATAAAGTAATAATAAAAATAACAAAACAATCATTTGAGATAAAATTAATGGAAATTAAATAAAATGTATATAATAAAAATATTAGAGAATATGGATGTAAATAAATGCTAATTAATCAAAATAACTAAAGTTACTTTATAGCTTATCAACATTTTCACACATGTCACACATAATGTCTGAATTAACTATTTTAAAAAATAATGAAAAACAAGGAAGCTGAATAGTATCAGAAAACTAATTTTAGTGGACGCAAATCATGTTTTGATTGCCCCACTTGGCCTCTGTTTGAGAAGCACTGGTCTATAGAAATATATTTATTGTACTTTACTGACCTTTTCACTCAGTGTTTTACTGACCTGCTATATTTTACTAAAGTGAACACTTAATTTGTTGTAATTTTATGTGTTGAGCTACTTTATTTGTTAGAGGGACTTATTCTTTTATATTCTTATGGATTGTGTTTACTGTTTATATACAGTAAAAGTGTATATGATCATATATGATGTATATTATCAAAGCTACCCAAAGTGATTCAGCATTTTGCTTTTAAGTACTTTTAATGTACTTTGTTTTTGTTTTGTTTTTTAGTTTATTTAATTAATTTGTTTAGTTTCGATTTCTGTCCTCTAAACTTAAAATCTTAACTTGTTTTTTCTCCTACTGGTGCTCATCTGATAGATAAATGAAATGTTTTGGGATAAATTTGTGGAATTATGTTTGAGAAGTTCATTTGCAGTAATTTTTTTGTTGTGTTGTTGTGTGTAACCACAAGGTGGCGATCTAAGACTTCGGTGAGCTTGTTAAACGTTTACCTCTCCTCCTCCTCCCTGTGTGGATTTTTGGAAAGCTGAGGCAGATGAAGAACACAACATTCAGATTCAGAGCTGACAGTAAAAAAAAATAAAAACACGATATACTTTACATATGATGCTCGCACTAAATATAACACATTTAACTAATAACAAAAACATTTATTCACAGAAAGGATTATAAAAACAAAGTGATGTTAATAAATGTATACTAATATACTGATAACCAGGCAGTCTCTAATGAAACGCACCAAAAATTTAAAATCATTTTTAAAAGCTAAATTAAAAAAGAAATCAAGAAATAAACCATAAATAAATAATAAAATAATAATAATAATAAAGGAAATTTGTTTTAATGCAGTAAATATATGACAGTTACAAAATATAAATAATTGTAAAATACTGCAATTAAAAATAAAATGATCACTGGGTAAATTAATATAAATAAATATTTAAATATTAAAACACGTTACATGTTTTACAAGTTAAAAAGGAACAAAACAAGGATCTATACATTTTTGATAAAACAGTAAAATATTTTAATAAAAGGTTAACAAGATAAAATATCAAAATGAAAATAAAATATAAACAAAAACGTAATACAACAAATATAGTAACAACAGAATAACATAACTGGTTTAAATACATTGAATTAATAAACTATATAATATATAATAATATATATATGTGTGTGTATTGTAATGATCCAAGACAAATCTAGATTTCACTTCACTTTCACTTCAAGATTTCAAACCAGGAGAAGAAATACATGAAAATTATAACACTTACAAAAAAAGGAAGAATCGTAAAAAGGAGAGAAAGAAAGAAGAAACTGAGCCTGTCTCATTTTTGTTGCCTTAAAATCAAAAACAGAAAATTTACTGTTAAAGACACAAATATCATAAGAATAAGGACAATTTATTCAGCAACATATACATTAAAAATATGACAGTAAATTATGTTTCAGCCGAAACAAATGAAGGTGAAACACAATAAAAACAAAAACATCTCACTGAAAAATTGCTGAAATAAAAGTAAACTTGTTATTATTAGTATGAGTCATACAGCAGGTGGAGCCACAGACCACATGTTGTACATCACTGAGGCCGCTATCAGAGCTGTGAGTACAGCAGAATGTGTACTGTAAGTACCATAAGTATTTGTACTGTTTCAAATAACTCAGTAAAATACTCTTCTTTTTGTGTCTGAACTACGCAGTAAATTCATACACAACCTCAATAAACTTCACAATCAGTCCATTTATCAGCGCTGCTTATCGACAAACTCGGAACAATTTGTAATTTGTAAAATTTGTAACAATTTGTAAATGTAACATAAAACATGCAGTATTTAAAACATTTCAGTCACAAAACTTTGCATTCAAACATTCAAACAAAGGGAAAAATCTGTCTTTAATATATTCAGGTTTTCAGGATGCATTACTGCTAGATTAACACCAGTCTACATATACATTTATACATAAATGATACATCAAGAAATTCTTCATTCATGGAAATGGTGATGATATAAACAGTACTGATACTAGTCATAATAGCTGTAATAATTTTAATGATAACACATACAATTTCAACGATTATTATTATTATTATAAAAATTCTTCCTTTGATACAAATCCTTTCCTGTGTATATCACTGTGCAGCAGTGCTGCGGGTGTAGTTTAGTTGTGTGTTGGTTCCATGCAGAGCCGTCAGCCCATCAGTTACATGTTGTAACTGTTTATTGTCACCAGGTGGAAGCATGACAAACAGCCATCCTTCAGCTGCTGGAAATTTATACAAAGAGCTTTAATTAAGTACACACTGTAATGAACTTTAATTCCAATTTTGATAGCAAAGTACTCTGAGGTACCTTTCTACAGGAGCCTCGTCTTCTTAAGTCATTATCGGTTTCAGCAAATGAAAGTATTTATTTAAAGAATATAATATAATATAATATAATATAATAATTAGTAGTTTTTTATGTAATATTCTTGCATTCTTTAAATAAAGTAAACAGGGATAAAACATTGTTTTGTAATTATACAGCAGCTAAGTATATATTTGTCCTTCTCTTGAACTGAACGCTAACTGGAGGTAAACAGTTGTGCTTAAATGAGCTGTTAGCCAGTGTAGGCAGCTTACCGAGCTAAAGCTACATCTGCTTGGTGTTTGCCAGCCTAATGTGTTTTAAAGCTTGAAGCTGTTTTTTCCGACTGAAATAAAGTGATTATTACAGCGTTTAGCTTTTCTAAGTGTTTTATGTTATTTTTGGTGTGTAATGATGTATTCAGCTGTTATTCAAGGGGAAAATGTTGGAGCCCACAGTGAAGGCTTACGCTTACTTGAAGTTTAATTTATTTATAATGTAAAAGAAAAGAAGCTGAAAAATCTCCACAGTCAGCCTCATACATGGAAACAGATAAAAATATCCAGCAGACACTCGTCCATTGACTGATTACAAGAAGTTTGTGTCTTTAATCAGCTGATGGGGTCCAACATTTGGTCCTGAGGGGATAATTAAGATCCTGCTTCTCTGTTAGTGGGAGTCATATCTGACAGCAGGTGCTTTTAAAGGAACAATCCCTCCAAAATTAAAGCTGACTGTGGGACCATGTTGTGCCCTCTCCAAACCTCCCTTTAGATTTTTATTCTGTGATAATGACAGTAATGAGGTGATCTTTGTTTCTGCTCTCTGTCACACTCAGAGATGACAAATGGATGTTTCTACATTATGCATGGCTGTTTTGTTCGTCGGAGCACTTACTGTCCAAACCTGATGAGATCCTCTCCTTCAGGTTTCTGCCCCATTTCCCTCCTCTGGATATACATCTGCAGCGGCATTAATGTTTAAATCAAGTGTTTTGTCATTAAAATGGAGGAGCAGCTCACATCACTTCTCTCAAACACAATCCTGCTAAGTGAAATTAAAGTAAAATATTCATCAGTGAAGTTAATCTGCATTTGTGTAACAACAGCTCGAGCTAAAGTGGCTCCTGAACATCGAGGCGAGTTTTTAAACTGCTCCGAAAACCATAAAACACTGTTCAATGATCCATATTTTATAAAAATAAATTAGTTTAGTTTAGCTATTACAAAAGCAAGCCAGCAAACAAAATGAAAGTGCTACTTCAATAACTTTGCCTGGACATCCTTGTTAAGAGTTTAAGAATTGTTTTATACGAGCTTCTAACTAATTGGAAGAAAATACCCCCCCCCAACCTACAACTTTCAGGCCCATATTTAGGTTCACCATGCAACACATGAGTCAGAATTCACAATAAATAAAAATAAATGGCCTGAAACTAATTTAAAAATCATGCTGCACTGTGACCCGTGTTAAAACAAAGACACATGCATTCATCTCGTTCTTGCAATAATCTCGTTAATGTTTGGACCTCTACTACATGTTAAAACATCAGCATCTGTCCAGTGTAGTTTGCGCTGTTATACCGCACGAGATTACGCTGCTAGTTCAACCGGGTTTCCTCAGAAAGCTGAGTTAAGAAATTTAATTAACCATAATAGACTTTAGACAAACTTACAAACAACCCTTGTGCTCTAAGAACTCACCCTGAAAGTTAAATCAAGGTAAAAATAAATGTTAATCAGAAGTCATCTGAGGAGTTCTTATTGCTTAAAGGTCGTTTATGAGCTTTGTAAGGAGCAGAGACCTGAAATTACATGACATAACATCCTGTTAATCTTCACCTTTAAGCTTCAGGGGATCCAATCATGACATCCAAGAGAACCAATAAAAACAAAGTGACTGAACAAGGCGGAGATATTCAAGGTGGGTTAAGAAACAATGGAGAGATGGCGACTGTTTCTTGACTGCAGTAACTACATTTGCAGCCTAACTTTGATTGTTTTCTGTTTTCATTGATTCAATTACTGTAGAAAGGAGTCGGATTGTGCATGCAGGTCTCCGCTGATTATAATGTCACATCATACTCAATGACAGGTTCAGCCACACTGGATTCTAGTCTTTTTAAACCACTGTGAAGGGGCGTCCACACAAGAAGCAACCAGCAGCGAGGTGATGACCAGAGACCACAGAGAGTCACTGACATGTCTGCTGAATGCTTCCCATGTGGGCAGAGCTTTGAGCTGGGAATGCTTGCTGATATTTTTAGGGTAAGCTACAAGTTCTCTGAAAGTTTGTAAATGCAGGACCAGGTGATTTTATTTCAACTTGGCAGGTGCGATGATTTTGCAACAAAAATATGACTATCAAGGCAAAGTCATGCTCCTCCCACACCTCCCTTGACCCCACCTTTCCATCCTTTTTTAAAAGCACTTCTAACTGTTAATCTAAGAAGATTTTAACGATTGTAACTGCCTCTCTACACTCTGTTAAATGTCATACCTCACTTTAATCTGCTAGCTTTAAACCACCATCGAAGGAGGCCCTCTTAGAGCGGTCTCTTATTAGCTGCTACAGAAGAATCTCCAATCCCACTGTACTCAGCAAAACCACTACAGAAGCTGTTCACAAGCAGTTAATGGAGTCAGAACAGGGCTCGTTTCTAGCTCAATATTTAGTAAACAATCCCTCTATGACGTCACACAGAGCCAAAATAAACAGTGAAACAGTGAAGTCTGAAGGCTGAGCTTTCAACTGTTGGATCTGTATGATGCCATCAGTGATGTCAGGCACAGAAGCCCCACCCACCTGGTGTTTAAACAATCTGTTTCAGAAGGGCAACCAATCAGAAGGAAGTTGATTGAGAGGAGGGAGGAGCTAAAACAGCATTTTTCATATAGATAATGAACCAAAACCTGATGTAAGGCAAAGAAAGAACTGAAAATCATAGTTGAAATGTCAGCTATTAAGCACTGAGGCGCTATTCTGAACAACAGTGCTGATATGTAAAGTGTAACATGACAAAAATGATATTGCATCAAAACATAAAAGCAAAATTAAATACAAATGTAAGTGGATTCTCTGCTGTTTAAACACAGTGACATTTACCCAGCAGCAGCAGCAGCTTCTACCCGACAACAGGCGAGTCATCAGCGAACAGATTTACTGTCGCCCAAAGTTTTTACAGTGCGACATAAAAACACGCTAAGGTCATGTTTTATTTATTTGTTCCATCATAATTAGCAATTTAAATAACCCTGCTACATTCAGGAGGACTATTACACTGAATCCATCCTCTGGGACCCATCAGGCCTCAGAGAGCCCAGCAAAGGGGTCCAAACTGAGGTCTGCAGCCCTCCAGGAGGTCACAAAGGACTGATGGAGCTGTTTCCTTATCCCTCTGTTTGATAAGTGTAGTTAGTTTTATTTTAATACCAGATAACAGAATGAATGAGCCCTATGAAAACTTGCGTCATAAAAAAGCTTCAACTTTTAACAATCAGTCCACCTTAACACGGATTAAGGTGGACTTTCTGGATTTAAAGTGTTTGTCATGAGCTTCTTATAACAAACCCAATAACAAATTTTTTAAACTCTCAAAAAATGTACATCTCATACTCAAAAAGTTAAAGACGCTGCACTTGGGTGGAGGTCAAAGGTCGCTGCACCTCATGAATGATGTGAGTTCTATGCTTTCACGGTTCAAAGTTGCGTTCTCCGATCTCCTTCACGGCTTCATGTTTCCTCCATGTTCGACAACCTGATTATTTAGTCTGATCTTCATCAACAGGGCCGCGATCAAAGTCACGTCTTCATCACTTTGAGCCGCCGTGAAACAAGCTCAGCATCATCCCCTTTGCAGTGTGACACTCTGTGGGACGGCGGCAGATCCGCCAACGTCACCGCTCGTCCCGCAGGACCACAGACGCTCCGAACACAAAGACGACTGTAATTACAGCGAGTCTCAAGGGTGAGCCAGCGCTGACCTGACAGGAAGGTTATTAATAATTTTATAATGAGAGGCATCAAAAAATGCCACCTGCTCTTATATCAGTGTCATTTAACTCATAATATTTACAAAGGAAAATACAGGTATAAAAATACTTCAGACTACAGCTGATTTTGAAGCCTGGAGAACATGTCAAAGCGAGACGTAACCAACAAAACGAGCACAAAATTAATAAAATGTCCTGAACCTGCACTTTTTTAATGACCAACAGGGGGCGACACACCCGCTGATCAAAGAAGTCTGATTCTATAGAAGTCTATGAGAAAATGACCCTACTGCTCACTTGATTAATGTTTTCAGTGAATGTTTTAGTGATGACTTTATGGTCTCAGTTGCTGTTTTTAACTCTTATTAAATAAAAAATAGTTTTCATTTTGTAAATTTTGACATCACTAGAGTAAAAAAAGACGATAAAGCCGGGGACGAGCTATAGTGTCAATAAAAGGTCACTGCCATGCTCAGTTTCTCAGTCAGAGCCACCCTCGTTCATCACATGCTGTTTACAAACACATAGCTGACAGCACAGTACTCTGTCCAACTTTTATTGTCAGTCTGTCGTGGGTTTTTACCTTTTTAATAAGGTAGCGACACTGCAAACAGGTACAAAATGAACTGTAGCAACTGTGAAGTGCAGTGGTTTCTTTATCTTCAGTTGGATTTTATCAGGGGAAACGAGTGCACATAAAAACACACAGATTTAAAAAAATAAATATATCTTCATACAGAACAGAACTTTTACATGGAGTATTAAAAGTTAAGGAGCTGAGCTTCTACACGTCAAACAGGAAATCTTTCTTCTTCTTTCAGCTGCTCCCTTCAGGGTCATCTTCTGCCATCTCCTCTTATCCCAGCATCCTCCTCTGTCACACCTCCTTCACTACATCCATGAACCTCCTCTAAGGTCTTCCTCCTCTCCTCCTGCCTGGCAGCTCCGGTATATCCACTCTTCCTCCTCTGCACATATCCAAACCATCTCCGCTTTCTTTGACTCTGAGCTCTCTCTGACGGATGATCTTCAACTCTTCCACCTCCATCTCAGTCTTCATAGCAGGTCTTCTAAACATTCATGGTTGTATGAGTGAAACCCACTTTTGATTCTTAGTTAGCTTTAATTATGTGACAGATCTGAACCCTACAGGCTTCATCCCTCATCTTCTGCTTATTGATTATCTTTGCAGCTCATAACTTCAGTGTTGTCTGCTGAGTCCATCTGCATTTACAGAGAAAAAAAATCCACCATCATGGAAAATTTAAAAAGAATGATAGATCAAATAAAGGATAATTTATACGCTATAGTAAACAATTGACTCTAATTTGATGACTTTTGGAGCTACAACACCAAAACCCTGCATGCAAAAACAGCCATGCAGGAAAACTGTACTGGAGTCTGAGGTCCTGCAGAGGAAAGTTTTGTCTTTTTTTTTTTCTTTTTCCAGCAGCGGAGAGGTGTACTGAGGATAAACTCTTTCTTCTCTTCAAACTTTCCTAAATTTCCATGAAACAAAGAGCAGAAATAAAAGAGTGAAGCGAGGCAGTCAATGTGGCGCTCTGATGTAATATTGATGACCCTCCTCCTCTCCTGACGACCTCTGTTTGGTCGTCTCATGTTTTATCAAATATTCATGAAGCTCTGCGTCCCCTCGCCCTCCTCCCTCAGACCCCATAATGCATCTGTAATGTTCTGTCAGGTGAGGCATGATGGGAGAAAGGATGATGGAGCAGAGATCCTGGAGGGATGGAGGAGGCTAATTCCTGATCACAGGCAGTTTTTTCTGTCTTTTCTTCTCTCAGTTTAAAATTGCAGAAGTTTGAGGAGCTCGATGTTGAACCCAGAGGAACTCTGAGCTTCTTTTTATTCTTTTCTCTCCATTTCTCTGTCTCTGGTTTTAATCGCCGTCTCACTCTTTCTTTCTGCCTCTCCAGCTTGGGCTTTCTGAAAAAACAAACAAAAAAACAACCAAAACATTTTTCATCTGCTGTCATCTCTCAGAACCACCAATGGGAGGAAACCTAACTGTGACCAGATGAGGAAAGGTTGGTAATGATTTGTTTGGAAACATGTTCACACTGAAATTAAATGTTGGCACTTCATACTTGGAATTTCTGAGTTCCCAGTCAGAATTTTAATCAGGAACAAATCCTGTTTTGTGTTTTTCGCAATTCCAAATGTATTAGTTCAACTAATGTGACATGAATCTTTAGCACCAAAACCACAATGAGTAGTTGTTAGCACCTCCACTCGCTGTGGAGTGACCGTGGCTCAGGGGGTTGGGAATCGCATCTGTAACCGGAAGGTCGCCGGTTCGATCCCTGGTGCTCTTTTCAGGGCCTAAACCTAATCGAGTAGTATTTATTGCCTAAAACTTTCAGAATAGTTTATAACATCTAATTCTGTGTAGCTTTAAGTACATAATCTTAATCTGAACATAATCCTAACTGATACGTTTTTAGCGCCCAAAGCTAACTGAGTAGATTTTAAACACCAAAACTTTTCCAAGTAGTTTATATCAACTAAAGCTAACTCGTAGATCGTTGCATGTAAATTTCCACAAGTAGTTTTTAGCACCCAAAACTTTTAAAGTAATACATGACAACTACAGTTAACTTTAAACCTAGTGCAGATATTTTTAGTACCTAAAGCTAACTGTCTTGTAGCATGTAAATCTCCCCGAGTAGTTTTTAGTGCATAAACCTTTCTGTGCCTTTCTTGTAATACCAAAGTCAAAGTCAAATTTATTTATATAGCACACTTTAAAACAACAACTGTTGACCAAGGTGCTGTACAATTAAGACAATTGAAAGAAATGAAAACATAGGGAGATATGATAAGAGTTAACAAAAAGAATCATAAAATTAGAAGATTTGAGTGAGATATAAGACAAATAAAAGTAATTCAAACTCATTCTGATTTAAAAGCCAAGGAATAAAAGTGGGTTTTCAGACGGGTTTTAAAAGTGTCTAATGTTGGGGAGGTCCTGATGTGAAGGGGCAGATCTCCTCTGGACCTCGGGACAGCCAGGAGCATTTGATCTGTAGACCTCAGTGATCTTGCAGGAGTGTACCAATTTAAAAGATCAGAAAGGTATGAGGGTGCTAACTCGTGCAATGCCTTAAAAACAAATAATAAAATCTTAAAATTAATTCTAAAACTAACTGGCAGCCAGTGTAATGATGCCAGTATGGGGGATATGTGGTCTTGCCTGCGCGTGCCAGTTAGTAACCGTGCTGCAGTATTTTGGACCGGCTGCAGACGGCTAACTGATGACAGACTAACACCAGAGTAAAGGTTAGGTTAAGGAAGTTTAAAACCATCCATGCCTTAATATGTAAACTTAATGGAGGAGTTTTAAGCACCTAAAGCTGAGTAGTAACAAAGTAGGCTAGATATCAGTACGTCAAGTTAACAACTATTTTTAGCCTGTAAAGCTAACCAAGCAAGTTTTACCGTGTAAACCTTTTGAGCAGTTTTTAGAACACAGACCTAATTAAATATTTGTTATTGCCTAAAATTAACCAATTTGTTTTTAGCACCTAAACCTAACATTGGCTTTCAGTGCCTACAGCTAATCGAGTAGCATTGATAGCCTCAACCAAAAGAACGCTAGTTTTTAGTACCTAAATCTGAGCAGTTTTTCGTGATAAAACCCAACTGTGTACTATGTGGAGCCCAAACATAACCAATATTTGATTTCAGTGTGTAAAAATAACCAAGTAATTTCTAATTCCTAAACCTGATTTTGTGGGTTTTTTAGTGTGAAAACGAAAAAGAAAAAAACCTAAATGGCTAAATTAGGTGTAATGAAGCCAAACAAAGGAAAAACATGAAGGTCCAAAGGCCATGGAAGCCGCAATAATTCGGTAACTTCCACCACACCTTTAACCTGCCTACTAGCATTGATTATGTTGGACAAGAGCATGATACTCCCACAGATACAGCAAAGACACCTTGTGTTTAATGCAGAGATGCAGGCAGCGTCTGACAAAACGGCATTATGGGATGAGAATTCGTTAGGTTTTGGCCTTTTATGGGCAGATTAGCAGAACTTTGGGGGCAATAAAATCCACAGAAGAGAAATCCCAATAAATGAAAAGGAAGGTGAGAGTATGATAATTAAGCACTAGCACTCTCTTATAATTGTTCGTGTACAGGTGGTGTTTAATGAGGAAGTTTGGGTGCACATGCAAACAAACTGAACAAAACAAAGCAGGAGAGATGTCCAGGAGGAGAAAATAAAAATGTTCCTGGGGGTTTGGTGAGAAATACAGATCATAAAAATGTGAAGGTTTTATTGGTTTTTATTAAATACATGTTGGGAGGATTGTGCAGCCTGGTGGAGGTCTGCATGGTTCAGTCTCTCTCGTCTTCTTACTTTCTTCTCTTGCTCGTCTTGCTGCATCATCCCTTCTCTCTGCCTCCTGTTGTTTTCTTATTTATCACCATCACTATTATCTCTCACCTTGCTCCCCCTCGTCGCCCCCTTGAGCCTCACCTCACTCCCTCACTCGCCCTCGTCTCCTCATTAACGACGAGCCCTGACGGATGTCGAGGCGAGGCCGGGCTCACCCTCATTCTCGCCCCTGTTGCTCAGTGCCGGAAACCCCTCACCTCTCAGCGGGGGCTGGCAGTCGAAGTGGCCGTTTGGTTCCCTGTGGGGCCGTCGGCCATCTGCCGCCACACACCTCACCAAGAGCCCAGTGACTCTTGATGCAGCCGCCACACCGAGGTGATGATGGGAGGAAGACCTGCTGCTGCATTCAGGGCCCACTGGGAAGATCGTAAAAAATAGTTTTCTAAGCTAAGAGGCGCTAAAGAGCAGAAACACAGTTACAGATGTATTGTGACATATTTACTAATAGTGTGTACTAACCCAGAAAGCCTATTTAGGCGTTAAAAGTTACTGTTGGGATTTAATTTGTCAACTTTACAGCTGAAAAGAGTGGACATGAGTATTTATCTGGCTAGCTCTTATTTACAACGTATGTATTTGTACAAGTTTCCATTTCAGCATGTGATATTTTGGAGAAGCCTCTTTAAAAGAATCACAGAGACATGAATTTATGAGTTTTGCAGCATTAAATTTACTGCAAATTGTGCTCAATTTATTATAGACAGAAAGCATGCCTTGCTTTGTACCCGATGTGGCTGGGGTGCCGATGTATTTGGAACGACGGGGGAGATGTTATTAGTTTGGTTGCGTAATTGGCACGGGTGGATGGCTCAAAGCTGTGAGCGTGATGCCAAAACTTTGTCCTGTAGCTGTTCAGTGAGTCCTCACTTTGCACGTTAGAGTCGAACGCCGTGTATTTCAGGTCCTCAGTGATA
The DNA here is from genome assembly GCF_900408965.1 of Simochromis diagramma. Taxonomy (NCBI): domain Eukaryota; kingdom Metazoa; phylum Chordata; class Actinopteri; order Cichliformes; family Cichlidae; genus Simochromis; species Simochromis diagramma. The sequence continues at coordinate 6,491,860 of NW_024387031.1, read as the reverse complement.
CTCGTATATACTTTGTTTATAAATGAGCTCATGGTTAGCAGAACTTTCTGCTCTAATAGGCACATTTTCACAATGGTGGTATCACACAGATGTGGTCCTAAGCTGGCCCTCAGTATGTTTTATGTTGTGTATTGTAGATTCAGCGTGTTGTGTATTTAGTGTAGTGTGAGTATGTTGTATGTTGTATGTTCAGGGTCTTGTATAAAGCGTCTGAGACTGGTTGTTCTTTCCTCTCTCAGTGTTCAGCGGCAGCTCTTTCGGGTGCTGATCATACAATGATGATGATGATGATGATGATGATGATGATGCAGATGACCACGCAGTCATTATCATTCACTTCACTCCCACAATCCTCTGCTCCAACTCCAATTAACGTGTGATTGTATGCTTGGCATGGAAAACATAATTAACAACCTGCGTCTCTGCCAAACTAAGCAGCCAACACACTGTGTGTGCAGCGCATCGTCGATCTGAACGCAGCAAAGCAAACGCAACAACAACAACACAAGCAGCTCCGTGTTTTCGGGTTCAGAGCGCCGGCTCAGCGTCCCGCGAGAAAACCACCATTCACCATAATGGTGGCGGCGGCGGCTCGGCGCTCTTCTCTCTGATGGACTGCAGGCTGCTGAGGGATGGCGCTTTGTGGTGTGGACAAGAGGAATTATGGGAAAGCGCGCCAAGAAAGGCCCGAGGGGGGGAGGATGGATGTGTGTGTGTTGTTAATTTAGCCTCTTTAAAAAAACACTGAAGATTATCAGTGAATCAGAAACACAAATGTGCACGCTGGCTGTTGGAGTGAATTAAGAGACTGAGTGTGGACGTGAACACGCGTGCTTTCATACATGTGCAAGTGTGATGTCCAGCCTCACATCATGAACTGAACAGTTCTCATTGGAACCGTTTCCACATACTAACTCCATCACCTTATTAGAAAGAAGGCGAGTTCGTGTGAGACAAAAAAATAAAGTAATATTCAAAGTTTCTGTATAACTTTAATAACCACAAGGTTAGTTTTCTACATTTGGACAAAAGAGATGCATAAATAGAAAAAGATCTGCTATAAAAAGCAAAAAAGCCTCAAATTGCAACGACTACGCAAAACCTGCATGAAATGCACATATGTTTTAATAAAGGAAGACCTGAGAACAATAGAATATAAAAAAGGTTCCAATAAAGTACAACAAAAATAAGTCACAAGAATTTAAAACATGACAGCACAGGAGCTTTTACTTCTTTATTTGCAATAAAGAATTTAAAGTTGTGCTCCAAATGTGCTAATGTTGGAAAAGTTTACATCCAGGTCCAAAAGCTCCTCTAATGTCCAGAAGAGGCGCCAGCAGTGAGTCAGTCCCCAGAGATTCCCATGTTAAAATGTCACAGTAGAACTACACGTTTACAGCCTGATTTTGGTCTAGATAACTTCCCCCTTCATAACACCTGTACAGGTGGAAAACGTGTTTATAACTGTTTCAATTTATTAAGGCTTAAAGTTTGCATTATTAGGGGTGTGGCCTCTTTGACTGACTGGCGGCTGTAGCTGCTAGCTGTTTGCTAGGCTTCCCCTAACATCACTGGAGTCCCTGAACTGGACCTCTGGACTGTGTTTGTGCTGTTGGAGCATTTTTAATGCAGTTATCTGATCAATAACATGTCCTTTTAATCGTACTAACACAAAGTCCAAGAAGTCTGAGCACCGTTTTTGGATGTTACTTTGCATTAATTAGCATGTATCAGCACACAGTTTATGGATGGAGCTTGCTAATCAAACTGTCTTCCTGCTCCTGAAAACCAAGATTACAGCAGCCTTAAAGCAAAGGTGGAGGGTTCAAAACTAGGCTTCACAAATCTACAGGGGACATGATGGTGGATACCTCCATCTTTTATACAAAGCTTATAATTTACACAGACCACTATGTTAACCAGAATATTCTGAAATCAAAATATTAACAAACGTTCCTCAATCAGATTTTTTGGTGGTGCTTTATATTGTGAATTCAAAGATTTTCATATATTTTATCTTTAAAAAAAAAATCTAATATGATCAGCACTCATATACAGCTGGGACAAAATGCTACATGTTTGAATCGTGACTGAAAGCAGACACAGCTCCATGTTTCTCCTGGTGTTTTGCCCTGCATCCCTCTCACACACCGCTTCAGTGTGAAATGGATCCACACCAGCGAGTTTAATTCAGCTTCACGCACACAGACACGAACATGATGTTGTGTTCGTACAGAGAATCGTCTGGAAAACACTGAGGCAGAAATGTGTTTTCTGTGTGGATAAACTGCTGCCTGCACACACACTACATGACTAACAGCAGCGCTGCATGTGTGTGTGTTGGTCTGTATCCATCATGTCTGTCAGCACATGAGGAAAACAATGTATGCCTGTGTGTGTGTGTGTGTGTGTGTGTGTGTGTGTGTGTGTGTGTGTGTGTGTGTGTTTGTAGATTCAGCACAAACTGGCTGCTGCCTCTTCTTCTTCTCTTTTTATTTATCGGGTGGCAGCGAATCGGTGCTGCTTATTTACAGCAGATTGTTTCTCCAGATGTTTTAGAGGGAAAGAAATCCCCAAACGCACACACACAAACACACACACACACACACACACACACACACGCACACATCTCCGTCCAGATGGAAGTCATTCTTTATAAGACTCTATAATCCTTCTCTCGGTGAGAGGAAACAGAGGAAGGTGAAGTGAAGCGTCTCCTCCTCCTCCTCGTGTTACTGATGTTCTCCAGTTGTGTCGACATGTTTTCTTAAACATGGACATTCGCCCTATCACGCTACAAACATTTGTTTTAATTCATGCATTTTTAAATACAAAGGAAACTGATAAACATTAGTTGGTCCACAGTGATAACTGAGGCATTATGGTAATGAAGATGGAGGAGCTGACATGTGGACTGTGTTTCAGCTGAGATTAACATGAGACCTTTAACAAGTTCAGGTCAGACCTTTGTGATCTGACTCAAAATTACAAGTGTAAAATCTCCTCTACTAAACCAGTTAGCTAATATAAATCAAAAATAACTAGTTAACTAACAAAAACATTAACTAAGCGTTTGCCAAACAAAACACAACATAAACTAAATCTGAAAGTAGAACGGTTGTTTACATAAACCTCAACTTAGCAGTTAGCTAATGTAAACAAAAACCAAACTTTTAGGTTATATAAAAGTTATAAGAAGTTAGCTAACATAAATTAAAACTGACTAGTTAACCAACAAAAAACAAATCTAAGCTTTTTGCTAACCGTAAATAGAAATTAATGGTTAGCTAACAAAACTAAAGAAAGAAAGGGTTAGCTAAAGTAAACTACAAATTATTTGTTTTCTAGAATATACCAAAACTGAGAATTAAGAAAAACTAAAACATTAGCTAATGTAGAATAGATTACAATAGCCCTTATTGATATTATACAATAAAACTGTGGGAAACTACAACTTCTGTAAACTACAACTTGCTCCCATTGCTGTTAGCTAATGTAAACTGAAATGGAATGATTAGTCGTGTCCAAATTCATGGGCTGCATCCTCCTGAGGACCCGGCCTTCGCGGTCTACGTGGGCCGGGTCCTCAGAAGGTCGGGTAGGCCGGAAGTAAACAGCTGTGGAATTGGACGGTCTAGCCTTCTGATTTGCGTCGCCGCTGTCTCGGTAGAGTTTAATAAACTCGGCCGTCTGCTCCTTGCTATCTAAAATATAACAGGACACTGGCGTAAATTCTTGACCATCTCACACTTCTGTTTAATTAGTTTTCTGTTAGACGTTTATTCAGCTGTGTGAAAACCAAGGAGGAACCCACCCGGGGGATTAATAAAGTTTTATTTTATCTAATCTAACCTAATAACTTTCATCTCAGCCAAACCGATTTGCTCATGAACAAACAAAACACTGAAAAAGCCCAACAATAACATTTTTAGGTTGTCTAAGTGACTTATATATTACGTTTAACCTGAGTAGCGAAAGGCCACGGTGATCTGAAAATGATGTGCCGGGAGTTGTGCCGTTCTCGGCAGCTCTAGTGACCCTCGAGCCCCCGGCTAGCTATCGAGCTGGTGGGTAGCAGACGTCTCCGAAAATGTCGGAGCACTTTTGCAAATATTCGATACCTTGATAAACCGAACAGATATTTGATGTTTACACAGCTACTTTCTCGCCTGAAAATGTGTTAAAAGTTTATTTTGTGACCCAGAAAGAGTCATAAGAGTAATATTAAAAACTTAGCCATTGTTGGAAACTGTAATCGGCTAGGCCACACTATGAATTCTGGGATATGGTAGGCCACGAAGGACACACCCGACCCTTCCTTCTAATTTGGGGAAAAGGAGGACACATTTGTCAGCTGCATTCGGAGGAGTCTACGAATTTGGACAGCCTTCGTCGCGTCGCTGTGATGTAATCGGCCTACAAATGCGGCCTCAAGACGATGCAGCCCATGAATTTGGACACCCCCATTATGTTCTTTCAGGTAACCTAAACAAAAGTGAAGAAGTTAGCTGACAAAAATCAAAACTAAGCTTTTACTTAAAAGCTAAGTAACTAAGCTTTTACTTTTACATGCCTCCAAACTATTAGCTAACATGGACCAAAACTAACCACTTAGCCAATATAAACCAAAGCAGTGTTTGATAAACTGTTTAATCAGCTAAACCCAGTTATTATTTAGGGTTTTCTAAGTTTTATTTTTAAGATTATTTATTATTGTTTCAGCTCATAAACTTTCACTTACATTTGCTAAAAGGTTAAACAGCCAGCGTTATTAGCTAATGTGACCTACATGTATTTTGCATATGTTGTGTATGTCGACACATTTTTCAGTTTGTCTGTTTGTAGCATTAACACAGGAATGTTTTCTGTTATTTTAACAAACTGATGATTTACATTTGCAGCTAATGGTTTAGTTTCATGTCTCCCTGCTTTACTGAGAGGATATCACTTTGTTATTAAAGGAGCAAGATCTGGTTTCTTTTAAGTTACCAGCTGATGAGAACCTTTTCTTTTACAAAATATGCTCTAACTTTGAAAAACGAGCAAAACTTTGACGTGCATAACAAAGAGATTTCATAATATTCCCAGAGCTTTTATTGGAAAAACATCCACCTCTCTCAAGTCCAAGTTTCCTTTGAGATTTCAGCACAACAAGAGCTGATTTTTTAAGTGGAGTACAATAAAAAAACAGCTTTGTTCTGGGTCTTTGTATCGCTGTTTCTCACTCAGTGTAGGCGAGAGGGAGAAAAATAACAACCCCCCCAAAAAGGAAAGAAAAGGAAATGGCAGATTGATGAAAAGCCAAACTGGTCCCAGGATGACACCTTCTTCTCCTCTCCACAATATTAAAAACTCCCACACGTTTCAGGAGAAGAGCAGAATTAGCCTTGCCGGGACGCTCTGAAAGCTGCCGTAATGACTCATTTGTTTCATCCTGATAGATGGCTCTCTGGATGGAAGAGGACCTCGTTTAGAGGCGCTGCAGACAGCGAGCGAAGGACGACTGCACCATCGTGTAGAAGGCCTTCAAAGCTGTTCAGGCCACCGGAGGTCGCTGTGAGGGCCGACGAAGCAGGGATAAAGTCCTCTGAACAAGAAGCCAACATACACTGTGGCCGTGGCTTTGAAGCTGCTGTTAAACACCATGCAGGAGGGCAGGTGGTGCTGATGAATATTCAGCCGGGAGTCGAGCCTGCTGCCAAACAAACCGCCTGTTTGCCTCTGTCACCTTCCAGAGTCTGATAGACTGTTTTATTAGTTATGACATGAATGCATACAGCGAGGATAAAAACATTCAGGGTCGAGGAAGGGATGGGAAAGCAGCCCGAGTCAAGTAAAAATAATAAAAAGAGTTAATAACAAAACTTTCTGTCTTTTTACATCCTGTGGATCTGTAAACAAAACAAACAAAAAAACTTGTAGGTTTTGCTTTGAACATTTCATAATAAAAAACATGGATAACGCCACATTGGTGCGCAAAGTCACGCTTTATTTCGAGATTTTTTTAAGTTGAACTTGTTTTGACAGTTATTGTCTTGGTGTTCTGAAACCTGATGTCATAAGCAAGTGATAGATCTGGATCAAAGGTTAGCCTCACCTTAAATCATCGCCTGTTTTATTGTCCTTTTTAATACTAATGGAGCCAAAGTGAACGTCACACTGTATTAAAGAAGATTTGGAACTAAGCTCATAAATTCATCAAGACAGTGAATCCTGAGCTCATGAATAAAGAGAGGTAGATGGCCATTTTCATACAGATTTCTACACACCCAGACTTTTTTTTTTTTACAACCAAATGTGTCGCCCTCTGCTGTCATTACAAAGAATCCAGGCTTAAGATGTTTAACATAGACTTGATTCAACTTTTGGGAAGTCTGTTTGTAAGAAAGACAATAATTTGAATGCTTTATAATTCAATTTTTTGTCCCTCAGGAGGCTTTAAAATTCCTGCTGTCACATCTGAAATATCACTAACGGCTGTTTGGGTTTCAGTTTTTTCAAAGAGTGATGTAGTCTTCTGTTAGGGGGAAATTTAGCCTCCAGGATCATTGGGACACATAAACCCATCGGCACGGTAAGGTGGCGATTGACGGAGGAGTGAGGAACACACATTTTTACAAATAATTTGTAGAATTAAAAATTTTTTTTTATTACAAATTAAGTGTAAAAAACTGTGACATGTAAGACTCAAAACTGGGTATTTCTAAGTGTAGTTTTTGGGTTTTTTGCCTTTTAAAAGGAAAAAAATCATGTTCAGGGACACTAAAACAAACAAATCAATGCTCAGAAAGCAATAGATTAAACATCTGAACCGTTTCAGATAAAACTGCTTCAAATTCATCTATAAGACAACTATGGCTACTATCATTTATAACGGGCCAAAATTCTTGCCTTTGTATTCTTCTTTTCTTCAACCTTTAATCATTTCCAATTTCGTGTTTCTTTCCTAACTTTCTTTTTCCTTCATTCCATCTTCCCTGATTTTCTTTTCCCTGGAATTTTCCTATTTCTTATTTCCCATCCTCTCTTTTCTTTCTTCTCCTCATCTGCTATCCCTTCTTTTTTTTCTCCCATGACAAATTTATGTCCAGCCCCTAAGGTCACGATAATCAGTCCAAAACTACTGACTATGGAACAAATTTAAATCATCACTATCAGACCCCATTTTCAGCATCTTTGTTTTTTCTTTTTTTACTTCAACTTTATATCATTTCAGTTAAAAAGAAAGAAAGAAAGATGTCAAGTTAAACTCAAACACATACAGAGTCCAATATTTAATTCCATGCTGCAGTTTAAGCTGTAAACAGATTTTTGCAGACTCTCATTAACTGTCAGCTTCAAACGGCCTCGATTGGGATTCCTCCTCGGGTTAATATCTCCTTTGTTAGGGAGTTGTTTTGTCAGTCCCGGGAGATCTCCCTCTGCTTCCCACGTTTCTCACATCCTCTCCGTGCTGTCGAAGCCTCCGTACGGACACCAGCTGGCTGTGGAGGAAACACAACTGCTTAAATGTAGTCTTTATTTCATTTTGCTGCATTTAATCTCAAATGAAGCAGCTCGTTTGTGCCTCACAATGCAGATTTGTACTTTTGTAACAGATTAAATGTGATATGTTTATTTCTGGGTTGGGAAAAAGATCCAAGGGGCCTGCAAACACACTGATTTCTGACTCTGTTTCAGTGTCTTTATTAATCACTTGTCTTAGCTCAACTTACCAGCTTGTAAACTCTGATTTAACCACAGAAAAGCAGCCAGCTGCTGAGCATTAGCACCGCCACTTTACGGTTGGACTGTTAACCTGCGGCGTGTCACAGAGGTGAAGGATAATTCGGAGTGACAAGTTACATTGAAGGTGGCAGCATGTGGGCTGCAGACGATCCTCAGCTTCACTACAGCGAAAAAGACACAACCTTTGTACACATCTGCACTAGTTCACCACAACTATTAGGATTTTTTGATTTGTAAAAGCTTCTTTGGGACAGTAAAAATCCTGATGACACTTCCTGCAGCTGACCCAAAAGTTTCCCCACCTGATCAATGAATAAAGAGCCTCTTTGTGCACATTTTCAGTTGCACATAAAAAAGGAATCATTAAATTGCCAAAAGTAAATGTTAGTTAGACTTCTTTGCTTTGTGCCACATGATTTACTGATGGATAAAGTCAATATTAATGAAGCTAGTGTCATGGAAATAATCTGAGTAGTCCGCTAACAAGCATTTTGACTAAGATACAGTTTTGTAGCCCTAACGTTATTTAGCCAGCTAGCTGCATCAATCTGGTGATAGCTTTTAATGTTAGCTGACCAAATAATTTGAACAGCTAGCAACATTACAAGATAAAGCCCAGGAATTAGAATAAATTATTCAGTGTTATCCATTCACAACTTCAGGCTTCATGAGATACAGTAATACTGTTCTTTTTCTGGCTAATATTATCTTACATTAGCTTACCCGCTAACACAGACAAACAGCTTGATAATCACATAGCGCTAGCTGGCTAACTTTAGCTTGCTTGCTAGCAGCTAAGCCAAAGTCCTATAAACAGACTGCTTATCGTTTTTGTCCTTTTGGAGTTTGTGTTGGAGTCTGTATTGAGGTAAAAGTCAGTCGTTTGGTGATATTGGTGAGATATCTGTTAGGCAATGGAAATAAGAAAAAAAAACACTGAATACAATAAACTGCAACATAATTCACATTTTCAGTTAACAAAGTTACAGGTACACACTTCGGTTTGAAGCTGATGACTAGTCACTTGCAAATATTCCAAGATTTGGTTGCCTATATTAATGTATTTGCTACAAAGTCAGGCAATGTTATTTGTCACTCTTGTTGGTAGTCGTTCCAATCACTCGCCTAGATGTTGAGAAAAGTTCTGCCCACTTCCAGTGGCTATTATGGTCACTATGTAATTTCAAGTGTGGACGCAGCTCATAAATCCTCTCAGGCACAGAAGCCCCACCCACCTACTGGACAAACCTCCTGGTTGTGTGAGCCAGCCTATCAGAAGAAAGTCTGTGGAAGTGCATTCTGTCTGCAGTTTCAGCTGGACTAGATTAAAAACAATGAGAAGAGCAGGTACAATTATAATCTCTCCACCTAACCTATGCACAGAAATCCACACCAAATAAGGTGTTACTCAAGAAACTCAACTGTAATCACATCACTCAGGATTCCATGTATAGGATGATGAGTTAATCATCAGTTAACTATCAGGTACGAACAGAAACAAGCACGCATACATCTTATTGGTTAAAGGGTTTAGCGCTGATGTCACGCACACCAGCATTTTGGGCTAAATTTGGCCTTCTTAAGGTGTTGACTTGTGGTGAGTGTGGCTGCTTCATCTCAGCCACAGGTAAACCTGACAGAGGCCAGCTGTCACATTTGGCCACATCCTGCCTACCCCACGCTCACCTTATGACCTCATCAGGTCCATCTATTACATACAGTCTGTGTGTGGCACCTGAGTGAGTGTAATAAACATAAACATTAATAATACAGCACACGTTCTGTGCTCAGTCTGCTGTTGCTGATGTGTCGTGACACAAAATCAAAATCATGGTAAAAACACTCACAGTAAGCACCAGGTAATGAACAAAAGGGCTGATGGGAAATGTGGTTTCCTTTGCAGAAACATGAGCCCTGACAAACTGTGTGTCTGTGTGTGTGCGCAGCTACATGATGTTAAAATAATAGGTGATGCTGAGCAGCAGTGGGGCCACCTTCTTCATCCAGTCCACATGGTCTGTGGTGGTCTCTGATAAATGGCTCCTCTCCTGTCAGGACCTGAAACTTCCTGCAGCTGTGGTTACTTATGATGTAATGCAGGACGCCGATTATGTGCCTCGCCATCAGCGACACTCTGCTCAGCTCAGCGTGCATTCGGCACTGCAGGAGCGCTCGCATCTGTCCGATTGTGGAGGACGGGAGGTGGATGGGAGGTGATGGAGGTCACTGAACATTCAGGGAGCAAATGTTGAAACTTTAAGTGAGCTTTATTGGAGTTGTTCCTCAGAAGTGTTTTCAGGGTCCTTGACCTGTCTGCAGTCTGAATGTCATGAAACTTTGCAGAGAAGTAAAAGAAAGTAAAAGAAATAATTAAATATAAAGGACAACGCAGATCTACTCTAACAGAGCACAGGTATCAAGACACTCAGTTCAGTTCAGTTGAGTTTTATTTAGAGATTAGAGTTTGAAATGAGCATGATGAGTTCACTTTAAGGTTCCCATTAAGGGATATCTTATTTTATTTATTATAATTTATTATTAAGATAAAATCTATAACTGTTTAATCATTTAATTTCATTTGAAAATGTGGAAAGTCTTATTATCCAACCAAAGTTTCTTTTGTTTAAGTTTTCATTTGCTAACAAAACACCCATGTCACATGTCTGAGGTTATATTGTTATTTTTCACCCTTAACTGATAAATTCTGATATCTAAAATTATCTGGTCTGTTGTGGTGGCGTTGGAAGTTAGAAAAAATACTGCAGGCGGATCCACTCGATCAGAACAGGATCAGAACCAGATCTCCGTGACCATGACGTCCAAACTGTCCCCGCCGTCCCCCCTGGGTTTCCTTCGCTTGTTAATTAATTGTCTCTGCACTAACATCTGTCGTCTCTGGAGTGCCACCGCACGCCGCTGCGATTCAACATTTATACATGACTCCTTACAGCAGCCGCACTTTTAATGATGAAGCATATGGAATACAGCCGAGCAGAAGAGGAAGTACATTTAGCCTGCGACGGCTCTCAGCTGTGAAGAGCTGCACTTCACCGAAAACAAGGGAACATGAGCTAAGAAAAAAAAAACATGCCATGGAGCTAAAGGAGGAAAAGTGTGCCGAGGACATTTAAAAGCCAGAAAAAGCAGCTTGAAGAATCAGTTGAAGAATTTGGAGGTAGTCCTCCTCCTTCATTGTTCCATCCACTTTGTGTAATGTACCAGTACCACTGGCAGTAAAACAGCCCGAAGGCATGATGCTACCACCACCATGCTTGACACCAAGTACAGTGTTCTAAGGTTTGAAAGAATCACCTTTACTCCTGCAACCTTACCTCTTGTCATTGTGGCCAAACATTCTTTGTCTTATCTGACAATCAAACTTTTCTCCAGGAGACATTTGGCTTGTTCGTGTGGGCAGCCACACATTTCAGTAAAGCTTGAATGTGTCAGTTTTGTAGCAGGAGCTTCGTTCTTGGTCGACATCCTCACAGTCCATGGCGATGTAAAACTGGCTTCAATGTGGACAGTGCTGGTGTTCCAGCAGCTTCCAGGTCATGGCAGATTTGAGCCTTGGTGGTTCCTGGCTTGTTCCTGAATATCCCAACCGGTTTTCTTTCATATCTGGTGTCACACCTGAATAACTTCTTTTTTTTTTTTAGCAGAAAAAAGTTCTTCTGTACTCTAACTCCTCTACATCACAAATGTTGGCCAAAGTAGTCAGTAAGAGAAAACATATCTGTTACAATAATAAATCATAGAAGCTTGTCTGTTGGCGAAAAGTAGCTCCGAAGAAATCTTGGCTTATGACTGATCTTAGAATAGTGAAAGCAGAGCCAATGTACACTTGCCTAGCATGCGAGTCTCCCATCACTTTTTAGGTTTAACTACAAAGTGCATGCGCAATAAACCAGAAAAAGGTTGACCTCTCATCTTGACAGGCTCTGGGATTTGTTTTGCTGCTGATTTTTAGTATAATGAAGAATAGGGTGACCAACCGTCCTCTTTTCCCTGGACATGTCCTCTTTTCACGTTCTGTGAGGGGCGTCCGGGGGTATTTTTGAGATTGATAAGAATGTCCGTGTTTTCCTATATTCCGACAGAGGACCCATGTGTGTGACGTCATTCATCCCCGAGCTGCTGCTTTGTGAGCTTGTTCTGCGCTCACAGACAGGACAGACAGCACCAACGCGCCTAATGATGTTTAAAAGATCCCAAAGCGCAAGTCCATCTTTTCAGACAAACTGCAAAAAAAATTTCCCTCATACCGACCATAGCTGGACTGGCCATTTTTCGTTTTTACGGCCGATGGCTTTTTTGTTGTTGTTATTTTTGTAACGGTATAAACAATGAAAGGTGGTGGATTGGCCAGATGCTGGCCGATGTGTAAAAATAACTGAGTTGCTTGGTGGTGGCTATGGTGAGGCTTCCACAGAGGCCAGCAGGTGGATGAGAGAAAGGGGAGGCAGGAGGAGGAGAGACCGGAGGCGGCCGCCGGTCCGAACGTCAGGTGAACTGAACTTCAGGTAAGAAGTTATGACCTGCAGTCTATCTGGGTCAGATATAAACCAAGTTTAGGATTAGTTTATTTTCGTTGTGCTGACTTTTTACAGTCAGTTACAATAACTCGTACTGCCTACTAGCTAGCATGACAGAGTTTCTATACAGCTGGGTGGGTGCTATGATGTTACTGATAGTGAACTTTATTTTGTTCATAAGGTTAATTAGTAGAGTTGCCAACCGTCCCATAAAAAATGGAATTGTCCCGCATTCAGAGAAAATATTATGCGTTTCGTATTGAGCTGAAAAGAAACAAAGTTTGTCCCGTACTTCAGCTAGAATGGAAAAGACACAAAGCTGGAGTTATTCTGTGTCTTTACACTGCACAGCTGCCTCTTCTTCTCTCATTGTCTCCCCTCCCTCTCCTGTTTCTACTTCAATCATGAAACTGATCAATGATCAGCTGATCGGCTTTCCTCTCTTGTTTGTTTATCGCCCACTTTGCGCCAGAAAGCAGAAACCAGCGGATGTCGCACTAAACAACAGCAGCACGTTTAAGCTTGATCAGCTGTTGTTAGAATTTATCAAATATTACTTTCTAGTATCAGCTGATGTTTGCTGGAGCCACAGCTGTAAACCTGCTGGTCATGATATCGGTTTGCTTATCTGGTGAGAGGGAAACATGAAGGTGAAACCAGGAGATGTCCTTACTGAATCATCAGAGCTGAACAGGTGATGGAGAAACAGGTTTACCTTTTAGGTGACAGGAATGAGTTGAAGGGAAGTTATGAACTGTTTCTGAGAGACAAATAACACCAGGATCCTTTTCTACGTAGCTGACAGCTGGTAACTGTGCAGGGGCGGGTCTAGCAAAGTGTTGCCAGGGGGCAGGCAGGGCATTAATAGGGAATCTTACAACCAAAGCTTTCATCTGATGTAAAATGTATAGAAATCATACATATACTAACATGACAGTGTACATCACTGTCACAACAGCGTTTGTTTTCATTCAAAGGCTTTATGGTTTTTCCTATAATACCTGGTGGGCCGGTCTCTAGTCAAAATGCACGAGCCGATTTTATGTTTCTTTAAGCAAGTTCTTCATGACTGAGCCAAGTGTCCTCTTTTTTGGAAATCAAAATATGGTCACACTAATGAAGAAGCACTGCCAACCTTGCTTGCCCCAAAGAACGCTGCTATATTTTAACAACTTCAACGGCTCATTAGGCTATATTTAGTTTGATCATGAGCTACCCTCTCATTTAATAGCCACAAACCGTTAGCTACAGTAGCTTAATGGGTAGCTGACTCATCTGCTGTAGTAAGCAATGCTGTTAGCTAATGCTACTTAAGTATATAACACTGCAATGAAATAAAAATATGGGTTAAAAAACTGGTTGCTTTTCATGTCGAGTCATTGATGTTGTGGCTAATACTGATGCAAATGTTAAATGTTTAAAAAAAGTGTTAAAGATGCTTATAAAGTTTTATTTAGTTTGACTGCTTTGACACTACAATCACAATCTGTTGTGATAGATGTCACTCACCTCTTATGTACTTTGGTTTGCTTTGATGTATTAATGAACTGAATTTATTTCTTTTACACTTAATACTTCATGCTTCAGTCAACTAGCTGCTAATGGACGCTGCCTTGTGAGCAATTGGAATTTGTTGCTATGACCATGACAGCAGCAAAGGTAGAGCAACAGGTGCGTATAACTCTTGGCTCAGTTATGGCACCGTGAGTTTCACGCTGGTGAATGGATATGCTGGCTGGGTTACCTTTGATCCAGATGTCACAGCACACCTGACACCTTGCATGAGTCGCTCTCAGTCAGGACCAAAGGAAATTTTAGATGTGGGCCACATCTGGGCCAAACATTTACCAACCCCTGCTGCACATCACCCTGTTATTCTCTCCCCCTGAGTTTCCTGTCTCTATTTACAGTATCAATAAAGGTTAGCGTGCAGCGGTTGTCTGATGTTCGTGAAATGCTGATGCTGATCTCTGCTGTGTGTCGCAGCCTCCCCCTCTTCCTCCTCCTCCTGCAGGAGATGCCTGCAGAGACTCAGCCAGAGGAGCAGATTCTTCCACCCACCTCCGCTGGCAGCCCGGCTGGCCCTCTTCCCTTAGTGTGTGTGTGTGTGTGTGTGAGTGAGACTTCCTGCGGTCTCTTTATGTTTGCCCCGTTTCCCTCCAGCGAACATCAGATGTAACAAAACCAGAGGACAAAATAAGAGCATTACTTTTTAAAGACGTGTCCTGAAGTCGGGAGACGGTGATGTGCGCTGACAGCGGCTGCTAATTGGAGTAAATTAATTTACCTCGGGCGCCGATGTTCGCACAAAGCGCCGCTCGCCGCGTGAATAAGTGATGATCGGCAGCGGCCGTATAAGCCCCGACTTTTTGAATCATTTAACGCCGCAATCTGCTAATTAGCAGGGAGAAAAGCCAGCTTTCAGCCACAATTAAGACGGGCCTCTGTCAGTCAGGGGGGTGGAGATGGAGAGGGAGCGCTTCATTTATTCATCCTCTGAGCAGATGCTGAGTGCAGTGGGGGTTTGGATGCAGAGATGGAGAGGGAGCGCTCAGGGATCTGAAGGGGTTGGATGGAGGAGAGGAAGGGGGGGTGGTTGGCGTGCATTTGGAGAAAAAGTTTTCTAACCGAACCCCCGCCATCGCCATCACCCCCACCAGCACCACCTCTCCCCTTTTCTTCTTCTTCTTCTTCTTTTGAGCCTCTGAGGAGGCCCCACCGCCGTGCAAAACAAAAGCAAAACAAAAGAGCTGAAATGTGAGGAGGCGGAGGAGGAAGGCGGGGGTTAGCGCTTCAGCATCTAGAGGCGAACACACACACACACACACACACACACACACACACACACACACACACACACACTGTGAGGGTCCCTGTTTGACACACCAAGTGTTAACCAGTTGTACAGCCCAAGGTCAAACATGGCGCTTGCAGGTTCCCCAACACCACCATCCTCATCAACCTTATCATCCTTATCATCACCCCTAACCGCCCCACCCCCACTCACCTAGCAGCCACTCAGCCTGGCACACATCCAGCTGAGCGTGCTCACAGTGAAACCCTCAACCCCAGCTTCGTTTCCGTGTCGTGTTTTAATCTGCACACTGACGCGTTTTGGTCAAACCGGCTCTGTCTGAGTTTTAGAGGCCACTTTGACTTTTATCAGAGTTTAGCCTGAGGAGACGGAGTCACTGCTGTTAACCCTCATATACATCCCTGATTGGTCCATCTTACCGGCAATTGTTATTAAAATTTTAATTATTTTTACTTTCTTCAAATAAAAAGATACAATTTTTCACGGCCCAACACGAAGACCTCAGAGCTGAAAAATAGAGCGCTAAAACCCGGAGTTCCTCTAACGTCCACCAGAGACTCCAGCAGGGAGTCAGTCCCCGTAAACTCACATGGGGAAAAAACCTTACAGCACATATAAACGTTAACAGCCTGATACAAAAACTAGCAACTTCATAACAACTGCATTATTAGGGGTGTGACCTCTTTGCCTGGCAGGTGAATTGTGACAAAGGTAGCTGTGGCTGCTAGCGAACTGGACCTCTGGACCGTGTTTGTGCTGTTGGAGCCTTTTGGAGCATTTTTAATCTGACCAATAATATGACTGCTGTGAGCTTAACGTCCAAGAAGAAATCTGAGCTCCAGTGTTGGTGAGTGAAATTCCAGGTTTTTAATCGGATGTTATCTAACTTATATATTATAGATTTTTTTATAAACAACAAAAACTCAATTGAAACAGTCAAACTTTAAAAACTGAAAATAAAACTAAAATAAAAACATTAAAATCAACTAAATATAAAAACTAATTTAAAGTATTGAACTATAACAAATCCAGTCTAAATGTGAGCTGACTGAGGGTCAGTGGATATTAAATCAATCAAATCTGAAGGAAAAAATCTCCTCAGATCCTTTCAGAATAATAGATCCTTTCAGAATCTATTAGTCTAAAAGACTAATCAGACCTACAGACCCTTAAAGCAGATAGAAGAGGGTTAAAACTCAAAAGTCACCAGATTATGACAGAGCGAATCGGGGCTAGAAGATCCTGGAGACCTTTCATATAATATAACTTGTTCTGAGCAGCAACCTAACCCACAATGTGATATGAGCCTTTACCCAGAATGCAATAAACTCAAAATGCTCAAACTATGATATATGCCATGAAAGTTGGTTTTACATAGAAAAAACGCACTGAACAGAAACAGTCTTCAAACTGAGACACTAACAGAGCTTAAATTTGTTTTCTTACCTCTGAAACTTTAATGTGGATTTCTCCTGCACTTATGAAGCTACGAGGGTCTAAAAAATGCTGAAAACACAAATTCAAAAGCATCAAATTTAATTCCACCCCAACATATTTGGAGCACCTCAGAGGATTTTCAGAGGATGAAGCTAAAACTTTGTATGGCTTCATTAAATAAGCGTTACTGTGAAAGTGAGACTTTGTCCTGAGAGTTGAGGGTTTAAAACATTCAGAGACACAAACAGCTCCCTCATTTATCCCGTAAAGTGCTTATTGGTGAACAGCTGTCTCTCTCAGCATACCAACGCACACTGAAGCCAAACTGAGAGTCAGTAAATGCAGACAGCAGTGAGCTACTGTCAGAGTCACGTGACTCTAATTTAAACAGTGATGGCGGTGAGCAGAGAAGGCCATAAACCCTTGAACGTTGTGGCGAACAAAGGCTGTGTGTCCTCGTAAATCAAAGGTGGTGGCGTAAGGTGTATCACGGCGAGGGTTCAGGGATCTCCACCCAACATCGTCTCACCCTCATTACGACACGCAGCGCCGACTTTCCTGAGACCCGGTCAATTTATTCATGCTCAGGCCCGCGGAGTCCTGCCCTGGACATCCGACGCCGAGCATTATGGCTGCTTAGCACCTCCGACTTGGAAATGAGCACCGGGCTGATGGTAATGAATATGTTAAAATAGGAAGCCCCGAGGATTTATGTCTGACACGGAGCTGCGAATGTATGCATGCGAGGCTGATGTTTATGCAAACGGTACCAAACTCGCCGGTTTGTCGATTATTTATTAGCGGGCGTGGAGAAGAAGTCCAACAAACAGTCAGAGTCCTGCAGGAGGGGAAGCGCCTCACAACTGTTGCTCTGTTATTTATCAGAACATGTGACTGCCTAAAACCAATCACACTACTGCGTGGCTGTGTAGCTGCAGGACTTGAACCCTGACCGAGCACATGACGACTCCGATCCCAGTTGAACTCTTCTGGTGGAGTTTGCACAAGACCCATCTTCTTAGAACCTCCTTGGTGGTCATGTGATCATTATCTGACTTTCCTTCCTGTTAAAAGGGAGTTTTTCCTTCACACAGTCACCATCTGCTTGCTCATGGGGTAATTTTTTTGTAGGGTCTTTAGGACCTTACATAATAAAGCACCCTGAGGTAGCTGTTGATGTAATTTGGTGCTTTATAGATTTAATTGAAACATGAGGAATTTAGGACCTTGAGAATTCAGCGTAGATGCCTCAGCTGAAAGACGTCAAGCTTCTCGTTGATGCTGCTGCTCAGTGGTCTGACAATCGCTGTTGGTAGCACTTTCCTGTAGGAAACTAAAATGATGGACAATAACTTTCCATCAGCAGGTGTACTGATTAACGATTGGTTAATCATTTAAACTCAGGAATGCCTGGAGGACAGTTTTTGTCAGATTTGGTAAACCAAAGAAATAAAGACAGTAAGACACGTGTAACCTCTGTTACAATAAAGAGCCAATCAATAGACAGAAATAATATGAGCCAATCAAGCTGTTGCACAGTCTAGGGTCACAACATTTAGTGTCTTTTTACATAAAATCAGCCAAATCTGCATAAATATTCCCACCTGACCTCCTCAGAATCAGATGATTTTTCTAATATACTAAACTTTAGTAAATTTAATCAAGCTGTGCAGAATTTTACGTTCATATAATGAAGATTTTCCAAATTGGTTTCTTTCAGCATTTCTGAGCTCTCGTAACATCATCGGTATCCACGTGAAAATTTCAAGGCTGAAAAATAAATTCAAGCTCGGATAAAAACTGGATGTTTTCAAAAAAGTGCATCCTTGGTAAAATTTCAGGGCTCAGTTCAGCATGTCGAATAGTTGACTGCTAGAATAAGATCTTATTTTCACCTGCACGTTCATCTACTAGCTGCAATAGCTGTGATTCCTGCTGGTAAATTAAAACCTCCACATTCCCACACACTGACTGCAGCTTCTGGCTGTGAAATATATAAATAACATCAGCGTTCACATGTTCTGTGTAACAGTTTGAAGTGTTTCAAAGTTTATATCCTGGAAAAGTTCTCCCAAAACCTCAAAGGGTCGTATCATTAATAATTATCGCTGTACAAGAAGCTGATTCTGAGGAGACGGGTGGGAATGACCTGGGCATCATAATTTTTCGTTGCTTCCTTATATTTGTGTTAAACTCCTGGTGCATGAACACTCTGCACGTCATGCCGTTATCATGAGGCGAAGCGCAGCTTCTGTTCAATACTGTAAGTCTGTAAACTAACTAAAGCTGTCAGATAAATGTAGAGCAGGAAAAGTACAACACTTCTGTGTGAATCCCCCCGCTGTGGTTTGGATTGGACCTCCTTTACGCCATGTTTTGGATACCTGAAAACTGAGCAGCACTCGGATTCAGCTCCTGGCGTTCCTGGATGGTTCTCACATGGCTTGGCAAGCGCGAACCCCCCCCCCCTCCCTCCAACCTACCCCCTCTTCCCTCATGCTTCCTTCAGAGGCTGAAGTCTTTCACTTTGATCTGAAAGTCTTTGCAGCCTCATTGACTGTAATGAGATCTAGAGAATCCGTGAGGACGGCGGGGATTTGACGCTGAGCCGAAAAACTCCGGCCGGGGAATCGGCGGCGGGCACAAACAAAATCGAAAAAGGAGAGAGAGGAGGAGGAAGATCTCAGATGGCTTGGCAAGCGGTTTGCCTTCACCCCTCCTCCATCCCAGCGTTAATTTCCCCAACGTCTGAGATTCCTGGGTAGGTTGGGGGGGGGCTAGGGGTTGGCACTGAGGCTGCTGGATGTTTCTCTTTGCAGCGGCGTCCCTAGACGAGGAGGCGGCATTTCTGTAATCTCACCAGCTGACTGCCGTCCAGTCCATTAATCAGTCAGTCAAGGTCTGAGAGGCCCAGAAGACCCAAATGCACCCCGAGGTGGGAGCTGGGTGAGGACGGGTGAGGTGGCGGGGGCGGGGAGGAGGAGACCGCCGCCTCTGGGTCAAGGAGACGATGTCGTGTCGCGGCGCCGATACAGAAACATTAACTCTGTTGTTTAGTCCCTGAACGCACCACAGTGTCCTCACTGTCCGGAGAGCCTGCTAATCAGCTCGCCCAGCACACAGCCAATCAGCAGCCAACTTATCCACAGCTAACATGGCGGCGTGCCAGTGAATTCAGAGCTGTTTGAAAGCCTGAATGTGACTCCAGCAGCTTGGTTTCTTTTAAGGATGAGTTCACCTGATCGCTCACTTCTACCGTGTGACGAAATTGTGCCGATGAAACAGAAACTGATATTTTTCAATTTGTCCTCCAAAAGTAATAATTTCTCCTTCCACGGCATTCATGGAGCCCCGAGGAGCAAAAGGAGATCATGACAATGAAGACCTGAGACATCAAACTCAAACATGTCCATTAAATAATCACATGCATTGACGCTGGTCTGTAAAGTTAACCCCTGCAATCATCATGACGAGGGGGCCGAGAAACACATCAGGATTTTAAAAAGTGATTATTTTATGATATTTTTGGTACTGGTCACATGAAAGCTTGAGAAGGAGTTTTAAAAACTTCTCCAGGATCTAAAGCGGTTTGACTATTGTGATCTTTCCAAATTATATGCGGCATTTATTTCATATCCCTGAAAGTTTACCCAGAGTGCACTTTTTGTAGTTTTCTCCAGTAAATCATCAGAAACAGGTCAAGCATGCAGGGTAAAACTGCTGAGGTTTACTAGGGCTGTGGTAGAGCCATCATACTGATGCTCACAGCCGATTTTATGCAAAAATAAATTTTTACTGAACAGAAATCAGGTTCAGTCTTTGCTGCAGAGCTTAAATCTGTTTTCAGCACTGAAAGTCTCACATTATGAAGGCTCAGAAAACAACAAATCTGGGTCCACTTTGTTCTTCACAGGCCTCTAACTCTGAACATACTCACGGTACAATTCTGCACAGCTTTGTTAAATAAAGTTATCATAAAAGAAACCTCAGCTCGTTCTCAGGGGTCCGTTTTTCAGGTTTAATTATGTTTATATGAAGCGGCCCACCTGCTAAGTTTTCATTTTAGAGACCAGAATGTCACGGCACAAAAAAATGTTGAAGATGCTGAGGTGTCTTTAACTACGACAGAAATATATACACACATTAACAGTCAGTAAGATGAGTTAAATGGGCTATAAAACTATTCCCAGCTATTACGAACCATCTGAACCTGTAGAGCTGAAGTGTTATTTCTTATTCGCTCGTATCTCACGATCTGGACTAACTAAAAGAAAATGTGGGTTTTATTTTGGCGAGCGAAGCCTCTTAAGATGTGGGTAAAGGAAGCAGCAGCCTGAGAGCAGATTCACCCCCCGTCCTCCCAACAAATAAAGCCCTCATGCGTCACGCTGCAGGTTTTCATTTACTACTAACGAGCGTGTAAATAATGAGGGGGGTAAATCCGACCCCAAGGTCTCCGGCTGAATTATTGCGATTGTGTTTTCGGCTCTTCGGGGGTCTGGAGTCACTCCGGACTGAATCCACTCAGCTTCAACATTAACACTCGGAGACCTCATAGTCCTCATGACCTTCATCATCCTCTCATTCCAACTCTTCCACTTCTGTCACCTTTAGAGGCGTCTGTAGATCAGCCTGACTGATGGGACAGCTGCTCCAGGAACCTCTGATGAGATGCTGTCTCTGCTCCTACAGCTTATTCACTGACTTTCTGCTTTTTACCCCTCAGACATAAAAGGCTGACTGGGTTTTGTTGTCACCTCACCAAGTGTCGTGGACACCCAACTGTGTGAACGAGGCTACGTAGTAAAACTGATGCTATTGTTGATCACTAGGAGGCCACCAATATGTTTTTAAGCACTAAAAGGCTTTAAACACAAATCTATGTGAATTTATTTAGTCTGCTGTAAAGTCAAGCAGACATTAGAGGACCTGAATTCGTCTAAAATGATGAGATTTGTGAAGGAAGCCTGGTGCTGTGGACGTCTTTGCAGAATGTTATCGGCGCTGCAGTTTTTAACCTCGCTGTGTTTTGTTGGCTTTTTAGTGCTGAAGGAGCGTTTAAACCCACTGACGTGGACAATTGGAGAGTCTGCTGAAAGCGCCACTTCTGCAGTCGCTGCTGGATAGATGTCACATGACCGAGTGCTGACCGTCCGCCCATGTGAAGGCGTGTTTTCATCGTCTAATGTGTCAGTATGTTTCCAATGAACTGGAGGAGGTCTCAGGTACTCTGTGCACGCGTGTGTGTGTGGTTTAATTAAAACAGTGTATGAGTAGGAGAGGTCATTAGCAGCGAACAGATGGGGCCCGGTTGCCATGGAGGCGCTCCTCTTTGTTTGGCGGTCCTCTAAACGAGCAGCGGCACATTTCCCTGCAGCCGCCGCTCGTCCTGTGCAGAGTTCACCGCCGCTTTTGTTTCCCTAAATGTTCATGCCGTCCAACATCTGCAGGCACACACACACACACACACGTCATGCCCGATCCTGCCGCTTCTTGCGGCCCCGGCTGAGGGCTTTCATGTTAACTACCTGCTCTGGTTTGATGATGTGATTACGGTGCTGGTGCGGGCGGCAGGCGAGGTCACATCCCTCGTTGCCGCCAAGGTGCTGTTGTGCCCCGCGGCCTCACGCTTGTCTTGCATTACTTGAGAGGATGCTGCAGAGTTTGGATGCCGCAGGATAAAAAGGATGTGGCGAAAAAACACCTGAGGTGAAGATTTAAGAGGTCAGAGCCGGAGTCAACCGGCCTGTTTCCTCCTCCTCCTCCTCCTACACGCTCTCCTCCGACATCCATCTTTAATGTAAAAACCTCCAGCAGAACAATGGCTCTTCCCCCGGCGAGGGCCCTGCTCGCTAATAATTAGCCGGGGGTCATCATTTTTTGATAAGGCGAGCCAGTCACAGGGACACATTTCATTTGCATCACGGTATGCTAATGCAGCCTCTCCCGCCGGCACAGGTCAGGATCGTTGGCGAGGTAATTAGCTTGAATCCCCGTCGCATCATCTCAAATATTGAACGTGGCCGGGCCGGGGCAGGCGCAGAGAGGGCGGAGCTAGATCCCTGCTCAGCTGCGGTGGTGTGGCTCAGAACGGCGAGCGGAGGAAAGTTCTGTTTGTTTGTTTGTTTGTTGCTGCGAGGTGAGCGGGCCTCGGTGGGCCGAACAAACTGCGGTAACAGAGAGAGCCTCAGGGCGTGCACACACACACACACGCATTGGATGTGTGTTCGGATGTGTCAGAATTTGGAGTTTAGTTCTGCTGTAACTTCTTCTAGAAAAACGGATAAATGACCATCAGTGTTTTAAAGACACAGAGCTGGAAGTGTGCAGAAACCCTGCGATGGACACCAAACATCTGTGTTTACCTGCACTCAGGAGATCAGGTGGCCAAAACGAACAAAGTTTAGATGACCTGGCTAAGATAGGGGCTAAACTTGGTGTTTGCAACATATCTGTGCAGACGACGCTGATTGGTTGTCATCATTTTTTATGCTGTGTTTTAGTCTTGCGAAATATTTATGAAGGTGCTTTTTCCTGTTAATCAATGAAAGGCTTCACTGATGGCTCAAACAGAAAGGTTAAGTTTGGTCTCATTCTTTCTGCTGCATCATCCTCCTACATGAACTGTGGATGAGTGAAAATTAGATAACAGGAAGGAGGAGTAAAAATCATCGGTGTGTTGTGGGAATTTACCTGCAGTGTCAGGTGCCTTCACTCACACCGACCCAGGCTTTTCCAGCCTGGATTTTTAGGTGTTTAAAACAGTTAAATACACCCTACTAAAAGCTGCAGTTCCATTGTTGTCCAACAGAGGCTCCAGCGGGAGTCAGTCTCTATCCGGTCGTTAAGTGATGACGCGACGAATCCTACTTCCGGGCCTAAAGTAGTCTGCGTTTAATATGGCTTTTGTGTTGTTAACATGTTTAATTTTTTTTAATATTTTCTTCTATTTAATCTCAAAAAGCTCCTAAAACAGTCAGTGATCACTGTTGACCTCCCTCGGCTTTTATTACCGCTAATCATTTATTTAAGCTCAGTTTTTAAAACCTTAGGATGTAACTACAGCCCAGCCCATGCAGCAGTATATGAATGACTAACCTCGTATTGTGGATGGATTATCTCAGTTGTTCTCCTGGATGAAGTTTGGTCCTTTTACAGCATCCTGCCATGCGATTACATTTGTTCCTGACCACCAAGAACACTCACGTTAACTTTTATCGAGTGGAAAAAAAATTAGCTTGTTTATATTATGCTAACATAGCTGTGTCGCTAGCGGTCACGTAGCACATCATTATATACCAGCTAGCCCAACTTCAGTAACCCTACAAACGTCACTGCTGTTTAGTTTTCTGTCTTCATTTATGTTGGAAGTGATAACAGAGCTGTACGTTTGAATTTGTTTCCAAAACCCTGCAGTCAGGACATGCTATATTGTATTTAGATAGAAGCTAGCGAGCTAACTTCCTGCTAACTTCTAACTCCGTTAAATGTCATAAATTCCGTTTTCATGGATGCCTGGATGTTAAACTCAATTGTTACACCTGGTAGAGCAGAACGCTGATCATTTTATTAAAGATGAAAGACTTTAGACAGTTTTTCAACTCTCAGTAATGCCATAGTGATCGTTTGATATATGGACCTGCAGCGGAGTTTAGGTCCAGACACGGCTAGTGACGTCAGACTGAACAACTGGATAGACTGGAGAACTCACCTGTTTCAATTGTATTAAGGCTAAAAGTTTGCATTGTTAGGCACATGGCTTCTTTTTCTGACAGGTGGATTATGACACAGGCTAACTGTATCCACCTGAATGGCCGCTGCCTCACAACACAGTAAATCGGAGCTACACTTTTACGACTTCACTCCCGTGTTTTCACACAACTCATCAACATGTTGGATATATAGTGTGATAAACTGCTTTTGATGCAATAATTGGTCCAAATGAAGGTTTAACCGCATGGTTCTTCCTTCCATAGAGAGGTAAAAATGGAAAATGCAAACTAAATTCATGGTCAGAATTCATCTGCTGCTGACTGTACGAAGAAGCAATGAAATGAATTTATTAAAAAAAAAATAGCAAGCCAGAATGTGACTGTAGATCTTTAGTTAACAATACAGTTTATTTATTGGAGAAAGACTTCTTGGAGGTTTTAATGCAGAAGATAGAGACCCACTGGAGCACCTCCTCCTCCTCAGAACTGAATTTCTCATGTTATTTTCTGCTCCCACACCAGCAAAAAGCTGCAGCCCACAAAGAGTGGCAGTTCCCAAAGTATTGGAACGCTTTCTTATTTAAACGTAAACCTAATTGAATTCACAATCTAATAAAAAGGACAAATTCCAACAGTTGGTGTAGATTTTGTTAGGAGAACAAAGAGGTTGTTTTAACACTTAACAGCTTCTGGGGCTCTTTTATGCACAAACTAATGTAAAACAGTGAGTGGTTCAAGCTGTTTAAATAAAAGACAGCAGGTGCCGGTGGGGGTGTTTTTAATATACTTGCAGTTTTGCTTTATTTATTTGTGATAAATAAAGTATGTCTTATCCTGACCTCTGAGTCCTGACCTCTGACACCAAGCTGGACCTCCTCCTCCTCCGACATCAGGCAAAAGGGAGCAGCGGCGTTGGAGGCTGTTTGAGAAATTATACTGAACATCAACATCCACACCCCTAATGACACACAGCACTTTACTCTTTAAACAAACATGGCTTCACGTGTAAGAGTGCCGCCACAGGCAGCGATGTTAATACACAGCAGGATGGAGGTCAGCGAGGAAACCGGTGGGAGAAGAAGAAGAAGTAGAAGAGCTCAGAGGTCAAAGAGCTGGAGGAGGAAAATAATCAGAAACAAGTACGGGACGAAGCCAGACAACTGGGCTTTATAACCTTCCTCTGAGGTTCTGCTCCTCTTCAAACACCCCAAATGTGGATCAATATCCTGGGCCTCTTTTTATAAAGCATCGCTCCAAATGTTTGAACGCTGCAGGAAAGAATAGCTCAGATTTCAGTGTGGACACTAAGATTAAAGGTATGTCAGTATTTTTGAGGTTATTCAATAGAAAAAAATAAAACAAAACAATATTTTTATGTCATTGTTACTATTATGTCTTCCAACAAATCGATGCAATCTTATGAACTTATAAGTAATAAGTATTAAAAACACAAGCAGATGCTGTTCTGCAGAAGCCGACATGTTTCTCCACTATCTTTTAATACAGTGGGCGGGACATCTCCCTGCCAACTAATGAGGTTGTAGTACGCCAGAGGTGGAGGTAAACAGAAGTTGGTATTCATGCGTCATGGAGGAACAGTTACATTTACACCATCAGACTCAAAATATGAAGAAACATACCTGTGTTTTATCGTTCCCTTCACCAAAGAAATGAAAACCACTGTCCCCAAATAGCTGATAAGAGCCAACCTTTATTCCCTAAGCCTTAGCATCTGTAAGTCAGCATTAGCAGCTAACAGCATTAGGAAAAGCAGCTCTACCAGCAGAAAACTTCAGCATGTCCTCAACAACAACAACAGAGATGTGTTTCTCTGATGCAGTCCCTCTTTTTCTAATATTTAAAAAATAAAAATTCATAAACTAACACGTTTGGTCGTATTTGATTTTTTTTGTTTTTGGTGCTACAAAAACGTTTTACTGTTTACTTTTCTGTTTATCAGAAATCTTTCAAACAATTTAAACCATGATAATGTTGAGTGAATACTGTACATGTAACACAGGTTTGCAACCTTTTGCTGATTTTAATGGGAAACATGGTCAGTCTGGATAATCACCAAGTCAAGAAAAGATTTCCCAGATGCTCAAATGGAAGATTCTCAAACAAACACAGAAGGCTGTGTTTAATCAGTGCGATCTGTCAAAACTTCAATATAAACTCAATTTATCGTACATTAAATAAATCCATTTCTTGGGCACCTTAATCCCAAAAGTCATGTCTGCTACTCTGTGGATTCATGCTGCTGATTCAATCATCAGACCATGTCCCATCTTCAGGTGTCCAGATTTCTGATGGATAAAATGTGAAACTCCAACAACAGTCATAAATGACTCCTTCATATTGAAGAGCAGATAACTCCCAGAAAGCTCTTTAATCAGATTAAAGAAGCTTCATATAGAAACTTGTCTTTGCTTGGTGCTTTAACCTGCTGCATTGTGTTATGAATATTAATCTGTAGCTGGACGGGAGGATGGAAACAGGGGAGCTGTGGTGGAAAACAAATTATTTGGAGGCAGCGATTACAGTGTGTTGGTCCCCGGAGTGAAGCAGATAATATTAAAGTAATCTACGCGGTGAGGTGAGCATGCTCCCGCCGAGGATGATGGACGTCTAAATTAGTCCAACAAGAAGAGGAAGAACATCCTCAGCAACGGAAAGCTGTCAAAGCAGCGGACAGCGGCTCGCGGCGTTATGTAGAAACACTGGAGTTCATTATGAGGCTCACGGAGAGACCGGGAATGATGTCACAGAGCAGCTGTTTGAATCAGGAAATCACATCTGCACACTTTAATCAACACTCCATTATGTTTTTCTGAGGTGAACTTCAGATTTTTGATAGATTCCTGCATTCTCATCTCAGTTTTAATGTAGAGCGACTATCAGCCTACCAACAGTGCGTGCTCGTGTTAAATTAAGCCAAACAGAAACTGTCCTTCCACAGTGAAAGCCTGCAACGCACTGCATAAATGAAGTTCTGAAGTTCTTCTGAAGCTTAAGCTAACACACTGGGCAGATATTCCTGGCTTACGCTCCATGGCACCTGGTAACCCAGCTACGAGGAATCACCAAAAATGACATTTCCATACCGGATCGGTCGGGCTCCAGTTTAACAACAACCACCTCCGTTGATATAACAGAGCGCCAGTGGAAACTGTGCTACTGTTGGCCGAAGCCAAATAAGAGGAAAGGGGGATGGCATAGTCGCAGGCAATGAGAGAGAAGGAAAGGTGGGAGGGTAGAGTTGAACAATGTGATCTGTGTGTAGTAGGGAGCAGGATGAGGTGTGCTCTGGAGAGAAGAGGAATGAAAGTCACTAGAAGCAGTCAGAGGGAGACAGGTGGAAAGGTAAATATGTGAGGAGTAGTGAAGGTGGACGAGTTTAAATATTTGCGGTCAACCATCCAAAGCAACAGACGAGCACAAGATGGTGAAGAAGAGAAAGAAGATGGTTATTTACAGTATAACATGCAGGACAATAAGAAGCCTTTGAACAAGAAAAAAAGTTGTGTGTAAAATCTGTTCAGTTAGTATTAGGGTATCATATGTGTGCTGCATGGAGCATTTCACTCTTTTGTATTTTCTATTTAAATGACCTCCTTCTTGACTGTGATTTTATACTTTTGCAATTTATTTTGTTCTCTCATGTTCTATTTTATCCTACTGAGCAAACTCGCTTTTCTCTTTTGGTTACTCTAACACAGTAATTTCCCAGCGTTTGTGACAAATAAAGTATTTCTTATTTTATTACATACGAACACCCCCAAACATTCATGGCAGATGGCTGCCCTCCTCTCAGCTTGGTTCTGCCGAGGTTTCTTCCTGTTAAAGGGGAGTTTTTCCTTCTCACTGTCACCAATTACTTGCTCAACTGTTGTTGCAATTTGGCACAAACATAATTGAGTTTTCAGTTTTCAGGAAATCATTAATAAACTAATAAAGAATTCTTGTGAGCAGCACAGACAGTTCAGTTATTATATACATGTGTGCATGCACAGGACAGGTGGGAGCTCTAAGTCTGATGGGTAATGTAGTTTTCAGCGTATTTCTCAGTGAAACGTTTGATTTAACATGAGAAAAGTTAAAGTTTTAAACTCTCATTCCTTCTGGGGAAGACGAAGCAGGAAATGTTTCAGCTCCATAAACTGGCAGGAATTTCGCAGCTCTGTGTTTCTGTGAGAGGAAACAATGATGGTTTTCCACGTTTCCCACACCTTCTCTGGTTAAACTGCAGGCCTCCCACTGCTTCCTGTGATGAAGTCAGTAAATTACTGGCCTCCAGCTGCAGTGTTATGGATTAGCACGCTCCATTCAGTCGGAGATTTACAGCGCCAGCAGAAATGTATGATAGTTTTAACACTAAACACTAAAACCTGCCGTTGGTGTTGACCTTGGCCCCGAACCAAACTCCATTTCACCTAATTAGATGTGATTGCACAATCAAGCCATCCTGAATGGATCCAGGCCTGCCTGAAGCCATGTTTCGGCAGCAATACGAAGCAGAAACATCTTCAGCAAACATCCATTACGGTGCTCACTGCTGTCCCTGGCAGCAGGAGGAGAGAGTCACTTCTGCGTGAAAAATGGAGCATTTGGCTTCATGTCAGGAAAAACAGCGTCGATCAGCTCGGAGCTTGTTCTCAGAGAGGCGTCACTCTGAGCCATTATCCCGCACCAAAACAGAGCTGCAAGGAAAAAAAGGTCGTCTATTATCATGCTTGGCTTTTTTACACTGACCTAACCTGAAACATCGGTAAAACGGTAACTATGATCCTTGGAGCTCCATTTTTATTTAGCTTTAAAGTGTTTACATCATAAAAATCAAGAATTCAAACTGGGCAGCTTCTGTTTGTCATCAGCAAATTGACATTCCGATGAACCTCCACGGATCACTGTGGAACTGAAGGAAACTTAAAACCAGACAGATTCCCGGGGAGCTTCTGAACTCTTTTTCTGACTAATGAAGCTAAAATAACATCATCATGTTCCAGCCCCAAGGTTTGCATTTTGGCTAATGACCTCTGAGTATTGGTGACCTCTCAGTGTTGGTGACCCTTCAGTGTTGGTGACCTCTAAGTGTTGGTGACCTCTCAGTGTTGGTGACCTCTAAGTGTTGGTGACCCTTCAGTGTTGGCGACCTCTAAGTGTTGGTGACCCTTCAGTGTTGGTGACATCTCAGTGTTGGTGACCCTTCAGTGTTGGTGACCTCTCAGTGTTGGTGACCCTTCAGTGTTGGTGACCTCTAAGTGTTGGTGACCTCTCAGTGTTGGTGCCCTCTAAGTGTTGGTGACCCATTAGTGTTGGTGACCTCTAAGTGTTGGTGACCTCTCAGTGTTGGTGCCCTTTCAGTGTTGGTGACCTCTAAGTGATGGTGACCCTTCAGTGTTGGTGACCTCTAAGTGTTGGCGACCTCTCAGTGTTGGTGACCTCTAAGTGTTGGTGACCTCTCAGTGTTGGTGCCCTCTAAGTGTTGGTGACCCATTAGTGTTGGTGACCTCTAAGTGTTGGTGACCTCTCAGTGTTGGTGCCCTTTCAGTGTTGGTGACCTCTAAGTGATGGTGACCCTTCAGTGTTGGTGACCTCTAAGTGTTGGCGACCTCTCAGTGTTGGTGACCTCTAAGTGTTGGTGACCTCTCAGTGTTGGTGACCTCTCAGTGTTGGTGACCTCTCAGTGTTGGTGACCCTTCAGCATTGATGACCCTTCACTGTTGGTGACCTCTCAGTGTTGGTGACCCTTCAGCGTTGATGACCCCTAAGTGTTGATGACCTCTAAGTGTTGATGACCCCTTGTATGACCTCTCAGCATGTCTGTGAAACGACAACGCCTGAGCTCACCGGTCGAGGCATAGAGATAATTGCAGGCCATTTGTAGCTCGACAGCTGGGCAGAATTCAGGATTGCCATTTGGCCCGGAGAGGGGGGCAGAAACGCCACATGTCCTATTAAAATGTGATGATCCTGGCTCCCGCCGCGGCGCCACCTCCACCCGGTTTGATGTCCTACTCTTTAGGGCCTTAATGGGAGAGACGCTGCTGCCGTGTCACACGGCTCTCGCTCACTCCAGGACGGCAGTTGGCTTCGTCTTTTATGTAGGAGCGGCTGTGTGTTTGTGATGCTCTTGTTTGCGTCCAGATGTTCGTGGTGGGGTTGCTGCGGGACAAGGAGCTGTCACTCGTTTTGCTTTATTTAGGAGACGTGAGCGCGGGATGAGCCGCAGCAAAGTAGTTAACGGGAAAAGGTGACGAAGAAGCTGCGGACAGCGTGTCAGCTGCTTTATTTAAAGAGGCAGGTGACAAATAAGGCATCACTGACGTGTTGTGGCAGGAGAGGAGGTGGATGTCAAGTTGTGCCCATGTAGAAGGAGGAGGAGAGGGAGGAGGTGCAGATGGTGGAAGATTTGTCTGAGATGTCGACTCATTTAGAAGTCTAAACGTGTCGTCATGCCGCCTCATATCACAACAGACACAGGCATTCATTCACGCCGTTTCTACCTCAGGTTCAGAGGTCATCAGGCAGCTCCAGTAATCAAACCGACAACCGGGAGCACTTCTTGAAAACTGCAGGCCTTGTTCTGTATACACAAACCTAAAGTCAGGTTCATGAAATGTGTAATGAGCGAGGAGTCATTTTAACTCATGTTTGTAGTTTCATCTTTTCTGATCAATCTTTATTTGATTTTGAGTTTTTGTTCCATTTTATTTTCCAGTTTTATTGTGTCAGTTTAGTTAAATGAGTAACACTGACTAGAAGAAAGTCTGACTCTATTTGGTGTAAAAAAATGTTGTTTTAAAGAATAAAGACATTTAATTCACGCTGATCTACAGATTCTACCCAGTGAAACATTTCTTACTGACGTAAACAAAGACAAACGTCAGCTGCTCTTTTCTCTAACTTTTCTTGATCTCTTTTCGTCATTTTTCATTTGGATTAGGAAAAAGGAGCCACTGGATGTAACAGCACGATTTAAAGTGTCTCCTTTCTTTTTGGATACTTTTCTATCTCGATGTTACACGTTAACAGTTTGAAATAAATTTTGTTTATTTTGAATTTCCGTGTCTGTCCATTCTCAGGATGTCTGGACCAGGTGATCAGCTGATCTGTGAACTCTGCAGCAGCCTGAACTTTCTCCCTGTGATGCTGTTAAACCTGTGAGCAGCAGTTATGGAGGGGGGAGGGTGGGTGGAGCTTCGCCTGGCTGCACCACCTGACTCAGGGAAACCCCTTAGATCCTCCTCGGGGACCGCTTCACTTCGGTCCTGGTACTGTTCAGGCCCACTGTGGCGGCGTTTCAGACCCTGTAGGGCCACAAATAACTGAGGAAAAGCGTGCTCGCCGCAGCAGAAAGACACCGCTTCACTGACTTCAGGTAAACAGACGTCCTAAGTAGCTGAGAGTAGAGTAGAGCACTGCAGCTCAGCTCACAATCATCTCCATCATCAGTCCAACACTCCTCCCCTCTCCCGCCTCCTCCCAAACCTCCACACTTTCATTTCATCTCTCCTTCCTCTCCTCTCTTTTTATTTCCCTGTGGCTGCGTGCACTCTCTTTACAAAGCCCCGGAGCATTATCAGAACATTACAGCACGCAGCATGTGTTTGATTAAAAAAGTGTAAAGTTACAAATTAGTTAATAAAATCATTTAGGCCGATCGCTGCAAATGGTGATAAATGTCTTCCATATGTTCCCAATAAAGCAGCAAAGTGCCATGTGCCCGTCCCCTCTGTCTTCGCCATAAACAAATAAATTAAAACAATTACCGCGGCGAGCGCCTTCGTCTTTAATGAGCGCGCGGCCGCGTGAAATATGTGACAGCGCTCGTTTGCCCAGAATGCCGGCCGTCTCTCTGAAGAGGCTGTCGGCCATCTTTCAAACAAATCGCTCCTGCGCTTCTTCCTGCATCACTGGAGCCGCAGCTGGTTCTCAACGTGCGGTCCGAGGGGTCACCAGGAGGTCCCAGCAGCAGGGCCAGAGGCCTCCTGGAGCTGGATCACATGGATGCTTTAGTTCCTACGTACTAGTGGTTTCTTTATGCACCAGTTTGACAGTTTTCTGCTTCAGATCTCAGGATTTCTGCTAAGTTCATCTCAGGCTTGCCCATCCAGCCATCCATCCAATACACTGGATACTGTATAATTGGGTGAGACAGAAACAAACAAACACAGAAACAAAAAAACAATTGTTCTCATCTTCATAAGTGTAATTACTTTGCTTAAGTACTTAAAGTACTTTAAGGTGCTTTAAGACGATAAGTCAATTTAAATTAAAAGACCTCTTATTTTAGGTCCAATTCAATTTTGTTTTTGTTTTTTTATAGCACCAAATCTCAACACCATTCATCTCAAGGTGCTTGATGTTACTAAGGTAAAGACACTGCAATAATACAGCAGTCAGATGACCCGATTGAAAAAATAAGTGCTTAAAGTTTCAAAAACATGTTTAGCGCCATCTTCTGTCAGTACAGAACATTGGTTTGTTGACCAAGAGGAGATGATATATATTTACACTTGAGCCTCTAAAATGCTGAAAAGATTCAATATGCTCCATCCACTCTGATCGCATCCTGTTCTTTGAAAAATCTATCTAAAACTCTGTCTCAAAGCCACCAGGGGGC
The DNA here is from genome assembly GCF_900408965.1 of Simochromis diagramma. Taxonomy (NCBI): domain Eukaryota; kingdom Metazoa; phylum Chordata; class Actinopteri; order Cichliformes; family Cichlidae; genus Simochromis; species Simochromis diagramma. The sequence goes on along the minus strand of NW_024387031.1, from coordinate 6,459,007 downwards.
GATAGCTTCTATGGACTTCCTGTCCCATAGAAGTCTATGGGAAAACGCCCCTTGGCTTTAACCTCTGTAAACACTTTCCTGATGAGTTTGTGGGCTTAGTGACTCATTTCAGGTCATACTGAAGGAAACATCAAATCATGCATCTGTAAATGATCTACCGTGGGAACATCAGAACGCCAACGCTACAGGACACCTTGAACCTAACAGGGCGACAGAGGAAGCGACGCCATGATGCAGTTCACCACGTTTTGACTGATATATTATATATATATAATATATTTAAAATATTGTTAAAAGAAAGGAGAGATTTTTTTAAACAGTTTCTGTGAGTCGGGACGACCTGACAAATGTTTCTGATTACGGCGACAAGGAAGTCCAGATGTGTTAGACATGCAGCATGTGATTCCAGATGTGAACTCTGATGTCAGACATCTTTAATGTCTGCGGACATGTTTTACAGCAGCTCTGTTCAGATCAGGGCCGCTGATTTAAAACCAGCTCAGAGACTCGACTCTCAGTCAACCTCTGGACAAAAGTTTGTGGACAGCTACAGATTATGTGTCAAGATTAGAATGTGAACTGATAACCACCACTGGTGGCACCCACTCATCCAAATATGGTCACTCCTGGCTCCAAAAACCAAAAATGCTAAAGTTGAGGTATCAAAAATCAGTTTGAGCTCTACAAGCTGCAGACTGAAATGAAGCAGAATGATCCTTTAAAGCATTTATTTAAAATGTAAAGAAGTCTTTGTGACAGCTTACCGGATGAAGGATGTTTCTTTCCTTTCATCTCTGCAAGTTTGACTCAATAACAAACCAACACGCAGCCTTGAGAAAACACGGAAACAAATAAAATCCTTCAGGTCCGTTGTTTTATGGATTTAATTAGAAGCCCACTGATTAAACACAGAGATTAACAAACAAACAAACATGAGATGAAATCGATAATTTCTGCAGGTAAAAACTGCAGTCGGGGTCATTAAAGACTCCGGCGTTCATCCTCCGAGGTGAATGTGTGTGATTGCTGCAAACTGCTCGTTAAGTTAACGCAGCTTACATGAAGAAGAGGGAGAAGCTCGAGCTCTCATGGCAAAAGCCTGAAACCTTTAGAGGAGGTTGATCAGTTCGACCATTTCAGATCGTCTATATTTTGCCCTAAATGTGTCAGACAATAAGATTAGATTTCTCACACAAGTCCTCAGAGGGGAAAAAAGAAAATTAGTTAAATATTTTAAGTGTAAATTTCACCACTTTTTACCATTCTTTTGAGGGAATGAAAAAGCAATCAGATGTCCATATCGAGAGGAATCTGTGCCCTTTTTTCAGCCTGACAGGCAGAGTAACAGGAACAGGGCGTGGTGAGGTTTCATTTCATTTACATTCATGTGACGAGTATGTTTTCACCTCTGAAGGTCTGTTCACTCAGCAGCTGAGGAGTCGGGGGGGAGGGGGTGTCTTTACAAGGGTTTGGGACAAAGCCATGGCTTTAATGGGATTCAGGTAATGGTCCTTACACTGACCGTGGAAGAGGGGAGGGGGAAAAGATGGTCCAGGTTTCTGTCCACTGACCTTCACAGCCGGTCATCAAGACTAAAACAAAATATTAAACCACCGTAGAAGCAGATGAGAGGAAATGAGGCCTTAAATTGAAGCATTTATGAAAGCTGCAGAAGAAGAAAAGGAGCTGGGAAAGGAAGTGGAGGTCAGTAAATGTGAAGAAATTAAATTCCAGCTTCATTTCTTTTTATTCTCTATGAATTTAAAATCACCACATCATGCCCTCAGCATGCAGGGGCCCAAACCGACTCAACAGATCAGCTCTATGAGCAGCAGGAGCTTCAAAAGTCCCATCATCACAAGTCTTTCTTTTGTGATGGGGGTGATATAAAGAGCCCCCAGAATCCAAGGAGCTCCAGAGTTTCAGGGCCCCAAAAGGTTCTTAGAGGTTCATGAAGTCCCAGGAAAACCCCAGAACAGTCTCAGTGTCAAGACATCCAAAGGTTTCCTGGGCACACAAGAGCCAAAGGACCAGAACCTTTAAAAGTCAAAATGCATTTCAGGAGCCAAAAAAAGTGCCAGGGTTCCCAAAAGTCACAGGTCACATACTTTTTGGGACCATGAGCATCCAAAACGTCTCAGGACCTTTAAAAAAAACTTTCAAGGAGCCACAAAAGTCCCAGGGCTATGGCCTGCCAAAGCATCATGTTTCCAGTGTCTCAGGTGTCCTAGTCCCAAAAATCCAAGAGGTCATAAAGTACCCAGGAGTCCTCAAAAGTGTCAGGGGTCAAACAAAAGTAAAAAACAAAAAGGAACCAGCGTCTCTAAAAGGCCTAGGTGCCACCAAAGCCACAGGGATAACAATAGTGTCCAAAGAAAAGTTCAAGTGGCCCCCACAAATCTCTCCATATAACGATGATGTAAAAATAATTGCAAAATTTTAAACAACAGCTAAGTTTGAAGGTTTAAACCTTAAAATAATGTTTCCTGGATATATTTATCTGTGCAAATTTGATGCATTTTAAGACAACAAAATAATAACGACTGAGTGATGAGACTGCATCGGGATTTAGAAACTTTGCCTCTGGAGTACCCCAGGGATCAGTGATGGGTCTTAAACTTTTAATACTTTCAGTTAATAATATTTTTCATTTTAATTTAGTTTAGTTAATTTAGTTTTTTTAATTTAGTGTTTGGAAATCAAAAGGAAACCGAAGTGATTAAGTTTAAAACGCCAAGAGTTATGATTGGTCATAAATTAACACAAGAAAATTACTTTATTAAGGAAAAGTTCTGAATAAAACATGTATCAAACTCCTTGCATATAGTCCTATTGTCACTTCCTGACATTTCTTGCTATGTACGTCGAGCTTTAAAACAACAATACGTGCAATATTTTTTAAGCACACGTATCCTTGATTATGTTTGTAAAGCTGCACATTTAGAACATCAATGATTGTTAAATAATGCAAATAATATTTAAAGCAAAATAGAACTTATTCCTCGACCATCTGCAAAAGTTGTTCAGTGCAGAAGAACTAATATTGATTTCACCACAGAAAAAGCAAAAGGAGAAAAATGTGAATCTTACTTTCATTTTTCTTCTTTCTGGAGAGCAAAGTAGCTCCAATAAAGGACAGGTACATATATATATTTGTCAGGACTATTTTGATTACAGTGTGTGATGTTTTCAAGTTTGCTTACCTTCCTGTTTGTGTGTTTAACGAAGCGTGTCTCCTGTAGCTGTTGTCATGACCTTTATTTAACACTTTGTTCTGGTCTTTGATGTTTAATCTTGTTCATTATACATTTCACACCTTTGCTCTCACCTGAAGACTTCCCACTTCAGACTACACCTGTCAATCAGAGGCAGCGCCTATCAACAGCAGGTTTGAGGGGGCATCACCTTGAGGAGTAGGCGGAGCTCTTTCACCTGTTCCAGGCTGCAGCGAGGGGAGGTGTCGCCACGATCGCATCAATTAATACCAATAAAGACTTTAAGTGACAACACAGAGGGGCGTCGGGCCGACTGAGCGCCGCAGCTTTGTTCCTGCGAGGCGCCAGCTGGCGGCGTCGGGCCCCGAGGACACTGTTGCGGTGATGCGTTCTGCTCCGGTGCCGCAGCGGGACGCGGTGGGCGGCGGCGGTACGAGGCAGCCGGGCCGGCCGGGCTCCCCGCGCCGCTGCAGTATTAATGAGGCGACAGCTCGGCCTGCTTCTGTATTCATTAAGCATCTGGGCCGACAGATGTGAAGAGCCGCCTCAAGACGAATAAAAAATGACTTCCCATCTGGACGCCCCAAACTGGAAAAGACAAGAGGCAGTTTTCTCTTTCACTTTACACCCCCAACACCCACCCCACCACCCCCCAGTGCCCCCCAGCACCGCCACCTACCCACCACAGAAACACAGAGAGAGTGATCTGCATCAGAAGCTGATCAACAGCAACCAGCCTGCTTTAGGGAGATCTGTGTGTGTGTGTGTGTGTGTTCTGTCTCTGGTCCTTAGGCCTTCAAAGAGCTGTTTCAAGGTTCACACCTGTATTTTATGGTTCAGGTAATCCATGATCCTCACACAGATGGAAGAACAAAGGTGTGTGTGTGCTTGTGTGTGTTTGTGTGTGTTCACTGAACAACACACAGGAAGTATCCTCAGCTCCTCAGTGACCTCCCAAAGGACCCTTAATCCTCCTCTGAGGACCCGAGAACTTTCCTCGTTGTATTTTATTAATCTATGAAACAGTTTGACACAACTCAAACAACAAGACCTTTGTTAGATGGGATGTTTATTCTCAATGTCATGTATCAACGAGCAACCCTAGCTAACATTAGCTTAGAAATAAAGCCCACTAATCACATCATCATTTCAGGACCTCTAATAAAACCACAGGACTCTCCATGATTTCTAAATCAAAACCAAGGACCTCAAAACATTTTTCCAGGACTACATTTACATTTTTAAAGCACATGGGTTTGTCATCATAAACCGTTGGATTCTTTGACTGTATTTCTGTTGCTGATGGAAAGAAATTGACTCTGACAGGCAGCCCTGAAAGGTCTCCTGACCCTCCTGGAGTATTTTCCAGGATATCCGAATGATTTTCAAGCCTTTAAACAACTTATGTATATACTGTATATATAGTACCCATTTATCCACCGCTTATTTATTCCATAATTTACTAAAACATCTTTTTACTCTATACCAAGGAAAAACTGGAGCTGAGTTCTTTGTATGTGTGCGCATACCTCAATTAAAGGTCAGTGAAGCTGCTAAAGATGATTCTCATTTCAAGCACTTCACATGATCCCCAAACCCACATGGAATCACGAGATGTTTCTGTCTGCAGTTTGTGTGTTCATTGTCACAGTGTGAACATTAATGTGATCACATGAAGTCTGTTAATGATGTGGCTCTGACCTTCAGAGCTGTCCTTGAACACACCGTTACCTCTACAGAGCAGAGGGTTATATCTCAGAGGCCAAAGAAAAGATTATTCCTGCGATTACATTAAAATCCTGTTTTTGCCTGAATGTTTAATATATGTAAACTACAACAATTCAATTTGCTATTTTACATACACAAAACCCTAAAACATTTTAAGAGAAAGCTGGCAAAAACGTAATAATTAACAGAATTTACAGGACGTCGTCCAAAGACCCTCTTCCAGCATCTCACTTCCTGTAGAACCTCAGGAACTTCCTCAGTTACTAATCCAGCATAATTTCAAAAGATCGAGGGAATTCTTTCCAAGTCTGGCACCCCCACATAAACCTGGAGTCTCCTCAACAATGGTAGGATCTGAGGAAATCACAAACCTCCTTAGTGATCGATCCAGCATGTTTTCATGTTATTGTAGCGTTTGAGAGCCCAGGACTTCCTTCTTGAGTCTGAGAACCTTGTCAAGATTGCAAATCTTCTGCGACAGAACGTTTCCCAAAGAAACTGATGTCAAATATTGGTTTGTGGAGTTTTGCATCCAGCTTGATCAACAAATTTGGGGAAAAAAAAATCCACATTTCCCTCGTACAGTTGTTATAAAAGGCTGAAATTAGAAAGACCCAAACATTTTCTGTATCAGGCTGTAAATATGTTTATTTCTGCTGTTAAGTCGGACATTTTAACATGAGAGTCTATGGGGCCTGAGTCACTGCTGGAGCTCCAGTGGACGTTAGAGGAACTGCAGCATTTTCTTGATGCTAGATTAAAACAAATGATCCAAACATTATCAGCAGGTGGAGATACTGAAGCCTCCATTTCCCAGAGTGCACCTGTTCTGTGGTTGTCACTGCAGTGTTACTGCCTGGTGTAAACATTAAAGAGTGTGTACTTCACTGGCCATGGGTCAGCAGGGACTTTCGCTAATGAATCAGAGCAGCAGCAGCAATCAGACGATTTCACAGGTCGTTTCTCTTCGTACTGATTAAAGGACACTTCCACCACACTTTGAAGGTGCACTCTCGCTCTTCGTCTTACTCCCCAGACTGTCTTAGGTGGACCAAATAACAGAGGCCAGGACATGATGGGGGTGAAGGTTAGCATCCTCACAGGAAGTCCAATGTGTGGGCGACAGCAGGATTAACCCGAGCGTCACAACCCCTCATTCATACACCGAAATTACTGTAGTGTCTTTACCTCATAATATAAAAAGCCTTGAGCCGACTATTGTTGCTCCTCAGACAGCCTGTTTGAGATTTTTCATGTTTTCCAGGGTGTTGTTTTTTTGCATTTAGACTTTAGCAGCATTGTTTTTTAAACATTTTTCATATTTGTTAAAGACTTTTTTTTTTTCAACAATAGACAAAAACAATGAGTGGGGAAAAAGTCAGAAAGAAACATCTTGGTCAAAGCGCTTCACTCACACATGTTCAGTCTTTATCCAATAAGCTTTCAGGGTCCTGCTCAGATCAGACCAGTGACCATCTTAGAAAACTGTAGAGCAGCTTGTAGAACGTAAAGTGGGTTCATTGTGTTTTTCTCTTTTTTTTAAGTGGGAAAAAAAGTTTCTTACTTTTTATAAAACCGTATTAGCTTTTGTTAAATGTAGAAATGTCTTTGCTTTCTTCTGACAGTATCTTTACTCGTATAAAAAAATCTTGCACTTTATAAAAGAAAGCCATGTATTTGATAAAATGTACTTTTCATTTCTCTGTAAATGCTTTATAAAAAAATATTTAGCAAAAGAAAATAGTTTTTGAAAAATTATATTTTTATTAAATGTTGCTTAAAAACAAATTCACTGCCTTTCCTAGTTTTGTAATGTCAATTTTTATGAGGATTACTTCATGATTGTGTTTCTTTAGTGTCGTTTCCAAGATTATGTCCAAAAATCTTTACGTTTCTTTAACGTTTGTGTACGTTAGACTTTGTCTCTCAGATCGAGTGTTGTCTGATTACTTTTAACATGTGTTATTCTGTAAATGTAAATTTAATGCTGTGCTGTTGAGCTGCAGGCCAATGGGAATTAAACCCCGAGACCGTAATCACCAAGAGATTTAATGACCATTAACTTAACTCCCAATCAGAAACAACCTCAAGGCTGCAGTTTCTCCCTGCTTTTATACTATGAGTGGGCTGATTGGTCATTGCTCATTGGTGAACCCCATTAGCCAATCACAGGAAGCAGGTGACTCACGAGTGTTGGGACTGAAGCAGCAGTTACAGTTTTAAGGTTGTTTTCACATTAAAGTGGCCGAGAATTAGGCTTTAATTAAACACCACAGGTGAACACGTCATCATTAAATATGTTTGGATTTCATCATAAAAGGTGTGAAACAGGCACTCTGTACATGAAGATTCATGCAATTTACAGCGAATTTATTATTTTAAACTAGTCATTACATACTTAAATTCATGCGACTGTGCAGAGGATCATTTTCACTGCGGATTCACATCTAACACGTCAGCGTGGCAAACACTCGGAGCTTTTAATTAACAGATCAGAAATAAGCTGAATCCACTCATCCAGTGTGAAAACCTTTAATCTGTAAAAGAAAAACGGCTTCTACACTGAATTACTCCTAATACATTTCATTAACTTTATTAGCTTTGCAACACAGCGTCACAAAGTGCTTTACATAGGAGATGAAAACAATGGAAGCTCCTTTGTGCTCAGGTCACATCTTTGTTTCGTTTTTTGTCTCTATTGTAGGTTTTTTTTTTTATCCATTTAGATCTTTTTTACATCCCTCAATCATCTTTTTTGTCCCTTTATCTTTGTTAATTTTATCATGTCTGTGCCTTTCTTGTCCCTTTGTCATAATTTTATGTGTCTTTGTTGTTACTTTGTAGCCTTTCGTGGTAAATTTATGTCCCACTATAGTTTCTTTGTGTCCATTTTATGGACACAAAGAAACTATAAACTGGCTTCATTTTGTCCCTGTGTGTGCTCTTTCAAGTCCTTTTGTTGCTTTTTACCTCCTCTACTGTTTTCAGGAGCCTTTGGCTCTTCTGTAGCATTTCCTTGTCCATTTGTGTCCTTTCCTTGTCCAGCTGTGATTGCTAAAACTGCCTTTCTGGTTATTAATGTCATTTATTGTGTCTTTTGTAGCTCATTGTGTCCACTCGTTACCAGGTTGTTTCATTTACTGTGTGGTATATTTATCCACTTGATGATCATTTTTGGCCAGTTGTGTGTCCGTTTTTAATTTTTGTTTACTTTTGAGATTGCTGCATTGTTGTTCTGTCTCATCGTGTGTGTGTGTTTGTGTATTTTTTTTTTTTTTTGTAGTTGCTTATGTAACTGGTGCCTTGTTATATCTCCTTGTGGTCCCTTTGTGTCCCGTTTTTTACCTTTTTTCTCCCTTTGAGGTCGTCTCTTGGTCTCTTTGTGGTTGCAAGTCTCTGATGAGTTGTAGAGTTTGAGAGTCTGACTTGTGCGAACAAGCTGTCATATGAGGTGAAGGATGAACAGCGGATCTGTCACAATCCCTCAGGAAGCTGATGTTCATCCATTATAATGTGACCTTGAGACAAACATCAGAGACACTTTCAGACTAATGTGTCTTTAAAAATACAGTCGCTTTATTATCTATTCAGCCTGATATTGCTGCTGCTGCTGGAGCTAACATCTGTCTGTCACTGCTTTAATCACACTGAAACATCTGCAGCTGCCGTCGCTTCCAGTCACTCAGCTAACTTCAGCTCCTTTATTATAACATGGTTTCACACATGCTGCGTGTCACTTTGGTCTAATTAAAAGGTTCACTTCATGATACAAAGGCCTCAACTCTGGCCCAACGCAGACCCTCCTGTCCCGCACTGAACCTCTCGGATTAAAAAGTTCAGAGTGAAAAAGGTCGGAGAAGCTCAGGTCAGAGCTCCGCCTCCCGCTGAGGTCACCTCCTGTTGACACGGACGACAGCTACGGGAAGTTGAAGAGGACAAAAAACACCTGCAGCAGACAGACGTTGGATAAGGTGACCTTTTTCTTTCACCACACCAAGAGAGGGTGCAGCTGCTACGCCCGCCCATCCTCCCCCCAATATGCTGCTAATACAGAGACGTCCTCTACCTGAACACAAAGCCAACGCTGTAATGCCACACACAGCCTGCAGTTCCTCTAATGTCCACCAGAGGCTCCAGCGGTGAGTCAGTCCCCACAGACTTCATGTTAAGTGTACATGTCTCCAGCCTGTATAAAGGTTTAAAGTTTGTGTTTTTAGGGGCGTGGCCTCTGAGTGACATGTAGATTTAGCGGCTAGCTTTTTGCTAGGCTTCACCTCAGCTAATACTAATTAGAGTTCCTTAAAGGGACCTCTGTTTTGTGATTTATCTGACCAGTAACACTGCTGCTGTGCAGTTTATTGTACAAAGAAATCATCCGACAGTGAAACTCTAGGATTTTAACTGGACGGTCCTGAGCACTAATTAGCAGGTATCTGCGACTACCTAGCATTAGCTGCTAATGTAGCATGTTATTACTCTTTCTGGTTTACGCCAAAATTCACAAAGTGAATTATTGTTTTGTTTCTCTCACACATAATCCACCCGGGAAAATATTTTCTTCCCTCATAAATCGAGTCACTCTCCTGATGTAGGTTTAGTGTACTTTGGCTTGAAGGTGAAATACAAATAAAGTTTTATTGGTGTTTTTTCCCAAGAGAAACAGCATTTAGATTCACATTTTACAGCTGTGGATGTTTGATTATTTATATCTGGAAACATCTGGAAATGCCACAACTGGATGAGACAGAAAATGTTCTGGGAAGGTTTTTCCGTTTGTCTTTCTGGGAAACTGGGATTGATGCTAATGTGAACCTATCAACCATCTCATTCACTTCTCCAGTCCGAGGAAGGGTGAATTTACAGTAATATATCCAATGACTTTAAGGATATTAGCAGGAAGTCACCTGCAAAAAAAATGCCATCAGTTTGCTGCTCTTTGTCTGAGGAGGAGAATAATTATTGTATCACGAACCCCCACGCCTCCCCACGTTCCGATCCATCAACTCGTGTTTCATCAATAAATGATCAGCAGAAAAATAAATAAGTCATCCTGACATGTATGACAGATAAATAATGAAAACATTGTTTTTCTTTTCTGCACTTTGTCTGTGAACACGACCTGAAGGCTTTTCAAATTAAAACTCTCTCTGTCTGCTGTAAACCTGACCTTGCTCCGAAGTGTGGCTGTTTGTTTGTTTTTTTCGTTTTGGTTTCTTTATGTCGTTGAACCTTTAGGCGAAATCAGACACATCACAGAAATAAATACATAAAATGAAGCAGGAAACTTAAAAAAACAGATAAAATTAGACATACTCAGGATCTTTATTAAGTGAAGAAGTACGACATGATAACTGTTTAAACCTGAGAGGAAAAAGGATGGGCTGATAAAAACAGCAGCTCTTTTTGGAATGATTGCAATTTTTAAAAATAAGAGAAAAAACATTTATTTAAAATGTTAACATGTGCAGGAGCCATGAATGACTTGTTTACCACTACTGCTCCATTTAGCTGACTCTGTGGAGTTTTTTAAAAAACTGTTTAGTCAGGCCTTCTGCTGATGTTCTGTTTTTATTCATTTATATTCTGTTTTAAATTGTTCTCCATTGAAATTAATTGTTTTTATTGTTGTACAGCACTTTTGACTTTTGTGTCTATGAAAAGCTATATATACACAAACTTTACGTCCAGCTGGCCGCATCACCCTAAAAAGATGTTCGATGTTAAAGGAGTTCCTTCTTCAGACACTTACATTTTTACAGTGATGGGGTAAAATGTAAAACTGTTGCATTAATCAGAAAACAGACATTATTAAAGCTGACGACCCCCCTATAAAAGATGTGTGTGTGTGTGTGTGTGTGTGTGTGTGTGTGTGTGTGTGTGTGTGTGTGTGTGTGTGTGTGTGTGATGTTGCTTACCTGATGTGGATGGTGCTGCTGTAAAAGCCTCATGTGACCACCAGGGGGCAGGAGATGTGAAAACACACACACACACATTGCTGGGATGAATAAAATCTCAGCTCCTGTTTTCTGAACACCTCAAACTGAAAAAGGCAGAGACTGTCACTTGCAGTTTTCTGAACACTTTGCAGATCTCTCTTAGTGTTATTTGTGATGCAGATGTTAAGATGAACCACCTTTGTGCAGCTTTGTAACATCAGCCTCGTAAATCTTATATAAACTGTAACAAGCCTCCTTTCACTCATTGGTTACCACCGTTGCTTCTTCTGCAGTGCAGTCTGGGTAATGACAGCTAAAAACAACTGAATACGAACCCGAGTGTAATACAACTGACAAATCACTGCTCTGACTGCACAACAGCATGAAGACGATTGCAGAGCTCCACTTCCTGTCATCAGCTGTTCGAGGTCAGCTGTTTCCCTCATCAGGATTTTCATGAAGATTATCACATGTGTAAAAGTGCTACACATGCACATCTGCCGTCAGGTTCACTTTTATAAATGGTAAATGGCCTGTATTTGTATAGCGTTTTACTAATCCCTAAGGACCCCAAAGCGCTTTACACATCCAGTCATCCACCCATTCACACACACATTCACACACTGGTGATGGCAAGCTACATTGTAGCCAGAGCCACCCTGGGGCGCACTGACCATTTGCATCACTTGGGACTTTTTCAGTGACTAAATGCATCAGGACTGAAGTGATTAAAACAAAGTTGTGTTCCTCCAAAAGGATTTTCCTGTTCCTTTTCTCCTCTTTTTATCCTTAGAAAAGCTCTGAAGCCAACATAATTTCCCTGAAAACTGGAAATCACAACGAAAAGCAGCCACTGTGACTTTTTAATTTCATACTTGGTAAACTCTGATTGGTCAGTACTAACCATGCGGTGCCACTACAGCTCTGGCTGAGCAAGTGACCCCTGTCTGAAGGTTCAGTTCACGCTGGGCCGTCTGTCAGGTCAGAGTACCTCTTTACTGTTTAGATTATTTTTAAAGCAGAACATATTTCATTTCTTTTCAATCAGCAGGTTTTAGCAGGAGAGACTTTTGGAGCACTCTACGGTCACGCTAATCGGGGTTTCTTTGAAACGCAATGACTTAGACTCAGTCATACTTGTTGCTAACGCTAATACTAATAATGTAACTGATATAAACCAGTTCAGGAAGAGTTCAAAATGGATGCGAACAAAAGATGGAAAGAAAAGTCTTGAGCCACCCCTCATTTCTTTACATTTTGATCCCAAGGAGCCGGACTGATGTTTGTTAATTGCTTATGAAAAACACCAAAGATAATGGCGTAACAGCATTATTACACCAACACGGTTATTCTCAAAGAGGTGTTAGCTGAAACTTTGTATTTCTCAGTATGTGAAGAAATGTGAGGCCTAAAAAAATATATATATATCTTCAGCAGATGAACAGTATGTCAAAGTCATGTCCTTAAGAAATACAAAAAAAATCCTGCAAAGACCTGAGAGAGAATCTGGTCCTTCAGTCCATATACTGTCAACTGAAGCCTCATCAGAAATGGTCTTGGTGGAATCAATAAAGCTGTTCTTAAAGAAGGGAAACAGTGAGAAAAGGCTCACGAATGGAAATTACACAAGAACTGGACGGAAATCAGTGGAACAGGTCTGAAATGTGAAATTTTTTTGTTCAAATCCTCATTAGTATGTAAGGATGGGTCAGGACAGAGGTACAACTGTCACGGTTGGGTACGCTGGCATAATTTTGAAGCAGACCCAAAAAACAGGACACGGAGGACAACAAACTGTGATAAACAAAAGGCACACCTTTATTATGGCTGAGACAAGGTGGCACGACAAAACAGCAGGGACAGTGGCTAAATTAAACTGGAACCTAAACTGGAGAAACTAAGACTCAACTATAAACGACTGTGATGATTCTGACTGTGACGACACACTGGCAGGTAACACAGACGACATGACAATGAACAAGGGGAGACGGAGGACTTAAACACACACATGAGGTGATCAGGAGAAGTGGAAACACATGAGGACACAGCTGACTCGAATGAAACATAATGACAACACAAGGGAGAGTAACACTGGACACACTAACATGAGACACGGACCTTCAAAGTAAAACAGAAAACATGACAGGCACAGACTAGACACTGAACTAAACCTAAGAACAAAACTTAACTACAGGGTGGGCCATTTATATGGATACACCGTAATGAAATGGGAATGGTTGGTGATATTAAAGTCCTGTTTGTGGCACCATTAGTATATGTGAGGGGGGCAAACTCCTCAAGATGGGTGGTGACCATGGTGGCCATTTAGAAGTCGGCCATCTTGGATATAACTTTTGTTTTTTCAATAGGAAGAGGGCCATGTGACACATCAAACTTATTGGTAATGTCACAAGAAAACACAATGGTGTGCTTGGTTTCAACGTAACTTTATTCTTTCATGAGTTATTTACAAGTTTCTCTTTGTTCACAGCCAGAGACATGTCGAAGAGGTTAACACAAGCCGAGCGGATCGAAATTGTGTTGATCTCTGTGTGAACGCATTGCAGCAGATTTCAATGCAAGACCACCCTACGAGACCACCCATCTCCCATGCTACAGTTAGCAAACTGCTTACTAAGTTCCATGAAACTTCTTCAGTGTTGGATTTGCCAAAATGTGGGCGCAAAGAAAACAGTCACTAATGAAGAAACATCAGTGGCTGTCCTAGCTTCATTCAGCAAGAGCCCACAGCGTAGCACTCGCCGCATGTCACCGGAGAGTGGCATTAGTCGAAACATCCCTTTGGCGGATATTAGCTACTCACAAATGGCTACCATTACAAAACTCCAGCTACTGCAGCATCTCAATGAGGATGACCCAGATCGGCGCACAGAATCTGCAGAATGGGCAAACAAAAATTGGAGCAGGACCCTCAGTTCACGCAGAAGATTTTGTTCAGCGATGAGGGCAAAACTTTTATGTGAATGGTGAAGTTAACAACAAAACCACCGCTATTGGTCTTGACACTAACCCACGTGGATGGATCCTCCAAGACTGTTGGAACAACAAAAGTGGTGGTTTGGTGTGGTATATGGGGTACAACGATAGTGGGTCCATTCTTCATCAATTGAAACCTCAAGGCCACTGGATATTTGAAATTGCTACATGATGATGTGTTTCCCTCTTTGTGCACTGAAGCTGGCACGTTCCCTGAGTTTTTTCCAGCAAGATGGTGCACCACCACATTATGGGTGCCAGGTCCGAGCATTCCTAGATGAACAGTTTCCTGGAAAGTGGATTGGTCGTTGTGGGCCAGTTGAATGGCCCCCAAGGTCTCCCGATCTGACCCCCTTAGACTTTTATCTTTGGGGTCATCTGAAGGCAATTGTCTATGGTGCGAAGATACGATGTGCAGCACCTGAAACTACGGATACTGGATGCCTGCTGGCATTTCTCCTGCGGTGTTGCTATCAGTGTGTGAAGAGTGGGAGAAGAGGGTTGCATTGACAATCCAACACAATGGGCAGCACATTGAAACACATTTTATGTGGTCAGAAACTTGTAAATAACTCATGACAGAATAAAGTTATGTTGAAACCAAGCACACCATTGTTTTTCTTGTGACATTTCCAATAAGTTTGATGTGTCACATGGACCTCTTCCTATTGAAAAAACAAAAGTTGTATCCAAGATGGCCGACTTCTAAATGGCCACCATGGTCACCACCCATCTTGAGGAGTTTGCCCCCTCACATATACTAATGTGCCACAAACAGGACTTTAACATCACCAACCATTCCCATTTCATTACGGTGTATCCATATAAATGGCCCACCCTGTAGAATAACTGAACCTTAGGATTATAATGTTCATAACAAGACAACTAAAGACTCAAAAAATAAACCATAGCACAGACAAAAACACCAAAATACAAGAAACTGAAACTGCTGGGTCAAAATGACCCAAAACCATGACAGCAAACAGTGAGTTTTTACTGCCATCTCTCAAACATGGTTGAAGTCTCTGTCATGTTTGGGGCTGCGTTTCAGCCAGTGGTGTTGGACGTCAGAGTACAAATCATTCTGACAGATAAAAGAGTTAAAACTGTTCTCTGTCAGAATGAAACATCCAAAGAAAAGCTTTAAATGTCCTTCCAGATGCCTGGAGAACTGGCGACATCCTAAAAAAATTAGAGAAGGCTGCCTCAGAGGGTTCAGGCTGTGTTGGTCAAACCAAATTTTTGAAAATTATTAGCTTTATACAGTCTCTATTTGTGGCCTATGCCTATGTTGTATTTCCTTGTGTGTTTCCACATGTGTCGAGGAAATGCTGCACCTTCCTGCAAAATACGAATAAATGACAGTTGGCTCAAGACTTTTGCCCAGTTTTGTCAGCTTGATCCCTGACGTGGATCTATTCTGCTCATCTCCAGCTCCATAGTTTCCCTGCAAGACTCATGATTCAGGATTTGTTATCGCCATCAGCTGCATGTTTGCTGAGGTCTCACCTGGATGTTAATGAGGTCAAAACACCTGCGTGAGATCTGTTGGAGTGCTACAGCTGCCGTCAGATGTGAAAAATCAACTGCTGGCAGTCCTGACATCACTTCCTGCGGCCTGCAGAGACCCACTGACACTCTGATGCCGTCTTCGGGCTCGAGAGGGAACTTTGTCACTCCCCCCTGATGAGCTCTAATGTGTTGGGGTTAATGGGCAGCAATCAGAGGGTTAATTAGCCCTCGGCTGCGCCTAGCAGTGACCGGAGTGGTATGAAAGCAGCAGTGGTGTGGAGGGGGTGACACCAGCACGCACCTCTTTAACACATTGGGGTAAATTTGGACTGAGAGTAGGATCAGAGAGCTGGAAGTGATCTGAATATCTCCTCGTCTGAATATTTAACCATCAAGCGATCAAGGAAACGAGGACAGACACAGAAAATCTTTACCACCTCAACCACACAACCTGCATTCTTTTTATATTTAAGCTCATTATTTTAGACTAAATTATTAGGGCTTTGACTTTTTTGTGTTTTCTACGTTACAGGCTGCTGTGATGAGCTTCAGGCTTATAAAATACAGTATGAAATAAGTCATTATATCTTGGTCTTGTATTTGTGTTTATCCAACTATACATTCCTTAAAGTCAGGTAAAATGTTTAAAATTGTTCTAATGTATTAGTTATAGCCTACAAACAGCTTTATGTAGAAAGAGTTAGAATTAGCTTCTCCCAAATTAAGCAACATTGACAGATTTTCAGGTTTAAACCATGAAATGATCTACAGAGACCAAACTAGTTTTTAATCAGGCTGTTAAACATTTTTATTTTTACGATACATTGGACATTTTTAACATGGGAGTCTGTGGTGACGGTTAGACTTTGTAGCCTCTTGTGGCTGCCTCTAGATACTGCAGCTTTTAGTTCTTCACTGCTGGGCCTCATGTTGCTGACATATTTGCTTAATACTCACGTTACTAAATTCGTTGTAAATTACATTTTTTAGAAAGAAAAACTTCCCCTGAAATCTCTGAGCATGTCTGAGTGTGTGTGTGTTAGTGACTCAAAGGTCAAACGGGTTCTTATTTACTGCTCATATCTGGATTATTATCAGTGTGAGACAAGAAAGAGATCACATGAAGAAGAAACCTCAGGAGACGACTTCAAAGACATCCTCCTCCTCTTCCTCCTCTGACATATGAGCTGTAGGTGGGAAATAACAAGAACAGAAATAATAAGGAAGTCGTTCCAATTACCAGATAAAGATAAATCCAATAATGAGATTATTGGGATTCTGATAGGAGTGAAGTGATGTAAACTCTGGGGATGATCAGAGGGCACAGAGCTGTTTCTTCATCCTGTTAACATTTTAGCAGCGAGAAGGTGAACTTTGAAATCCATCCCTGCTTCCTGTCGCTGTGATCGGTTAAATGTTTGCTTTCTTTACATTAAATATATTTGTGATACGGTTAACTAACTTTTTAATGGTGTCCCGCAGGGATCAACACAAGGACATCTTGCATTCTGTTCCAGTGAACATTTGACATTCAAGAGGTTATGTCTGTTTTACCTTGTGTTTTGTAGACACTCTCCTGGAAATTTATGAGGACACTTAATTCAGCTTTGGACCCATCTTACATCTCTAGATGAACAATATTGATCCAGTATGAGTATACATATGTACATTTGAATCATTAGTTTTTGTACTATGTAATTTTTACATTTTGTGTAAACATTTTCAGTTTTCTTACTCCCATATTAAATCTACACTAATTTACATATTAAGTGTAAGTTCTTTGAAATAGGCTCTGACTGAAACATGAACATGGACACTGTTTTATTTTAGCAGATTGAAAATCTAAATGCAGATTCCAAAGGCAGGCAGCAAGAAACACGACTCAAAGCTTCAATTATAATAATAATGGATTGCATTTCATATAGTGCTTTTCGAGACCCCAAGCGCTTTACAATTCCACTATTCATTCACTCTCGATTCACAACACTGGTGGAGGCAGCTACAGTTGCAGCCACAGCGTCCCTGGGGCATACTGACAGAAGCGAGGCTGCCATATCGCGCCATCGGCCCCTCTGGCAGGTGAAGTGTCCTTGCCCAAGGACACAACGACCAGACAGACAGAGCTGGGGATCGAACCAGCAACCTTCCAATTTAAGATGAGCTTCCCAACCCTCTGAACCACGGTCACCCAATTGCAAGTTGAAGAAAAAACCAAAAAGTCCAAATACAAAATCACACCAGTACTGAATATACGATGATTCAGAAACACAGCTAAACACTGCTCCGGCTCACTAGTCTATCCAAAGGATTGAAGAATGTGGTCCCAACTCTTACATCCTGAAATATGTACGAAAGCGCCTGATACAGCTTCAACTCCTGGATCAAACCACGAAATTCTCTCTGCTGCTGCCTTCTCATGAGAACTGGATGAACTCAGAATCTCACTTTCTTCTTTTTATTTTTAGGAACATCATCGCTTCATGTCACCTTCATTTTCTTTCCACAATCCGTTTTTTGAGGACTATTTTTTTCCACGAAAAACAAAACATGTTCCCGGTGTAAGAACGTTACATGGTAAGTCCAGATCCATAAAATTTGGAATTTCATGCTGTTTTTTGCAACACGTTCAGTGAGTAACAGCCTTAAAGCAACTAAATAAACTGGAGGCAGTGAGCAACACAAGGATGACAAACAGGAACATAAACAGGGTGACTGAGCCTGTTTATAAAAGCTGACACACAGAGCTAATAATGGGAAAAGGAAACGGGAGAGGACAGAGTAACAGCTGAAGACAATTAAGGCAAACGGACAGGGAGGTAAAACTCAAAGTAAGACACAGAAGACAACGAACGATCACAATAAAACAGGAATCCTCAAATTAAACCGAGGCAAAACGTAACCACTTGACGTAGAAGGAAATGGAGGAAAAGCAAGGAAAATTTGCATAATTAGCAATACTATATAACTCCTAACCAGAAAAAAAGGAGATGTACAGAAACTAAAAACCAAACGATGAAGATACACAAAACCCCTGAAATGACAATCGAAATATAATTATTTGGTTAGATAATTTATAATTTTAAACCTTTAAACAGGGCTAAGGCCTGAACAATTAAGCAAGATTTGAGGGTTATCAAGATAAAATTAAGAGTTGGCCCTACATTTTTCAGAGCTACAAAGGTACTTCATCACCACAGTAAATTATGGGAAGGGTAGAGAGCTTTCATATGCTAAACTTTCTCTGTACAACCTTGATGAAATTTGTTTTAAAACGGAAGCAAGTATTATTTATGTTTTATAAACTGAAGGGTTCTTTTTTAAATATCAGCCATCTCTTCTGCCTTTTTTTATTTCACTGTATCTTATTCAAATGTCTCCCTATTAGTTTTTCGCTCCTGCTGCTGCAACACGGAGAAATTTCCCCTCAAGGATCAATACAACTTATCTTATCTACCAAAATGTTAATAATATTAGAGGTAAATACACCTAAACTTGAATTCTGATTTGAGTTAAGACATGCATCTCTTCTATTTTATCTCTGATTCCTAATCAAAAGGTTTCAGTTTCAGTCTGGTTGGATATTTTCCTCTCTGCCTTCAGGCTGACTGATGATCAGCATGTCGGAGCTCATCTCACCGTTAATGTTATACATGAATTAAGTAAATCCTCCCCCAACACACACATATGCGCATGCTAAAACACCGTCAGCACCACCCGGAAACCTGCTGTGTGTCCGTGGTGTGATTTTCTCACCTGATTTAAACATTAACATCAGAGCTGCTGATATCAGTGATATCATCTGGAGACATCTATTAGTTTTCACTGTTTAGTCCGTTTAAATAAAGATAACGTCTGTGTGGTACAGGAGGTGAAGAAAAGCAACCACGGAACATAAAGAAGATGATTTTACTCAAAGTTTTTGTAGAAAAGCTTGCAGCTCACACTGATATTGGGTGTTATTCTTATACAAAAACAGCAACAACATTCCTTTATGAAGGAATCTTGGTTGGGCTATAACTATTCCCATGATGATTAGTTGCTAACATGGACAAATTATTTTAAACCCAATGTAGAAATCAGATGGTCATCCTGGCTTCGTATGTAAATAAAAACAGACTGAAATGCTATGAAAATCTTAGATTTAACAAATGTTTGTCGAAAAATGGTACATTTAATATGTTAATATTTTATTGTGAATAAAATAGATTTCTGAGATTTACAAGTCATTATGTTTTTATTTTTTATTTCAGGACTGCAAAACACGTGTGGGTGTGATTACGTGCTCTGTAGGATAAATGTATTATATGTAAGTCGAAAGAATAATCTCTCCCTCTCTCTCTACACACACACACACACACACACACATATAGATAGATAGATATACACACACACACACATATAGATATATATATATATAGATATATACACACACATATGAATTGGATGACATCTAAAAGTGAAATCAGTCAAACGGCATGACAACATCCTCTCAGAGGGGTAAAAGCCTGACACAATGTTTGGATTCACATTGATCTCTGTTTAATGAAACTGTCTGCCGGGTGGATGCCATCTCTACTTCATTAATTACCCTACGATAAAGCAGAGTTGAGCGGCTGGTGTGGGAACGAAGCTGGGGGTAATCCCTGTGTAACGTCGCCGCTAACGAACCCGTGAGCTCTGCCTCTGCATAATTCCCGCAGTTTGGGGTCAGTCGGAACAATTCCCATCCAGACGACCTGATGTCAGTTTGATATTCAGATCACAGAGACACACACTCTCCTTGCAGCAAGTCCTTGCTGCTCAGATTGTAAGTTCAGCGTAGACACCGCGAGAATTTAGATACAGACAGACTGAATTTAACAACTACACTTGAACCAGTAACACCAGTAGAGCTAAGAGTTGTCTGTGTTAGCTCTCTTTTTACCTGAGAGAATCATTGTGGTAACGGCAAACATAAACCAGTCAAGAGCAAGTTAAGTAGTATCATATATTTTAGTATATTTTAGCGTAGCATCTTAAGCCATATCTTACAAAGGTCATAAATGAAGCCCAGCTGTAAACTTACAGGAATGCTAAACGTCCCTCTCATTGTCACAGGAATGAACAAAGTATTAATTTATTGAAACTGTGTAAAAGTTGTCTAGGTCTGTTTTACTCTGATTGAACTGCAGCTGCTAGAACACACACCAAGGCTACCTGTTCAATCAGTAACATTAATTTCACTTTGATTTGCATCAGTCTGAACAGGAACTACTTAAACATTAAAGGTTAATGTCCCGCAGACTAAGAAAGGAGACGTGGAAATTGCTTTAAAGTTTCAGAGTCTAATGTGCATTAAAAACAAACTGGAATTAAAATGTTTATGTTATCGTTCTGTGCGATAAAATTGTGCTACATTCTACTGTTTTTATGTTATTTATAGATTCCTAATCACCTACATCATATGATAAATTGGAGCAGGTGGCACTCATAGGGATCATTTTGTGCAGAATCAGAGTTAGATGATGTGCAACATGCCCTTTTTTAAGTGATCGCACACAGAGCCTAAAACAACCAGCTTAACAGAGTTTAAAATCATCATGATGCCTGTGATCTCCAGCTGGGTTTTATGTTTTTTCAAGCCAGCTAACACAAAGAAAGGCTGACTGTGCTGTACTTCCTTTGCAGTCACACTCCTCAGGTTAAAACCAAAATGAAAAAACACAAAGTTCACTCGTATTGCTGCAGCTTATTTTTAATGAATGTGTTGAATCCTGGTTTACTTTATTGCACACAACATAATGGGACTGCGTTAACGGAGACGTTATGTACCTACTACTGAAGATAGTGGTGACATTTAAAAGTTAATATAATGATAATCATTTATATCATCCACGTTGTTCTTTTGTACAACTTTCAGAGAATCTTTTCACCTCCTTTTAGTTTCATTTTTGATTGTACGTGGACTGATAGCTGTGTGGTGTACATGAGGTTAGCTTACAAAGTTACA
Organism: Simochromis diagramma; assembly: GCF_900408965.1. Taxonomy (NCBI): domain Eukaryota; kingdom Metazoa; phylum Chordata; class Actinopteri; order Cichliformes; family Cichlidae; genus Simochromis; species Simochromis diagramma. The sequence goes on along the minus strand of NW_024387031.1, from coordinate 6,437,630 downwards.
ACTCTGTCGGCTTGCACAAGCACATACATGTGGCACAAAACAAGGAAAATCATTGCATGCCTGAAGGGAAACACGTTTTCTAGAAGGCCAGAGCACCTTTTGGTCTGTTTGCCTGAACCACCTTCTTGACCCTGAAACCTGAGGCCAGGCCTATGATTTGTTCTTCTGCATTT